>NC_028450.1:28559072-28758048 GCF_000263155.2 Setaria italica | reverse complement strand
CTAAATTCTTTTTTCTTTTCTTTCTCCTATATCATTTTCTTTTATGTTTCTTTATTCTATATTAGTATTTCGTATTTGTTTTCTTTACATATACTAGTTCTAATAAACAATATATATAAAGTTTTATTTGATCTATAATATTACATTTGAGATAATATATACATAGATATATTGTGCACACATATATGAATAATGTTACATTGCATCAACTCTCCAAGTTCAACATTTTGGATCAACTATTCTGAACCCGAGTCCTGACGGTGATGCAGATTTGATCCATCATTGTGGAACTCACCCACTGGATTTACTACCTCGTCCAGAAGAAATCCACTGAGTTGTTCTTGAATTGCCCCGATTTTTTCCGTCTCAAGGAGTTCTTCCTTCATGTGCATAATCTATATCATTAGTAAAGGTTATTATATTAGATCAATGAATCTGCACAATTAGAACTAATTTATTGTTAAGAAATTTGTATGAAAATATATTAGATCAATGGATCTGCACAATTAGAACTATATATATGGCAAAAGATGAAATATTTGTTATGTTCAAGGAAGTGACACGAGATGTGCAAATTCAATACATACCGGGAATTCAGAGTGGATATGAAGTTGCTCCTTGAATTCACCTGAGTGATGTTGACGGAAGCGAGCCCATGCTCTATTAAGCATGTCTATGAGGTCTGATTTCTTAATCTCCTCAGAGAGTCCAAAATATAGACCATGCTTCGATCAAACACGATAAGGAGTATCCAGTGGAAGTTGTACATATATGTATAGTGAAAAGCTATTTAGTCTTATTTTCAATTGCTAGTTAAAAAAATAAAAGAGATGGGAAACACGCTCACTTGAAGTTGTACGAGAAAAGAATGTACTTCTTGTAATGTTGCTTGTCCAAGAATTTATATATATTCTTCAAGGTCTGATTTGGTTTATTTCTTACATTTGTCTCGTTTATAACATCCATGGCCATGAAGCCGACGTCATACGATCCTATCCTCCGGTAAGCTTGAATCTCCATCCTACATGATAAAATAAAATAAGAGATAAGACATCGCACAATGACTAGAGCGGAAATTTTGAAGTTAGAGCAAATTAAACACTTACAGAACCTAGGAACTGATGAGTGATTTATCAAGTGCGTCTTGATTGTAAAGGAAATAAAGTTCATTGAACGGCACATTTATGATGGCATCACCATGCAAATAATGCTGATCTCCAATCCAAACTTCTAGCATGAGTAAACCGGTGGCTGAAGCCTCCATGTACCACTAGTGCAATTTGTACATCTTTGTTGTAAAACGGTCCACCAACTGCGGCTACACAAGCTCTTTCCCTAACTCAAATTTCCATTTACTAGCCCCAGGTTACTTTGAGATGTGATTCTCCCCTTGAAGTTGAGCTACGGTGAGAATTGTATCTTTGACGAATAGAAGCAAATTCTTATCAAACTCCGAAAGTACCTGGAGCGGGGCAATCGATTGGTTGGATTGAGTTCCGAGCTGTGGAATACTTGACCCACTTCTCTTCTTCTTCTGAAAAGCCTTTGTTATTGTGCGGTCGTAGTCAGATAGTGGTGGTTTCTCTAACTTTTTCTTTTTCTCCAACTCCATGCCTCTAATGAAAGCCTAAAATTTAACCTTATCAAGTGGTGGATCTTTCTTCACGGGAGGCTTTGGTGTGAAGTGAGCTTTAACATGAGCATCCACTACTGCGTCGAGTTCCACATCAGTCATATCATAAGGTTTCTTGGGCTCTGGTTGCTTCTCCTTCGACTTCTTCTGCTTCTGCTTTGTAGGCGCAGGAGGCGGAGCTAAAGGTGTCTTTCGCCATGTAGCCTTGCTCATAACAGGGGGAGGTGGACTCATGCTAGGATCCTTGTCAGCTGGTGGAGAGCGTGGACTCATGCTAGGATCCCTGTCAGCTAGTGGAGAGGGTGCCCTGGCAGATGGCGTAGGTGATCTTGCCCTTGAGCCCTGAGTAGATGATCCTAAGGTTGGGGGATTCGATTGCGGAATCCTTATGTAGCGCTTGGACCATAAAATCCAACCACGGATGGCTTCTTCTAGATTTTTTTCCCGTCACCTCCAGGTACCTCCAGTTCGAGGTCATCCCAACCGTCGACCACTTGGTCCACCTCAACTTTGGCGTAACCGCGAGCTGGGATCTCCACACCATGAATTGTTTGGCCTTGTGTCTGTTGTTCAGCCACACCATAAGCCACCATGATGATCTTGTTTTTCACGGGAGTAACAAGCTCACAAGGGGCCCTCCTAGTGATGTCGTCCATGGGGTGGTGTTGGTTGTCCTCAACCATGTCAGAAGATCCTCCAGCTAGGGCTTCCGTGGAAGCAACGTTGCTTCAACGCTGAGAGGGGCTTACATCGACATTAGCCCTTGATGATGCAACTGCCTGTTTACTGGCTTGTTTGCTAAGAGCTAGAGCCACAAGCCGGTCAATTGCTTCCTCTATTCTTGCCTCTGTCAAAGCTATGTGTTCTTGCAACTCTCGCAGCGGCCGTGCGTGTTCGGCCTTACTTCTTTGGCGGCTTATATAGGAATCAATGTGGTCATGAAAGGCAAACTTCCATGGAATTACTCCTTTACCTCGGCAATGTTCAGGGTGTTCTGGATTACCTGGTGCTATAGTCAGCTCGTCTTTCTCTCGATCAGGCATGAAAGATCCTTCGACCATAGCCTTTATTAACTCAACAAGTCTCGTAGTTGCTTCTCTTAATTCTTGGTCGAACACAAATGATCCATCTTCGGGATTGAGCGTGCCACCATTAGCATAATACCAATGCTTTGCTCACTCTGGTCATTCGCGAGTCGTCGGTACTATTCCCTTAGCAATTATGTCATCTTCCATCCTTTGCTATTTGATGATACCTTTCTTGTAACCTCCTGGCCCAAAACGACGAAAGTATTTCTTCTGACAAGCATTGTCGGGATTGGTTTTAGTTGCCTTAGCGCTCTTTTGCGACTGCTTGAACTGCACAAATGAATCCCAGTGATCTCTTAACTTCAGGTGCTTCGTGAAATCTGGTGTAAGGCCCTTCTTTATGTAGTCTTTGTTCATATTCTTCTTGTATGTCTGAAAAACAATTGCACCCTTCCAAAAGCCCCAATCTTTCACTTTTTCTTCATCTACACCTTCGAACGTGAAGTTTTATTTTATCTGATCCCATATCATTTCCTTCTCTCGCTCGGGGACCGTGCTTATAGGGACCACGCTCTCATCGATTTCAGGACTTTTCCAATTCTGAAAGCTTATTGGGATGTTATCCCTAACAATAAACCCAATTTGATTCACTAATTTGGTCTTAGCATTGTATGGAGCAGTAGGTTCACCCTCTTCATTAAGTTCCATGATGATGATATGGCCCTCTAACTTGTTGTTCGTGCCTCGTATCCGTTTAGGCCTGCTCGATCCAGATGGGTGAAAAATGAAAGAACTATTAATTCCCAATAATCTTGATAAGTAGAGAATTCAAATCATGTTTATGTATAATAATTCCGTTGAGGTAGATGTGAGTCTGACTGTGATCGACTTCTTCGTTTGGCGAATCGTTCATGCGACCTTGAGCAATCAAGTCCATTAGGTATTCCTCGACCAATCGGGCCTCCTCGTCCTCTGATCGTGCCATTGTAACTAATATAATATAAAAAGAATTTTGTTAGAATAAATGAGTACCAAAATGAATGACTAATAGTTATACATTTTCAAACAATAAATGACTGAAAAACAGAATGAAACACTTATACAATTTGTTACAACAAATGACTACAACAATATTTACTGTGAATTGCTAGTAAATGACAAAAAAAAAAGAATTACTAAATAATTATAAAATTTTTTACAATAAATGACAATAAAAAATAATACTTATACAATTTGTTACAATAAATGACAATAAAAAAGAATGACTAATAATTATACAATTTCTTATAATAAATGCCTAATCAATGTTGTACATAGTAATGACTACAATTTTTCTATAATTTCTTGCTAATTCAACAATTTTATGCATATTTCTATAATTTATTGAACTATACTATAGCTAGTAGCAATAAAAAGAATTATTCTAGGTAGTAGCAATTTACAATTTCTAAGTAGCAATAAAAGAATTACTCTAAGTAGCACTAAAAGAATTATTCTAAGTAGCATTAAAACAATTATTCTAAGTAGTAGGCAGTTTACAATTTCTAGTATTCCACTAATAAAACAATGCATGGCAATGCATATTAATTTCCTAACACTATTTATAGTTTTTCTAATTTTCATGACACAATTTCTATATTCACCAAAACTACTTATAATTTTTTCTATTTTTCCTAACACCATTTCTATACTTTTCCTAGTAATATTTTAAACATAATAACATTTATCCTAAATCCTAAAAATAAAGAAATTAAAAAAAAGATGATGTCAGCGCGGTCACGGGCTTACGTCAGCAGAGACGGCGCCCGCGGCCGTGTGCGAGGGGCGGCGAGTGGTAGAGGAGGGGGCCGCGGCCGATGGAGGAGGGGCGCGTGGCGTTGGTGGAGGGCCGGTGCCGGGGGGGGCAAAGAAGGTGGCGGCCGCCAGTTAGAGGGAGTGCATCGTGCAGGTGGAGGAGGGGCGCACGGCGTCGAGATCGTCGGTGCTGGCGCCAGGACCGAGAGGCATCAGAGAAGAAGCCGGAGGCACGATGGGGTGGGGATGTGTCGACGTACGGCACGGCAACTGTCGTTGTCGGCGGGCTGGCCGGGTCGGGTGTCGTGGGGCACAGTGTTTCGTGGGGCACGACGACATGGACGACGTCGCCGTGGAGGATGGGGCGGCGGTGGCGAAGGATCCGACCGAGGGAGGAGATGGCGGCGGATGTGTGTCGTACGTCGGGGAGGGGCGCCGCAGGGATGACGGCGCAGGGGATGATGGCACGGGGACGATGGCGCGGCGGCGTGGTGTCGTGTGTACGATAGCGAGGACGACGAGGACGACGAGGAGCGGCTAAGTGTCTGGTGGAATGAGGGAGGAAGACGATATAATTTTATCCCTCCTGTCAGATTTAGTGACCGACAGTTCACCTAGGGGGTACCTAGATGGTTGATTTGTAGACAGATAGGATCGCAAGACCATGAACTTGATGGTAATGCAAGGCACAAAACACAGAGATTTATATAGGTTCGGGCCGCCAGTACGTCCTACTTGGAGGATTGTATTGCGCCCTGCGCTCGGGTGTTTAGGGTTCATATGGTGGGATTGGATGTCCTCTAATTGGTTACTCCGAGAGGTAGGGTTACATGGCAAGTCCCCTAATTGGTTACTATAGATGGGATCTAGTTAGATTACAACACTTGGGGAGCCCTAGCCGGACTCTATCTTCTGCCTTTTTCATCAAGTCGGGCCAGCCCATTAGTGGTCGGCTGGGCCCTCCATGAGGGACCCAGGTATCTATAACCGTCACCCCCCTAGTACCAGGTGTAGCCTTCACCTAGTACTAAAGGAGGCCTTTAGTACCGGACCTAGCCCCACGCAGTACTGAAGGGGGTGCCCAGGGCGCGAAACAAAACTGCCTCCGTTGAGTACCGGGTATTTTTATCACCCGGTACTAAAGGGCTTTGTAGCCCACTGTTCTAGCTTCCCACCTAAACATCTTTTTATTTTTTTACAAATGCTATTATATTAATTTATTGCGTAGTAAATCAAATAACATTCACAAAAGATGCAAAAATAATTTGTTAGCTTGACATTGATTAGATATACACTATAAAAATATTAGATGCAGTCAAATATCAAACATAGTAAAGTTATTAATTTTAACTTAGTAATAGTTTATAATAGTCATAATACATATGTTAACTTTAAAATTTGAAAAAATAGATATTTTGATCATGCAAAAATTTAGAAAAATAGTGCATGTAGTGTTATTAACATGTTTACCATGACTTAGTCATGTACTTGTTTAATTGTACCTAAATTTATTGTTTAATATTTAATTGTGCTAAAAATTGAAATATTTAATATTTTAACCATGCAAAAATTAGTTCTTGTTTAATAGGGTGAGATTTTACAAATAGTATTATACAATACGATATTACATTAATTTGTCACTTGACCAAAAAACACAGTAATGCTACACATCATCATCTAATGGAATGTTAATAACATTCCTCTTAACGAACGTCCCTTGGTTATGATCGCGACGTAAGTATGGAGCATCCTCTTTGGTTAACAAGATGCTTCGGTCAACCTCGACTGAAAATGGAGGAAAATCATCGAACTGATCATAATCTTCTGAAATGTCAGTTTTTTCCTCAACTCCAATGATTTTTCTTTTCCCTTGAAGAACTATGTGGCGCTTTGGTTGGTCATATGACTTATTAGTACCCTTCTATTTTGGTTTGCTTGACATGTCCTTCGTATAGAAAACTTAAGTTACATCATTGGCTAGGACAAATGGTTCGTCTTTGTATCCAATCTTGTTGAGGTCCACTATTATTAGTCCATAGTTGTCTGTTGTTGTGCCTCCTCCAGTAAGTTTCACCCATTGGCACCAAAACAGAGGGATTTTCAAAGGTCCATAGTCGAGTTCCCATATCTCCTCAATGACACCATAGTATCTATCATTTTTTTCCATTGTTGTCTCTTGCATCTATATGGACACCATTATTTTGGTTTGTGCTCTTTTGGTCTTGGACTATCATGTAAAATATGTATCCATTTATCTTATATCCTTGGAATGTCTATACTGAGATAGATAGACCCCTAGCCAACCATGCTAGTTGCTCTTCAATCGTGTCATCACGCATCAGTCGTCACCAAGAGACGAAAGTGTCAATGTGATGACGTATAATCTAGGCCTCAGTCTTCCCCTAGTTTGAGGACCGTACAATGGTCTTGTGCTCCTTCAAGTATGGAGCCACCAGGGATGATTGTTGCAGGCTCGTGAAGTGTGCTTTACAAAATGTACTCTCATCGATGTCCATCCGAGCTTTCCTCCCTAGTGTGCCCTTTCCCTTGAGTCTCCCCTCATGGCGTGATACAGCGACTCCAATCGAACTAGGTCGTCAATAAAGTCAACACAAAACTCAATGACCTCCTCTGTTCCATATCCCTTTGTGATGCTTCATTCTGGACATGCACGATTACGAACATACTTCTTCATCACTGCCATAAACCTCTCGAAAGGGAACATATTGTGTAGAAATACACGACCGAGAATAAAAATCTCTTCAACAAGGTGGACTAGAAGGTGGGTTATGATATTAAAGAAGGAAGGTGAAAAAACCATCTCAAAGCTGACAAAGCATTGCACCACGTCATTCTGTAGCTCTAGTAGATTTTTTTTTGATGGATTGCCTTCTGAGAAATTGAATGCACATAGCTTCACGATTTCCATTCTCACATTCTTTGGTAGAATACCCCTCAGTGCAATAAGCAGCAATTGTTTCATTTGGATGTGGCAGTCATGGGCCTTTAGATTTATGAATTTCTTTCTTTAATATTTATTATTCCCTGTATATTCGAGGAGTAGCCCGATGGGACCTTGATACTATTCAAGCACTCAAACATGCTTTCCTTCTCTTCCTTGCTGAGAGTGTATTTAGCAAGATGCAAGTAATGTCCATCATCTCTCTTTTCCGGATGTAGACCATCTCGTTGTTTTATACGTTTTAGGTCCCAACGTGCTTCAATTGTATCCTTTGCCTTTCCATATATACCTAGGAACCCGAGCACGTTCACGTAAAGATTTTTCATTAGATACATCACATCGATTGCATTACGGACCTCAAAGACTTCCCAATAAGTTAGCTCCCAAAATATAGACTTCTTCTTCCACATGGGTGCATGTCCGTCCTCGTCGTTCAGAACAGGTTGGCTACCAGAGCCCTTGTCAAAGACTATCCTCACATCCTTTATCATAGAAAATACACGTTTACCATTATGGTGAACGGGCTTAGTACGTTTATGTTCCTCCCCTTCAAAATGCTTCCCTTTCTTTCTTAACGGGTGCTTAGCAGGAAGAAATCGATGATGATCCTTATACACAACCTTCCTACATTGTTTCAAATACATGCTGCAAGTATCATCTAAAGAGTGCGTGTAGACTCGACATCCCTTGTTTGTCTGTCTGGACAGATTACCAACTGCTAGCCAATCATTGACGGTTACGAACAACAATGCTCGTATATTAAAAGTCTCATTTTTATCCTCATCCCACACACGTACACCTTCTTCCTTCCATAACAGTAAAAGTTTATCAACCAACGGTCTTAGATAAATATCAGTGTCATTGCCAGGTTATTTTGGACCTTGGATAATTACCGGCGTCATAATGAACTTCCGCTTCAAGCACATCCAGGGCGGAAAGTTGAACATACATAAGGTCAAAGGCTAAGTGCTACGACCACTACTGAACTCACCGAATGGATTGAATCCATCTATACTTAAACCAAATCGTATGTTCCTTGCATCCTTTTCAAATCCGGGAAATTCTCTGTCAACTGTTCTCCACTTGGACCCATCAGCGAGGTGTCTGATTATTTCATCTTGCTTACGTTCTTTTTTGTGCCAATGCATCAACTTTGCATGTGCCTTGTTTCTGAACAAACACTTCAAGCGTGATACTACATGGAAATACCACATTACTTTCGCATGAACTTTCTTTTTGCTAGCTTGCTCCTCAACATCACCGGGGTCATCTCGCCTGATCTTATAACGCGGCGCTTCACATATAGGATGAGCCTCCGATTTCTTATATTCCTCACTGCGATAGAGGATACAGTCATTAGGACATGCATGTATCTTTTGTACCTCCAAACTAAGAGGGCAAACAACTTTTTTTGCTTCGTACGTTGAGGACGGCAATTCGTTCCCTCGGTAAGCATGTTCTTTATGAATTTCATTAACTCATCAAAACTCTTGTCAGAAACTCCATTTTTTGCCTTCCATTGTAGCATTTCCTATGTGGTACCCAAATTTTTTGCCTCTGTTTGCAATCTGGGTACAACAATTTCTTATGATAATTTAACATACGTTCGAACTTCTTCGACTCTTTCACATTCTCGCAGTCTTCCTTTGCATCTCGCAATACCTGACCTAGATCATCGGTAGGACCTTCTTCTGCAACCATCTCTTCTTCAGCCTCGTCCATTACAACATCTGCAAAGGCAGCTCCTTGACTCTAGTCAGGAATGTAGTTATCGTCTTCTTCTTCATCATCATCTTCCATCATAACTTCTCTTTCCCCACGCTTGGTCCAAATAAAATAATTAGGCATGAATCCCGAACTGTATATGTGGGTGTGAATAGTCTTTCTGGATGAGTAATCCTTCTCATTTGTGCAAATTTGGCATGGACAACAAATGAAACCAGCTGGCGGCTTGTTGGACTCTGCCAGATCGAGAAAATGACACAAGCCATTAATATACTCCATGGAGCATTTCTCTGCGCTGTACATCTATTATCGATCCATCTACAAAGTATTACCGAACCAAAGATATTCTAATCATTCATAGAATTATACATGAAACATAACAAACATGATACAAATTTCATTAAACTCAAATGTTGCTGAAAGTTTAGATAGAAATACATAAATTTAAATTTCAGATCCAAACAACATGATACACTACGACAAACTCAAATGTTGCTGAAAGTTTAGATAGAAATACACAAATTTAAATTTTAGACCCAAACAATATGATACACTATGACAAACCATCCACTGAGTAGTATCTAGGAGGACTTTAAGCATCCTTGGGCGGCGAAGACGAAGGTTCGTTTATCCAACCTCATCCTGTGGTTTATTTGTGCCTCCTGCGACGGTAGTACTAAGTGGACTTGACACCCCCGGGACTAGCGGTGGAGCATAACAACCACCAAAAGGAGGTTCATGACCCGCCGCAACAGTATCTTCATGACATCTTTCCAAATAACGAAGCATTGCTCTCTCCCATGTGCTCATTTTCTTCGGCTTATCATGAGGGCCAACTATGATTTTCCCCTTGCCGCGAGAGGAACGACGATCGCCCCCACCATCGCCACTACCTCCAGCACCAGTAGCCATCTCTATGTACCACAATTTATTTAGCTCATATTTGCAAATAACTAAACTATAAATAAATTTTATTTTTCCCACAATTTATTTAGCTCAAACATAACATATAAATGGAAAAGTTTCTCCATTGTAGCTTATTCTAAAAATGACTAATTGCATACCTCTATTTCATCTTATTATCTCTATATACCACAATTTATCTCGCTCATATTTGCAAATGACTAAAATATGAACAAATTATATTTTTCCCTATAATTTATTTAGCACATATTTGTAAAGGACTAAACTATAAAATTATTCCTCTAACCTCATATCAATTTCTTTGACTAATACGAAACATAGCATCCAAACAATTGTAGCTTATTCTAAAAATCACAAATATGAGCTCTGAATAATACATGCATATAAATGAAAAAATTCTCCATTGTACCTTATTCTAAAAATCACAAATTACTCTAGATCTAAAGTATAAAACTTAGTATACTAACCATGTATCAAGGAAGGATGAAGTTTCTAACCTTTAGAACACTTTAATGAGTGAAATCCCCACGAAATGGTCAATAATCCGGCAACATCTCCCCTATTTCGCCATGAATGGATGAAGCCCAAGCTGGAGGAAATGGCTCGAGCGGGAGGAAGAAGACGTCTGATTTATAGGAGGGAAGTTAGTACCGGTTGGGGGCTCCAAGCAGTATTAAAGGTCACCCATTAGTACCGGGCTCAGGCACATTAGCTCAAGCTATGAAGTCCACCCGGTACTAATGTGTGACCTTTAGTACCGGTTGGAGCCCCCAACCTAAAGGGGATCACGGGGGCTCCTAGGGAACTAGCCGTTAGACTTGGTACTAATTCTCACATTAATACCGGGTCAAAAACCAACCGGTACTAAGCCTCGGGACGAATGCCAAGTTTTCTAGTAGTGAGAGCTAAAAATCAAGCAGTTAATAGGTAGACACTCCCTTTGCAAAATATAAAGTAAAATCACATGATTTGTGTGATTTAAGTGCAAATCTTTGAATTGGATTGAGAAAGTAATTGTGTGTGAGCACTAGAGAATAATTCATAGCTTGAGCATGTGTGGTTGGCATCAAAGCAACTCGTGGAGCATTTGATACTCTTGGAGGTGAAGCATTAGATGGCTAGGCATTGCTAGCTAGCTCTCAAACTTGTGGTGAGCAACAGCAAGTTTATTCGGATTGCGATCTTATCGTCTTACCTTAAGGGGAAAAAAATCATCTCTTCGAATCAGCAAAAGTGGTTAAAAGAGACACGACTCAAAGGAAGGAGTTGAAAGAGAGTCACGTCCTTAAAGCGTTCTCAACGAAGATGTAAGGTTTATGGTGGTTAACTTGAACTTCGGAAGACAACTCATCGTGTTCCCGATTCGGTTTGCCTTACTTGTTCAGCATTTATTTGTTTTTTCCCTCCGATATGTGTGTGTGCTTTTGGTCTGTGTGCAGGGACTTTGTATATGTGGAAAATCAGCAAGTTTGGTTTGTGCTAAAACACTGAAACTTTGTTTTGTGTTTTACTGCCCAAAACACTGCTGCGATGATTATTTTTCTACGATTACATATGTACTATTTGTTAAATTGATTACGATTAACTGAGTTGATCATGATTACATGCTCACTGTTAAATTATATAAAATTAATGAAAACGGTGACTAGATATGTAATATTACTAAGATGATTTTTTTTCAAACACATGAACTTCCCAATCCACATGCGAATGAATTATATCTGACTTATCCGATCATGGGATGTTTATCTTTATTTACAGCAAGAATGGCTTGGAGAGTACATCTAGGTGCGATGATATATAGTGAAAGACAAATGCAATAGAGATTGAGAGTATATTTCCGGGGCACCTAACTGAACATGATAAGACTCTTGGAAAATATTTGCGATTCATTGCTGAGGAATTCTGAAAGTTTGTTCAGGATTTCAGAACAAACGTGTCCAAAATCTCCTTATCCATTTCTGAACCAAAAGAGCAAAAGCGCGCACATTCAAAGGCCCAAAGAGCTCCATAGCGGATAATATCTGTAACGCGCCGGCGCTTCCCTCCAACCTCAGAAAAACGATCTCCTACTGTCCTAGCCACCAAGGCGACACCCCCTAATCACACCGTGACTTGCACCAGTCCACTCAGCTCCGCCATGGCCACGCTCGCCAAGCACCTCATCCTCTGCTCCTCCACCTCGTCATCCCCCTCGCCGCGCCGCCGCCGGCCCCTGCCTCCCAACGCCACCGCGGGTGGCTCGGACAATCAGCCGCATCAGCAGGCGCCGCCGCCGCAGTCCGCGACGCGGCGGCTGGCGGTGGCCGCGTCCACGGCGCTGGCGGCCACGGCCGCGCTGTACGCGCGCCGTCCCGCGGCGCCCCCGCCCGCGATGGCCGCGGAGGCGGCGTTCGTGCCGGCGCCGACGTCGCCGGGGACCGTGCCGCGGTGGGGCACCAAGTCGTACGTGCGGGAGCGGTTCTTCGAGCCGGAGCTGACCGCGGAGGAGGCCGCCGCGCGCATCCGGCAGACGGCGGAGGGGATGCGCACGCTGCGCCCGATGCTGGAGACCATGTCGTGGAAGTACGTGCTCTTCTACGTCCGGCTCAAGTCCAAGTACCTCGACCTCGACCTCACCACCGCCATGGCCGGCGTTCCCGCGGGGCGGCGCGCCGACTACGTCCGCGTCGCCAACGAGCTCGTCAACAACATGACAGAGGTGGGTACCTGTCAATTTGTGGAGTTGATTGGGTTCCATGTGACACCTGAAAATGCGGGGTTTTTTTCTAATTTAATTTTCTCATCAAACAATTTGGCATCACATTCGGCGTTGTCCGTTTGCCGTGCAGTTCGATCGCTTCGTGCGGACTCCCAAGGTCTACGAGTCCTACCTCTTCTACGAGAAGACGCTCAAGTCGCTGGATGACGTGGCAGAGTTCCTCGTTTGATATGGATAAAGGTTTTGAACACAAACTTTTGTAGAGAAAAAAACATATATAACATATGCTGTGAGCCTGTGACTAGTGATCAGGGTTCTCAATTTCGTTCTCGCCCATTTTTCGATCCTCACCAAAATTCACGAAATTTTGGCTGAAATCCACGATTAAAAAGGTGGCTATGAACAGTTCCGAATTTTCTGATGGATAGTAATTTCAATCACCACCGAAAAGATGGAAATTTCGGGAAATTTTGGCCGAAATTTTTATCACTGCCAGTGACTACTGTTCGGCTGAGAATATGAACGCTGTTCGTACACGACTGCACAGGAGTTGTTCAGCATCTGAATTCGTTGCGCTGTACGGGAAAACGGAGGAACAGGTCAACCTAGGCCTAAAAATTGTTGCGACTTTGTGGTGCTGAATGACCCAGATGCTGGCCAGCAAATATCCTGGATCATGGCCACGCACCTACGCTTTGTTTAGTTCCTCCCAAATTCCCAACTTTAACACTATACAAAAAGAAGATTTTCCATCACATCAAACTTGCCGTACATGCATGGAGTACTAAATGTAGATGAAATCAAAAACTAATTGCACAGTTTTGTTGTACTTTGCATGACGAATCTTTTGAGCCTAATTAGTCAATGTTTGGATAATAATTCACAAATACAAACGAAATACTACAGTTGCGCATTTATAGCAAAATGCAAACTTTGTTACACCTAAATTCCCAACTAAACAGGCCCCCGGGCCGGCAGAGTGCTCTCCGATGACTAAGGGGGTGTTTGGATATGAGGTGTTAAACTTTAACAGTGTCATATCGGATGTTCGGATGCTAATTAGGAGAACTAAATATGAGCTAATTATAAAACCCAATGCTAATTCGCGAGACGAATCTATTAAGCCTAATTAATCCATCATTAGCAAACGGTTACTGTAGCACCACATTGTCAAATTATGGACTAATTAAGCTTTATAGATTCGTCTCGCGAATTACACTCCATCTGTGCAATTAGTTTTGTAATTAGTCTATGTTTAATACTCCTAATTAGCATCCAAATATCCGATGTGACGGGTGTTAAACTTTAACACCTTGTTGCCAAACAGGCCCTAAAACAACACCGCAGCGGTGGCAGTCGTCGGCAGACGGCGTTGTCGACCACGATTAAGCAACACGACGAAAGGGGAACACTACATTTTCCAAACGCTTACATCACAACGTCTCGAAGTGGGCAGGAAAACGCAACCATTTCAGTTTTTCAGACGACCTCACCGTCCTTCCAGCGGCTCCTGTGACCCTGATCCACCGCGCAGCAGAGCATGTTCGTTGATGACGTAAGGCGCCATCCACCGTTCACGCCATTTCGCTAGCGAGTAGCGAGTCGACCACCCATGCCGGAGAGCAGCACGCCGTCGATCAGCGAGTCAAGGTTCGCGAGCGACTCCACCGCCGCCCGCGCGGCGGCCTCCTTCCACTCCGCCGCCTGGCGCTTCATCTCCCTCCCCTTCTCGCTCCCGCCCATCGCCTCCCGTATCCTCGCCGCCACGGCCTCCCGCCGCACGTCGTCCCCGACCTCCATCCCCACGCCCCACTCGGCGCACTTGTACCGGCAGTTGGTCTGCTGCTCCGCGAAGAAGGGCCAGCACAGCATCGGCACGCCTGCGCTCAGGCTCTCCATGGTCGAGTTCCACCCGCTGTGCGTCAGGAACAGCCCCACCGCGCCATGCCGCAGCACGGCCTCCTGGTCGCACCAGCTCGCCAGGAGGCCCCTGCCCCGCGTCGCCTCCGCGAACCCCGGCGGCAGCGCCGCCGCCGCCGCCGCCGAGGCGGTGCCGGCTCCCCGCACCACGTCCGGCCTGACGATCCACAGGAAGTCGTGGCCGCTGCCGGCCAGCCCCCACGCGAACTCCGCCAGCTCCTCGCCGCTCATCACCGTCACGCTGCCGAAGTTCACGTACACCACCGACCGGGGCTCCCTGCCCTCCAGCCACGCGAGGCAGGTGGGGTCCTCTCGCCACAGGCTTGAGCTGATCGCGTCGACGGGGCCGCCGGTGGGGACGACGGCCTGCTCGGCGACGGACGCGAGCGGGCCGATGGTGTACACGGCCGGGATGATGGCACGCATGGCGTCGAGCGCCGGCCGCTCCAGCTCGTCGAAGCTGTTGACGATGACGGCCGCCGCGGACTCCGACCGCTCAACCTCGTGTAGCTGGAACGTCATCAGGACGTCGTCGGGGTCCGTGGTGCGGAGGAAGGTCGGAAAGTCCTTGAGACGCATGTGCTTGCTCATGCCCCGCGCCCAGTCCACCGGCATGTCCATGAACCCGTTCGTCAGCTGCTCTTCGTCTGCACGGCGAAGATTCAGATCGTTTCGTTCCCTTCGATCGATCGGACATGGCTGCGGAGCGCCGGAGCAGCAGAGCGTACCTTTGAGCGGGATGATTCCCCGGTCGATGAGGGGGCGGAAGTTGCGGTAGCCCATGTAGCCGCAGGCGCTGGCCGTCCAGAAGAGCGCGCACGGCACGCGGAGCTCCCCCGCGGCGTCCACGGCGAAGCTCATCAGGTTGTCCGCCACGACGCAAGCCACGGCGCCGCCGCCGCCGCCGAGCCCGGCGAGCAGGCTCCGGAAGTGGGGCGGGCAGTGGTGCTTGGTGGCGTGGCTGATGGCCGCCGGGTCCTGCGTGGCGTCGGCGTCGGACGCCGGCAGGCCGTCCGGGATGGCGGCGAAGCGGAACCCCGGGAGGCCCGCGACGGCGGCGGCGCCACGGGAGCGGACGAGGCGGCGGTGGTTGTACTCGGTGTTGACGAAGGTGACGTGGAAGCCACGGCCGTGGAGGACCTTGGCAAGCTTCAGCATCGGCGTGATGTGGCCCTGCGCCGGGAACGGCAGGCACACCGCGTGAGGCTGAGGCTTCTCGCCGGTGGCCGGAGGAGTAGCGGTGCTCATCTGCGATTGCTTCTGGGAACAGCTATGGGAGGAGATCGAATCGCTTGTGGATAGCTTTCTTGGTAGTTGGTACTGAAAAACTATCCAGGAGAAGACTGAAGAGTAGTGTAGCTTCAGCACGCACCTTTTGACTGAGAACCTTCCAAATGTTCCTCCTCATAGGTTTCTGTTTTTTTTCTTGTTTTGGGGGGGGGGGGGGGGGGGGGGGGTCGATTTTCTCCTCTACTGCTGTCAAGTGTCCAAATCCTGATAATTAATTTAATTTATAGTGTAAATTTTAGTGACTGATGGTAAGTAAGGAATCAATCACATGATGTGGAATAAAACTCTAAAATTAAATCCAACGATGCAACGCAATTAGTGACGGATGCAGTTCATGAATTTAGGAGAGGCTTCTCCTTCCTCTTTCTTCTTCTCCTTCCTTTTCTTCTTCTTTCTCAAAAATCTTGGAGAGGCTAAAGGATGCTCCACTGCCCGCCCCTAAATCCGCCATGAGCGCAACCATGGTAAACAAACCGTAAATTCTACCTGAACCTATTCAAAGTTGGCAAATGGCCCAAAGATTTGACCCAAACTTAGATAGCACCGGATTGCGATGGCAAGACATTGCAAGCCCAAAGACGGTTGTATGGCTTGACACATCCCACTTGCGTGGGAGCTGGCGGAGTGAGAAAGGTGAGCTTGGTGAATGCTGAGTGGAGAGAGGTAAAGACATGCAGAGTATGACGGGTAGGCCCAACACAACAAATATTATATTATGTGTATAGGAGCACATGAAGAGCCTAGTTATGTACAAGTTAGGTTCTGATTTCTGAACTTGTCCATAGCTGACATGGATTTTTATAGTCAAGCACTTGTCTTAAGTATTGGACTTGTTTCTTGGTATAGTGTCTCCTGCACCATTATATGGTCCATAAGACATCCAGCTATGCCCAATAGTTTCGTAAAAGACATTCTGGACCACACAAGATACTAATTTGTTTCCTGGGTTGAAGGGATCCGATGTTTAGCTTGTAAAATGAAATCTTCACGAGCTCCAGCAGCTGCAAACCGGGATTAAGAAAAAAAAAGGTGATGATATTAATGGGCCTTGTTTAGGAATATTAGAGAGAGAGAGCTAGAGAGAGGGAGAGGGGGAGAGAGAGAGCTAGAGAGAGGGAGAGGGGGAGGGAAAGAGAGAGGGAGAGCTAGAGAGAGAGAGGGAGAGAGATTCCACGCTATCATTATTTAAAGTAGACGATCTTCCAGCCTCTCATGATGATCAACACCGTTTATGTAGGTATCATGCGGTAAAACTTGCAAACTGCTGGTGTTATGCTATACTCCATGACCGTCGCTTTCAAAGTATGCCATGTCTGCTTCATCTTTGGGGGCGTTTGGATGGCAGGGGCTAAACTTTAACCCTGTCACATTACACGTTCGGATGCTAATTAGAAGGACTAAATATGAGCTAATTACAAAACTAATAGCAGAACCTCTAGGCTAAATCGCGAGACGAATCTATTAAGCCTAATTAATCCATCATTAGAGAATGATTACTGTAGCACCACTTGTCAAATCATGGACTAATTAGGCTTAATAGATTCATCTCGCGATTTAGTCTAGGGGTTGTGCAATTAGTTTTGTAATTAGACTATGTTTAATACTCCTAATTAGTGTCCAACCATCCGATGTGACAGGAGCTAAAATTTAACCTCTTCCTGACAAACACCCCCTTTGTCTGCGCCATTCGATCTCCTAGGATTCGCACCTGCAAAGACATTCTCACCCTTTGTGTGGAAAGATGTAAATTGAGCCACAGGCCGGCACCTACCCAGCCACGGAGGGTCGAGCGGGGCTATCCGGCCATGACAGTAGGGGCAAAGCAGAAATGCTGGTCACCAGGGTCATCACCATTACACGAAGGGGTCAGCAACACTTCTATGAGATCAGCGGAATTTCGTCAGGGTCAGCTGGTCCGGATGGAAAGCCTCGGCTCCGCCCCTGCATGGCAGCACGTTTAGAACATGGCCATTGGCACGATGGCCAATTGTCCATTACTCTTACAGTCCTTTTCCATGATTTTTAAGCAGACCATCTTCAAGCTAGCACCAGCCCATCATATGAGAAATACAAGCGCACGAGACGGTCCTGGTTGTCATCATCCCGCTTTGTTTTTCAGTTTTTTTTATTAATCATATGCGGTAAAATTTGCAAAGACCTTGTTGTGAAACACATTATTAGTGATCAATTAATATTATAGATAATTGTAGAGGATTTTTCATGAAAGGATGTGGACCTTTGGTCAACTTCCAAGAGACATAATGCCTTTTGAGCATGTCCTTTCCCCATGTATAAATATATAATATAAATATATAATTACACCATTCATTTAATCGACGAAGAGAATCATCAGATTCATTATTCCAATCTCTCTTTCTTTCTACTCTTAACACGTTACTTTTGCTCTCTAACGAGCGAGACAAGGCCACCAACAAGAGACATCGAAAGCCTGGAGCGCCCTCCCGCTGCATCGTTCTGTCACTGACATCAAGGAGCGGAGTTGCTGTTCTGGACGTTGTTCAAGAACATTCGCTCTCCATTGAGTAGATCCAAACAAAAGGAAGAACATAAAAACAATCAGTCAGCGTTTATGATATTCTTACCTTTATGAAGTTTCCCCTCGGTGGCAATGCCTATACTCTCGTCGACAGCGCTCGGCGGGCCTCAATGCTCACGCCGGCCCCGTTCACTGGCCTCGCGACCTGCGGGGCTGCGACGATAGATGACGGAGCTCCAGCGACACGCGAATCGATGGCGCCTTCCTGACGCTGCGGAGCGGTTGCGCTCGGCACGCATGCTGCAGAGCGGCTGCGACCGCGCCTAGCATGCAGCGGCGGCGGCCTCGCCCGTGCCACGCACGGATGCGCTCGCGGCTACCAGCACGGCTGCGCCCACAGTCGACGTCGAGCGGCGGCGGCGGCAGCCCGAAACAGGCCTCTGCTCCACCTGCGACCTCTCGTCTCCTTGAGACGCTCCATCACGGCGGCATCACAGCAACACCCGCACGCAAGTGCCAACAGCGGCGCACGCATGCGAAATCGGTGGCAGCGCCACTAGATCAAATTTTTTGGCCACGTTTGTTCTTCACTGAGCATAAAAGGAGGAGGCTAGAAGGTCTCATATTTCTTGGATAAGATGCATCCTAGAAACTTGCAATTCTTTGCAATGGAGGATAGTTTCCTCGTACTTCCTCTTGGTGGCCGGTGTTGAAGCACTGAAAGGTGCCCTGAACTCTGCTTATGCAGCAGGGGCAGCCATTTCTTCGAACGCTGTGGTCGACGCCCTACAGGACGTCATGGTCGCCATCGTAATCACTGGCCTAGGCCATGCTGCACAGCACAGCGAGGCGGGGTTGCACCCCATTTTGGCCCTGTTAGAACTTAGAAGTTGCCTCCGATTACAATAAAAAACCTACAGGCTTCTACTTATTTTACATGTTCTAGCATGATTATTATTCTGAATATTACTATTCAATCTCTTGATTGTTCTGATTTACAAGTTGTCTTGTAAATTAGCTATATATATCATCAGGTATATAGTTAGCACCAATGTTATAAGGATGCTATAATTACCACAGTTAGTGCTGGCCCTGGAGAGGTGTTGGAGGTGCGACGGGCCTAGAGCTCATGGGAGGGAGGGGCCTAGACCCAGGTATACTGTATACCTATATAGAGACTCCCGGTTGTACGCCCGTACCACGAAGAGACCCCTAACCGACCCATGGGCACGCGGCGCTTGGCCTCCGATCCCTCCGCCTGATCTGAACGCGGCGCCTGGTCGCCTCCCTCCGCTTGATCTGAACGCGGTGCCTGGCCGCCTCCCTCCTCTCCGGTCCCTCCACCTGATCTGAACACAGGGCCTGGCCACTCGTCGGCGCGATGGCACCCTGCCCCTCCACGACATCGCCTCGCTCTGCCTGTCTGCCGGTGAGTGCGTGCTTCCACTGGTCAACGCCTCGCCTCATTGCTCGGCGACCGCTTTGGTTTTTTTTCCTTGCGAGGCTGCGACGCTAGTGCTTTTTTGTGGATGCTGATTTTGCTCTTGTGGTTCATCTCTGGTTTTTTTTTGGATGCTAATTGTGCACCATCGAGAGGGATATATTGAACACTATTGATCTCAATACCATCCTTGATGATTTTGCATCAAGAAACGTCCGAAGAACTATCTTTTTATGAGAAGCAATGGATATTATGGAGTTCTATTCTTCCTTAAGGTAATCATATTAGTTTTAGTCTACATTGTTCTTCGATAATCAAACATGTTAAATTAAAAATATATCACTGGATTTGTTCACTTGGCAAGAAAAATTAGCGCTTATATATATTATAAGATTTATATATAGTCTAGAGGGGCCGGCGCGATGAATTCACCAGAGGGCCCTTAAAATCTTAGGACCGGCACTAACCACAATAATTATGCATTATCATGATCCGCAGATCTCACATTGACTATAGAACAATCTTTTCATGTGCAATTATTTTGTTTGCATAATTAAATACTTAATCAATATTCTACATCATGTAGAAGGTGATGCAAAATTAAAATTAAGGTATAAATATATTGGGTATAAACACAAGGTAATGGCAATAAGCATATATTGAAATCATGCCGATTACATATGCTCCATTGCTGTTAGGTTCTACCTTCAAAGTGTTTAACCAAATTTTAACTAAATCTTTGGAACAACACAAGGTGATGCGATCTATAAGTTCTTTTTTAAGAATTTATTTGCTCAAAAACCGTGCTTTTAGGCAACAAGTCACTTGCTCATCACTAAGAGGTCTACATATTATGATGATTACCTTCAACGTGTGTATCCAAAATTTCATACAATGAAAAATTTGTATAAACATGACTATCAAGTCATTCATTCCCACATAAATATAAATAATGCATTTTGCCTATTGACATATACCTTAATTTTGGTTGAAAGAATCATCTTGCCTTCACATGGTGATTACTCCCCAAGTGACCATATAATATTTCTAGTGTAACACATATCAGTGGAGCTTTAGGTATTTATTGCAATTATGCAAACTATACCTATAGCAACGAGTTTCTCATCCACTACTTCAAAGTTTACACCATGCTGGTGATTATCTTTTGATGTGTTAACTCACTAGTACATGATGATCGAGTCACACTTGATAATAGCAGCGATTTCATCACCTATCAAAGATGAGATTCACAATACTTGTAATTCAAGTCACATTTTGAATGTACAAGATTCTACATAGAATAATTCAAGACTCATCTTGAATTCAAAATTTAGGCATCAAATTTTGCTTAAATAAATAGCAAAAAAGGCGCAACATATTTTTGTGACTATCTTTTGTCACATACAGAGATTATGTTTTGGCAATGATCATCAGATCATCTATTCTCACAAGAGTGGAGTCAAGAACATATGCAGTGACTTTTGTCACCTATCAATTATAAAATAGTCCCTTCTAATCAAGTATCAACTCGATTAAATAAATTTTGCACAACAATATATTCATGCTATATAATTTACTCCTTGAGTAAATTCATTAAAATACATGATCTACTCATGTAGGACATGACTAATGTTTCCAACATTGAATTTTTTGAATTCGCATTGGATGGGATTTACTCTCCAATATGGGCACTTGATATCAACGATATCATTGGGAGATTCATGGCACCAATGCTACCATAGTTCTACCCTAATCAAAGTATCAAATCCATTATTGGCATTACCACACATACACCTTTGCGTGTTACTACATTTCCTCCATTCAGATTTTACAAGTCTGAGTATCCAAAGGAGCAAGATCCATTTATTCTTTGAACTCCCAGTAGAGTTATCAACAAAGAATAGAACTTTCAGTTCATGGAATTTACAACACAATGGATCTCATACATAAAATTTCACTTTCCTTAAAAGAGACCATAATGACAAATCTCACATTTGCATAATGTGTGGTTGTACATTTCATGTACACATTATTTTTCCAAATCAAATATTTGGTTCAATAATACCTCCACTTCTTTGGAGGCAAGCGAATTCTTGGGGGTCAATTTGAAACTCACTTCAATAAATGATACCTACAAAGGTATCCATATAATCCCTAGAATTATCATTAGTTCAATATTATACTACTACGTGTAGTATATTATCCATCATTAATATCATGTACTTCATACATGGTATTTATTCGGGATCAAATCGAAAAGAAAAGGAATTTCATTTAGTGGACCACCACTACCACAAATATGGGAGATATATTCTCTACTTATGGGTATTCCATTATTAATCATAGATGCACTCATGTATTCTACAAATACCCATATATATTTTCATAACATCCATTTGTATGGTTCCATATCGAAACCTATTATTAAGAGTAATGATAAACTATTAGCACTCAAGCTTGATACACTGGACATGGAAACTAAATATTGATAAAATTCCTAATATGGGATGTATTACATGAACATACATTAATCCCGAATGACATGTTGCGTATAACATAATTTTTCAATCTTGGTCATTCAAACTTATGAATGATAAGAAAAACTATTCTGTTGGTCATAGTATACATTCTCAAAATCCACAGATTTTGTGCACCACATGTGTCACAAGAGAATTAATTTTAAGGCACTCTTACCTTAAAATTCTATATAATGAGCCATTAAATTTCTTGAACACATTCAAGATAAGTTGGTCATATTCAGCCATTTACGGACTATCTAGAGTGCTCATGCTTGCATTTGCAAATAGTCCCACATGTGTTCCTTACTGATCATAAGGCATCACAATTTTACCAAATTTATTGCTCTAATTTTTTAACTTAGAGTAAATTTTTCTGGAAATAGGATCAAATCCATTCATATGGAATTATTTGGTTTTGGGAACTAAATCACTAAGTCTCTCTATTCATACCAATTATGGCTTAATTGAATCTCTTATCAAGATAACTCATTTGTATGACCATCCAAATAGAATTCAATTTATCAACATCAAGTTGGTAATATGTGGACTTACACACCGCATAATCTAAATTCATAAAACTGCAATCATACGGCTCCCTCCGTTGCAATTAGTACGTGAAAACTTGGCCACAGCCAAATATTTCCCATCTGCGTGTTGGATATGTTTTGCAAATACCGATATCACCACCTCAACATACATCATGGGCATTAGGGACCCACATAAGGTATTATTCTCCGTCATTCATATAATACCTTAGGTCTCTTTTGGGGATTTATACACAGCCCGTATATTGATCACACTTTGAGGATAATTCCAAGCATTAGGAGGAGATTAATACCACACATAGAATGCCAGGAATCCAAAATGAATGTTACACGCATTCAATCCTCACATCCACGTACATACCAAAGAATATCTGAACCATAGTTCAGAACATCTTTTATTTGTAACACATTATAAATAGCCTGCTAAATACATTTGCTTATCAAAAGTGTCATCTTATCCAATTCCTACAATTTATGTGCCAAAAAGAGTGATATCTAACATAATCACTCAACTCCCAAATTAAAATAAGAGGGGGAGAAGTATGGTCAGTAGGGATATAGCTTATTAAAAGTATCCACGAAAATATGGGGAGACATCCTCCAAAATAGTAAATGTAAATCAACATCATACATGTTGTTAGACACTTTATGGATATTCAAATCCAAAGCCTATGAATGTTCAACATTCAAAAGTCCAGTACATGTGCACATAAATTTAGGCACTGGATCATTGGAATACCATAACTCTATCATCGTGGGAAATGAGATAAGACTTCTAAAGGGTTAATATTTCACATGTTGTATTGGTTCCATTGAATCAATTATACAAAGACTACAAATTATCGACATATGCTCCTCAAAATTGCTATACACCTTAAACTGGATCCAGACCAAAAGTTCTAAGCAGAGTGTATTAACACTCAAATTGGGTCAAAGCATAGGTGGCAATTATGGAGAATTTCTCCTGTTCACTCGTGAGAGGTATTTTCCACAGTAATATCATTTTCTCACAAATGCATTCTTTATGAAAGCAAGGTGGTGAGATAATGAGAGATTGTAGCAATGGTTTCACGCAGAGACCAAGCAACATACCCTCATGGTATACGTGAAAATTATGTTCCCATATTTAATCATTGGCAGATCAAATAATTGTGATAGATTTGGATATACAAGTCCTCGACGGACCTCACATTCTAAATCTAAATAGAAATCATAACATATATTGTGTATAACTCAAGTCACTACATGGCTTGAAACAGTCAAGTTGATTGTGGTACAACTAACTTAGAGAATATCTTCCATAGAAGGATTACTCCAATCACTATGTTTGCATGTGTGTTTATAAACAAATCTGACTTGGATTTTCCATCATTTCAACACACAAACAAACAAGCAATCATTTTAGTATGGAATTTGAGATGAAAATTGGGGTAAAAACAAACTATGCTTAAGTTTACAACTTATGCATATATATCAGTTTATCAATATTCAATTAATATTAAATACCAATATTCAAATAATATTGGACAAGCATATCCATCAACATTTATGGTCATTCAGTCCCGAAAGATGGATCAATATCCATTTAAACCCTGAGATGATAAACTTAGTGCCAATAAAGTGCTTGTTTATTATACAAAATGCAACGAGCCTAATACTGCATTTGTAGATACCTTGCTATAGCTCAAATTAGTGCAACTCCAACAAACACCATACTGGTGGGAGTCGGAGAGGATATCCACAGATATCTAAATGGCAATAAAAGGTCTTGATTTATTTTGAGGCATGACAGTCATCAAAATAGACTCTAATGGTAACTTTTATATATCATTCTGAACCATCACTTAAACATATTTGACTTCACAGAATGATAAATAGTGATTCCATTGAATCATTAACATTATCTATAAATGATATAATACAACTTGTATTACTTGGATGAAACTAGGTTACATATAAGCAATATCATTAATATATTGCCCAAAATGTTTTATCCTCATTTTTACAAATTGAGGGAATAAACATCTTGCAAAATATACTCACTAATATACTTATCCCACCACTACATCATAGAATGGTGTTCATAGTAAGTGATGAGTGACAACTTAAATTTTGCAAGGCTCAAGGGGAGACGCCCTAATCTATCGTCATATTGTACTCGTTTTCCAATATGAGTTTTTCCTCATAAAGGTTTCTAATAAAAGGTTTTAATGAGGCAATATCAATATAAAAATATATGTCATATCACCTATTTTCCCCACGGAGTTTTTTAAGGTGGTATTCAAGACATATTATATGCCATATGTTCTGTTTTCTCTACAAGGGTTTTTAAGAAGGTATAAAAGACATACAATTCCTTCTCATATTTTCCCATTGTATTTTGGGGAACATTATTTGAATATGATTCTCAGATCATAATATTATTGATCTCCAAACTTATGAGTTTATATTTTCAAGGTTTTTCTCTATGAGTTTGCAATGAAACAATAATCTAAATATGCTATATCATTTTCTCCTTTTCTTTTTCCACTGGATTTTGAAGGAGTTTTAATGGCATGTGGACATACAAATTGGTTTCTCCTCAATATTTTTCCCATAGGGTTTTTTAAGGAGTTTTTCCCATATGATAATCAGAGATGATTGAACAAGGATTACATGAAGCTTACAAGGAGCTAATTGATCAAGGAGGAGTGTTGTAAAACACATTATTAGTGATCAATTAATATTATAGATAATTATAGAGGACCTTTCCTGGAAGGGTGTGGACCTTTCATGAAGGGGCCAACTCCCAAGGGACATGATGCCCTTTAGGCACGTCATTTCCCCTTGTATAAATATGTAACCAATCCATTCATTCAATCAATAAAAAGAATCCTCATATTCATTATTTCAGTCTCTCTTTCTACTCTTAACACAACCGATGTCACGTTATAGTACTGCATGCTATGAGTGGAATGCAATATTTTTTTCTATAATTATTCTAGTTCTGTAGGAACTGGGTGCTTGACCATCCATATTATGACAAGTTTTAGCTACGGAAAGAATGTCCTAATGAAGCGAAAGGCAAACAATTAGTATATATATTCACCGATGGATGAATGAAGATATCTCCATCACCGTCGTTTTCAGAGTACGCCCTATGTCCCCTTCGTCTTTACCTGCGCACTCTCCTTTCGTTAAAAAAACAAACAGACAAAATATGATCTACAGAGCACGTAGTTACTCTCTCTGTCCCAAATTACTATTCGTTTTGATTTTTCTAGATACAAAACTTTTAATATGGATATATATCTATATACGTAGCAAAAGCTATGTATTTAGAAAAGTCAAAACAAATAGTAATTTAGGATTTAGGGAGTAATTATTAATCTGCCCTATTGGAGAATTGGATTGTCTTCCAATTGTGGGGCACTTCCTCACCATGTCCAATTTCTCAAGTCCCCTTCGATAACCTTATAGGATTTCGATCTGTGCCTGCACGAGGATCCGCGACATTCTCACCCCTTGTGCAAAAAACTGCAAATTGGGCCACTGGCAAGCTGCCGAGAGGCGGCACGTTCAGCACATGACACTGAGAGTGGCATGGCCATTACTCTTCCATTCTTTCGTTTAGAGCATCGCAATTATCATTAAGCAGATCACCCCCAAGCACCGGCCCATGTCCAGTGAGAAATACAAGCGCAAGGCGATCCTGTTTGTGGGCCGCAATGGTTCATTCGTGTCGCGCAAAGGCCCGTGCGCTGCGTGCTTCACAGAGTATGTAGGCAGCAAGCAGCATAGACATGTCGAGACCCGATGAACGCCGGTGCTCGTAGTCTTCTTGTTTGGCTCTTTCAACCCATTTGTTTATAAACACGCATGTAATCCCCTCAAACGATGAATAAAATTTCCGGCCTTTATCTAAAAAGGGGGGCAGTACCCGGTGAAATGTTTCGTACATGGTTGAGTGAGTCGCGTCACACTGAAGACTTTCCAAGCACGAATGACCTCGACGACGGCTTGGTAGAGCCCTTTATTCTGGTGACATGCACTCTTGCACAAAACAACATCAACTTGTGCTAAGCTCCAGGCACAAATTAAAAATCTCTGCAGATTTCGTGGCAGCTCCTCTAAGAGCTCTTACTGGGCAGCAGGACATCACGGATCAGATCGTCCAGGTTGGTCAGCGCCCTGCCGCCGGGCTGCGTCGCCCGGACGGTGGCGTCCTTCCACTCCCCCGCCCTCCGCCTCATCTCCCTCCCCTTCTCGCCGGCCATCGCCTTCCTGATCCTGGCCTCCAGCGCCTCCCGCCGCACGTCGCCGGCGACCTCCATCCCCAGTTCCCCACGCCCCACTCGGCGCACGCGTACCGGCAGTTGGTCTGCTGCTCCGCGAAGAAGGGCCAGCACAGCACTGACAGCACCGACACCCCCGCGCAGAGGCTCTCCATCGTCGAGTTCCACCCGGCGTGCGTCAGGAACACCCCCACCGCCTCCTGCTCGCACCAGCTCGCTAGGAGGAATGGTGGCCTCCACGAACTCCGGCGGCAGCACGGCGGTCTCGCCCTTCACGAGGTCGGGGCGGATGATCCACAGGAAGTCGTAGCCTCTGCCCGCCAGGCCCCACGCGAACTCCACCAGCTCCTCGTTGGACATGGTGGTGATGCACCCGTAGTTCACGTACACCACCGACCTCGTCGGCCAGCCGTCCAGCCACCGGACTGATAGAAATAATCTTGATTCATATGTGTATCAGCATGTTTAAATTTCATTTTGCATGTAGTAGTGCCAATTTGTGTAGGTCACATACTAGTAGGAGATGTGTATGTAAGATACATATACACGCTAAGTTGGTTCAGCTCATAATGAGGTGCCGACGTCCCGTGCGACGTGGACGTCGCCGTGCAAAGTGGTGTTGCACATAGAAGTATTGGAACTGGAGGCAACGACCTACGAATAAGTCAGATTGGCCAAAGCTAACGTTGTGCGAAGCAGCGGTAAGGAGAGGTCAAAGCTGTTAGCATGTGCATGGATCGTGGAGTCTGGCTTGCATGGTCGTGAGAGCATTTGGTCTTCCTAACTTGCAGGGGATGAGTCCATGCTGCGATGAGTCAAGCTATAAAATGTGTAGCTTGACATGCATGGCAGTAACTGCCGGCCAGTAGGAGAAGTGCTACTTAGTATTTAATTTCATGTATTCAGTCATTTGTTTTGTGCTGTGAAAGTAAGAAAGAGTCTTCGTGTCTGTCTATCAAAAGAAGCAAGTGTGCGTGTGTGTGACAGCCGAGAGAGAGCGAGTGATTCCCCATCAGAGAGAAGATTAAGTGTTCATGATAAACACTTGTACCTGTGAGTGAGCGATTCTAACAGAGGGGTAACAGTGAGGTCCTCCTTCCAGAGGCTGGCGCGGATAGTGCCGACGCGAGATCGGCGGCGGCGGCGGCCAGCCGCTCGAGGAGGAGGCTGAGGGGGCCGATGGTGTAGACCGGCGGCGGGAGGATGGCGCGCATGGCGTCGAGCGCCGTCAGCTAGAGCTCGTCGAAGGTGTTGAGGATGACGGCGTCCGTGCGCGCCACCTCGCGCATCATGAAGTCCAGCAGGACGTCGCCGCGCCGCATCGTGTAGATGAAGGTCGGGAAGTCCCGGAGCCGCATGTGCTTGCTCACCCCGCGCGCCCACCCCACCGGCGTGTCCAGGCACCCGTTCCTCAGCTGCTCTTCATCTGTGGATGCTCGAAATCACACGCCGATCACAAGTAATCCTATGCAAGTAGAATAAAATGCAACAACTCCTTGTTGCTTCTAATAAGTTCTCTGATCACTAACAAAGATTTGTGCACACGAACCTTTGAGAGGTGCAAGGCCTTCGTCTATGAGGAACTGGAAGTGGCGGTAGCCCATGTAGCCGCATGCGCTGGCGGTCCAGAAGAGCGCGCACGGCACGCCGGCCTCCCTGGCGGCGTCCAAGCTGAAGCTCATGACGTTGTCCGCCACGACGCACGTCACGGGCGGCACCACGCTGCCGTCGGCGTTGAGCCGGTCGAGCAGCTAGCTTCTTGAGGTGCGGGGTGCAGGTCGTCATGGTGGAGTCGCAGAGCGAGGCCGGGTCCTGCGTGGCGTCGGCGTCGGACTCAGGCAGGCCGTCGGGGATGGTGGCGAAGCGGAACCCCGGGAGGCCCGCGCCGGCGGCGGGGCCGCGGGACCGGACGAGGCGGCGGCGGTGGTTGTACTCGGTGTTGACGAAGGTGACGTGGAAGTGCCTGCAGTGGAGCACATTGGCCAGCTTCACCATCGGCGTGACGTGGCCCTGCGCCGGGAACGGGCCGAGACGCACACGGCGTGGGGTCGTTGCTGCTTGTCGCCGGCCGGGACGGTGCCCTTGGCCATTATCTCGATCGTCAGCCGGCCGGGACGGATCGTCGGAGAGAGTGCGATCGAGATGCTAGCTATCTTTCGGACTTTTTTTTTTTTAATTTGTTTCTGTGGAGTGATGTGGGATCCTTCCGGGTCGCAGCCCAATGCAATAATATATAGCAGCAGCGTTGAACGCCGGTGTGTATCGTGTCACTTGGCAGGGATAAAGGAGACACTGATATTATCGGTTGGTGCAGCCAGCTTTGGAAAGTTGCATTTTTTTTTAAAGCTCGAAATAAGGCAGCCGCTGGTTGCTGCAGCATACTCGTATCACACAAATGACAAGCTGCTGCTTAATTATCCTGCCAATTATGAATTATCTGTACGTCTAAAGTCTCAACCAAGAGACTGTTTGTTTTCCTCGTAGATTATATAAGTTGAATTATAGTTCAAGGTAGTAGAGTAAAAGATCATCATGTAGCTACTTTGGGACCACAATAAGCTGACAGCTTATTTCAGATTATTTATGATCCCAAAGTGATCTTTTTTACCATAGTACCCATGACCCATAATTTAGATTATATAATGCAGATGGATTATAATCTCAAACAAACCCGACCTAAATAATCAAATTAAGTATTATATCGTCGGATGGATAAATTCCTTTTTTAAAAAAAACGGATGGGTAAATTTAACTCGACAAAAACCAAAGTATGGGATGCACGTAGAGTTGGATCCTGCAAAGCTGTAAGTCTCAAACATGACACCATGCTTTGTCCGTTTCTTCTCGATCAGCAGAAGAGTTTTCCTCGATCGATGCAGGAGCAGTTTGAAAAAAGGAAAATCTCGCAGGGGATTGACGCCAGATGTGCCTTGTTGCAGATATAAATCTTGAACCCTGTTTAGTTTCCCCAAAGTTGGAAAAATTCCAACTTTGGCCCTATGCAAAAAGAAGATTCCCCATCACATCAAACTTACGGTACATGCATGGAGTACCGAATGTAGACGAAATCAAAAACTAATTGCACAGTTTTGTTGTACTTTGCGAGATAAATCTTTTAAACCTAATTAGTCAATATTTGAATAATAATTCAAAATACAAACGAAATGCTACAGTTGCGCTACAGTATTTTTGGTTGTTGGGCAACTAAACAAGACCTTGGATACTACTCCTAGCCTTCTACCAACCAAATTTCATTGTACATAAATGATTGATTGGTTGATTTCCCGTCGTTATCCTTCTGCCACACTCCATAATCAAGGTGGACAGCGCAATCAAATATCTTAGAAAACGCCGGCATGCATACCACGCAGCCGGTGAAAATTGACAGGCTCCATGTCAGGAAGTGTTGCGAGATCCCGTCCAATCAAGTTTCTTGTATCTGGGGAATAGGAGTGAGCCTTTTCTTTTCTTTTTTTCTGGTGGGGCCAGTGTGATCAGGTCATGTGGGCTGTCGGTTTGGGTTGTTTGGGATCACACACAAAAGATGTGACAGGGTGGTAGTAGCAACGGTCCATATTCCATAGTCCAATCGAGAAGATGGGTGTCCAGGTTACATATTCCAGTAACGGCCCAATTTGAGCCGGAACCACCAACGCCCACCCGCAGCCCAGCCCACGTCCTCCTTCGCGCAGCCCAACCAAGTTCGGCTTAGCCCAAATCAGCAGCGCCCAGGGCCTCCTGGTTCCTGGTTCCTCTTTTCCTCCTGCAGTCCTCCTGCTCCGTCCGACCGCCATCTTGGCATCTAATCCGACCTTGAAAACGTCGTGCATGGCTTAGTGCCAAGGTCGTGCATGGCTTAGGGTCTGTTTGGTATGGCTCCACCCCAGAACTCCAGCAATTCCACCAAAAAATCCAGTCAAATACCTCAACTCCAAAACTCCATGAAGCAGCCAACTCTATGAAGCTGTGGTGCAAATGGAGGTGGAGTTTTGGAGCACCTCTTTTGCTGCTCCAAAACTCTCCATTTCGAACCTCCTCATGGAGTTGGTGGTAATTACCCACCAATGCCACTGGTTCCACAAAAAACATTTCATTCTATTTTCCCACCCCCGTCACATGTCGCCTACCGCCTCCCCGCCGCCCGTTGCCGCCCCGCATGCAGCCTCCCCGTCGCCCGTCGCCGTCCCGCCCCCGTCGCCGCCGTCACCGGCCCCGTGGCCACCTCGCCGCCGCCCGTCGCCGCCCCGCCCCGCTGCCCGTCGCCGGCCCCGTGGCCGCCTCCCCGCCACCCGTGGCCGCCTCCCCGCCACCCGTGGCTGCCCCGCCCCGCCGCCCATTGTTGCACCGCCGGCCGGCCTCGTTGCCACCCAGCCCTGCCGCCCAAGCCCCGCCGGCTGACCCCGTCACCGCCCCGCCCCGCTGCCCGTCGCCGGCCCCGTGGCCGCCTCCCCGCCACCCGTGGCCGCCCCGCCCCGCCGCCTGTCGTTGCACCGCCGCCCCATGGCCGCCCAGCCCGCTGCCGGTCGGCCTCGTCGCCACCCAGCCCTGCCGCCCAAGCCCCGCCGGCTGACCCCGTCACCGCCCAGCCTGCCGTCTCCCCGCCGCCCGTCGCTGCCCCACCCCGCCGCCCGTCGCCGCCCCGCCCCCGTCACCGCCGTCGCCGAGCCCCGCCTGCCGCCTCCCCGCCGCCCGTCGCCACCCCGGCCCTGTGGCCACCCAGCCCGCCGCCGGCCGGCCCTGTCGCCGCCGTTGCTGAGCCCCGCCCGTCGCCGCCCTACCCCCGTCGTTGCCTCGCCCTCGTCGCCGCCGTTGCCGGCCCTGTGGCAGGAGAAGAAGATGGGATAGAGAGGATGACAAGTGGGGCCTGAATTGGGGGCAACAATGGCAATCCACACTGAAATCGATCTTTTTTAGAGTTGAGAGCACCCATCTAGCCAAACACCCCATTTTTGTTCTAGAGTTCTAGATTGGAGCTGGCTCCACCTGGAGTTCTAAGTTGGGTTGTTTCTCCTCGATCCATTGAAACGTCGTGCATGCAGCATTAGCTAGAGTACGTACCTGCAAAAAAGACAAAACCATGTTATCCCCATGTGCATGCAAACTCAAAACTAAAAAAAAATATAAATCTTAAACCGAGCGTCCAAATCAAATTTCAATTGTGCCATTGTGTTCCTTATAACAAGAGCTTCAAAATAAGACCACACTTGACTATGTTTGAATGATATTTTAAAAATTATTTTTTAATACAAAATAATTAATTTTGACTACTACGAACACACGCTTCAGCACTAGAAATAGATGATTATTAGCATGAACAAAAGAATAAATGTGATGAACAAATAATAACATGCTGCGAACAAAAACATTGAACACTGTGAACAAATAAGTCAACATCGCCGAACAATTTATTCTGTAAAGCGAACAAATTACTCTTGGAGGAGAACAAAATATGTATAAATAGTGAACAATACTCTTTGAAAGCGAACAAATTATTTTTAAAGGCAAACAAAATATTTACCACGAATAAATTATCTCTTGAATACGTAAAAAGTATGTACATGTGACAAAGTTAGTATGTAAAATGAATAAATCAGTTTGCATTACCGATGCAATCATGACGTAGTACCACTACAATAACAATAAAATATACATTTATTAACTTTTGATTATATATGAAATAATGATGATGATGTAAATTATAAATATAAATTATAATCAAGGAAAATATCCATATGAGTTTTAGAAAGAAAAACCAAAACTAGTAAAAGAAAAAATAAGTAAATAGGTAGCAAAAATAAATTCACTGTAAAAATAAGGAAAAAGATGAAACAGAAAGAAGGGGAAAAAAAAAAGAAAAGTTAACACGAGGTAAAAACAAGCATGGAAACGGAGACAAAAAAAAAAGAAGTGCTTCTGTTGTTATGGCAATGCATGCGCACAAGCTTCATTGGGCCAATTAATTCCGCGTCTGGTGGGCCAACGAGGTTTGATTGGGCCAAAATAAACAGCGCGACGGGGTAGGAAAGCTTCAGTTGACGCGGGGGATTCATCGTCTCCGCCAGAGACAGGGCTCTAGTCTGGTTGGGGTTGCATATCCTTTTTCGAAACAGCCATATCCTACACACACCGCAATGAATCACGCCTTAGCTTCCGAGACGTCTCAAGCACCAACCCTTGATCACACGTATTTCCTCTCCTCCATGCATACGCATCGGATCGATTATTCGACATGGAGGCATCACCGCTCCCGCTCGATCTCCTCCTCGAAATCTTTGCGCGCTCCGACCCAGCCACCGTCGCCCGCTGCGGCGCACGTGCAGGCTCCTCCGGCGTCACGCCGCCGACCCCGCCTTCCTCCGCCGCCTCCGACCGCTTCCTGCCTTCCTCATTGGCCTCCTGTACCACCGCACCCACAGCTCCTGGGACGGGGAGAAGAGCACCTGCCGCCGGCCGCTGTTCGCCGCGGCCAAGTCGTCGTCCGCCTCGCTGCTGCCCAAGATCGTGATCGCGCGCCTGTCGGACGAGCTTGCCGGGCCGTACGATCCCATCGCGTCACGCGGCGGGCTGCTGGTCCTCAGGCTCGGGCGGTGCCCCCCCACCAGCCTCTGCGTGTGCAACCCCGTGGCTGGACGGAGCCACGTCCTCCCGCCCAAAGAGATCTACGACGACCTGCACTGTTGTCGCCGCCTGCCGGAATTGCAGCTCGACGAGGATCGGCAACGACGCAAGACGCGCTCTGGAACACACGACGTCGCGTTCTCTCTCATGCACGTGAATTGTGTGGATCTCAACCGAACGCGGGGGAATGGTGCTGCCAATCGTTGCAGCGTTCCCTTTTATTCTCGGTGTTTACACGGTCTAAGGACCCACGATCGCCCCGCCATGCACGCTCACGCTACATCGTGCTCGCCTAACGCACGGGAACGCTCTTCATGCACGACATGGCGGTGATCACTACTGGCCACACCGTGAACGCAACACGGTTCTGGCTTGTACACCGCTAGGACACATGCGGCTAGCTAAAAAATGGTAAGACAAACATGCGCTACAACTTAATTACATGAATGCTAATGCAAGAACGTGCACGTGATTAGCTCAACATTTCACCCCCTTAATCCCGTTGCACATCCACCACTCCCAGCTGCTACCTCAGCTCGATGAACCTGACCTTCCCAAGTGCCTTTATCAGGATATCAGCCAACTGATTTTGCGTGCTCACATGATCAATATCAATGCTGCCATTATCAACACAATCTCTGACAAAATGATACCTTGTATCTATGTGCTTGCTATGTTCATGATGAATTGGATTTTTGCTCAGAGCTATGGCAGATTTGTTATCAACTAGAAGACTTACTTTTGGAGCCTGAACACCAAGTAGTTCACCCAAGAGACAACTGAGCCAAACACCTTGACAGGCGGCACCTGCACTTGCAATATACTCAGCCTCACATGATGAAAGGGCAACCACTCTTTGCTTCTGTGAAATCCAAGTGACCAGATTCATGCCAACAAAGAAAGCCGAGCCACTTGTGCTCTTTCTATCATCAATGTCACTTGCCAAGTCACTATCGCTGAAACCAAGTATTATGGGTTCAGAAACTCCTGACTTTGTATATTTGCAGCCATAATGCAGAGTACCTGCGACATATCGAAGTATCTGTTTGACTGCTGCCCAGTGACTTGCTCTTGGCATTTCCATGTACTTGCTCACAATGCCCACTGAATATGCAAGATCTGGTCTTGTATTCACCAAGTATCTTAATCTCCCAATCACACTCCTGTACTTTGTTGCATCCATAGGTGGGGAAGTATCATTCTTGCTTAGCTTCAGTTTGTTCTCCATTGGAACCTGACAGGGATTACACCCCCTCAAACTAGCCTGCTCAAGAATCTTCAATGCATAAGCACTCTAACATAAAGTTGTCTCCCTCTCCTTCTACTCTACCTGAATTCCTAGGTAATAGGTGAGTAAGCCAAGATCACTCATACTGAAGCTCTTCATCATTTGCCTTTTGAATGCATCAATACTCTCCTGACCTGGTTCTGTAATAATCAGGTCATCAACATACACTCCTACTATTAGGAAATTACCACTGTTATCAGACCTTCTATACACTGCATGCTTATGTGGGTTCTTTACAAAACCAAGTTTCAGTAGCTCCTTATCAAGTCGAGCATTCCATGCCCTGGGTGCCTGACGCAACCCATACAAAGCTTTCTTCAGTTTGAGCACCTTTCCACTCCCCTTTTCAACAACAAAACTAGGAGGCTACTGAACATAAACCTCCTCTTCCAAGTCTCCATTCAAAAATGCTGATTTGACATCCATGTGATGTACCTTCCAACCACTTCTTGCAACCAGTGCTATGAGCAACCTCACAGTTTCAATACGAGCTACTGGTGCAAACACTTCATCAAAGTCCACGCCCTCACGCTGACCATAGCCCTTTGCCACTAATCTGGCCTTGTGCTTGATCACATTGCCCTCCGGATCCTTTTTTACCTTGAACACCCATTTGAGGCCTATAGCACGATGGCTTGCAGGCAACACTGCTAGCTCCCATGTTTGATTAGACTGAATCGACTCCATCTCTGATTTCATTGCTTCTCTCCAACATTCTTCCACCAAAACTTCCTCAACACTACTTGGTTCTTCTGCAGCTACAAAACACACTCCACTGTATTCAAACCCATGGACTTCTTCAGTTGAATCATTAAGATCTTGCAATGTGCGGTATCTCAATTGATTTCCATCAGAATCCACTACTTCTCAAGTTGGAGGTGTAGCAAACTGAAAGTGTGGTGTAGATGGGGTCGATGGTGGTGTTGCAGGTTCTGGTGATGCTGCTGGATCTCCATTGAACGACAAATGACCAGGTGAGTTGTTAACTGGGGAAGAATGCCCTGGGAACAGTGCTGGCTGCCCAACTGAATCAGCTTGCTCATTGTCAGTTACTGTTCCCCGTCCGGCAATAGAATAGAACTCCACTTCTACTCCACTGTCGGTGCCTTTCTTCTGAATGTTCTCTCCCCAGTTCCATCCACGATGCTCTTCAAACACCACATCACGTGAGACTTGTAACTTCTTAGTCACCGGATTGTAGACACGATAGCCTTTCGTGCCTGCTTCATATCCCACAAACACCATTGGTGTTGATCTGTCTGACAATTTCGTCACCCCTGGACCGTTTCTCTTTACATGAGCTACACACCCAAATGTTCTCAAGTGATTCACCTTATGTTTCTTGTTGTGCCATGCTTCATAAGGTGTCTTCCCATCAAGGCTTCTGGTGGGAGCCCGATTCAACAAATACACAGCTGTGTGCATAGCTTCACCCCAGAATTCACTCGGCATCTTCTTGCTTTTCAACATACACCTCGCCATCTCCACTATGGTTTGATTGTGGCGTTCCACCACCCCATTCTGTTGTGGTGAGTATGGTGTTGTGGTAAAGTGCTTCAAGCCATGCTCATCACAGAATTCACTGAACTGAATGGAGTCGAACTCACCACCTCTGTCAGAGCGAAAAGCTCAAAGTTTTCTCCCACTCTCTGTCTCTGCAAGTTCCTTCACATGCTTGAAACACTTGAATGCCTCATCTTTAGTCACCAGGATTTCTATCCACATATAATGGCTATAGTCATCAACAATCAACAAAAAATAGTTCTTACCACCAGGTGTGCTAGGACGGATCTATCCACATAGATCAATATGGACCAAATCAAGTGGTTTCTCCCCTCAATAGTTTGCTACCTTGGGGAATGCCCGTCGATGTTGCTTCCCTAGAGCACAACTCTCACAGAATTCCTCCACTCGATCAATCAGTGGCATGCCCTCCACCATGTTCTTGGACCCGAGATCACGAAGTGCTCTGAAGTTTAGATGCCCGTACCTCCCATGCCACACCCAAGCCTTGTCATCTTTCATTGCTACCAGGCAAACAGGAGCAGCTAACTGCATTTTCAACAGATACAAGCGATTCATGACATGAGGTGCTCTAGCCAGGAGGCACCTCTCAATATCATACACTCTACAAAACTCTGCTTCTATCACAATCTTGCAGCCTCCCTCCTCTAGCTGACCAAGGCTAACTATGTTGCTCTTTAATATAGGTATGAAATTAACTTCAGTGAGTACCTTGTGACCTTTATTCTTCGTTTGGAGCATCATGGAGCCTAGGCCTTTGATCTGCACCAGTGAACCATCACCAAAGCGAACAGTGCCACCCACCGACGTGTCCAGCGACGCAAGCACCTCGTGGTGCCCCGTCATATGATTGCTAGCGCCCGTGTCGAGGACCCATGCGTCATCATCTCGATGAGCTGGATACACCTTCTCCTCGTTGAGATGCACAACCTGCTGTGGCACGTGCACCCCAACTGCCTTGACATCGCGCCGCGCCGTCGTGACGTGCACCGCGTTCACTGTGGCCAGCATGAGCGCCGGCTGTTCTTGATCGGCCTGCACATGGTGTGCTTCTTCTCGATGCTCCTTCTTGGGCCGCTTGCAGTCCTGCTTCCAGTGACCATAGATGCCACAGTTGCGGCACCTGCCCTTCCGCCTTGGCGTGCCCTCGGAGGTCAGTTTGACAACAGGCTCCTTCTTCTCGCTGCGCCTGGCGTTCTTCGACTTGACCGGGGTGAACCTGCCTTGTCTCTCACCACCACCTCCTGAGGATGACTCCAGCATGAGCCGATGGTGGTACTTTGATAGCCACTCGTCTTCTGACAACAGGAGGCGCTCCGATTTCTTGGTGATGGTGTCGACGTCGATTCGATCTTCAGCTGCCCTCAGGCGTCCTACTAGGTCTTCCATGGTGCGCGTGTTCATGTCGAGGAGCGTCTCGATCTACACTACGATCTGGGAGTAGCGCTTTGGGAGTACACGAAGTATCTTCTTCACGATGCGAGTGTCGCTGATGGTTTCCCCGAGCCCGCGCAAATTCTCAGCCAGCGTGGTGATATGCAGGCTGAAATCGTCCACGAGTTCGCCGTCCTTGAAGCAGATGTTCTTGAACTGCTGCTGCAGGCGCTGTGCATGGGCTTCCTTAACACGAGTAGCCCCTTTGCGCGTGCTTTTCACCACCCCCATGCCTCCTTGATTGTCTTCTTGCTCCCCAGGATCGACCACATCTCCTTCGGCACGGAACGCATGAGCACGCCCATCGCCTGTCGATCCTGAGCACGCTTCACACCAGCGCCGCCCAGCTCGATCACCTCCCAGATCTTCATGGCTTCGAAGTTGCACTGCATCATCATGGCCCACTCTGAGTAGTTGGAGCGTGTGAGCATTGGCCACATGAGCGAGCTCTCCCGAACTCCTCCCGCCGCGACGCTCAGTGACGCGCTGTCGCCCATTTCTACCTCCGGCCGCCTTCTTCTAGGAACGACATGCTTCTTGCGGGCAGGTTCTCGTGGGCTAACCGATCCGCTATAGAACATACACCTTCAAGCTCTGGTACCAATTGTTGTCGCCGGCTGCTGAAATTGCAGCTCGACGAGGATCGGCAACGACGCAAGACGCGCTCTGGAACACATGACGTCGCTCTCTCTCTCACGCACGCGAATTGTGTGGATCTCAACCGAACGTGAGGAAATGGCGTTGCCAATCATTGCAGCTTTTCTGGTTGTTTTCGTTCCCTTTTATTCTCGGTGTTTACACGGTCTAAGGACCCACGATCGCCCTGCCATGCACGCTCACGCTGCATCGTGCCCGCCTAACGCACGGGAACGCTCTTCATGCGCGACATGGCGGTGATCACTACTGGCCACACCGTGAACGCAGCACGGTTCTGGCTTGTACACCGCTAGGACACATGCAGCTAGCTAAAAAATGGTAAGACAAACATGCACTACAACTGAATTACATGAATGCTAATGCAAGAACGTGCACGGGATTAGCTCAACATGCACGTCGTCATGTCCGAGAACGACGAAGGCAACGACGTGCCCTTCAAGGTGCTCCTCGCGGATGGCCGCCTCCGGACGCAGACCTACTCGTCCAGGGCCGGCGCGTGGGGCCCGGTCACGTACACCTTGGCACGCCTCCCGGGGCACTACGAGCAGGTGCAGCCGTCCCAGGTCGTGCTCGGCTCCGCCTCTACAGCGTGCTCGCCCTGGACGTGGCCACCGGGCAGGCGGCGTGGATCGAGGTCCCGCAAGACTGCCACCGGCGCCGCCGCCGCAAGGTCACCACGGGGGAGGCGCCCCAGGAGCTGCTTCTGGCGTCGTCGGCCGACGGGGAGCTCGCCCTGCTCGTCTGGGAACAGCCGCTTGCGGTTTGCATGTGGATAGTGTCGTCGCCGTCCGCGGGCGCGGCGGGCTCGGGATCCGTTAGGTCGTGGGCTCGGCGCGTGGTGATCGACAGGGCAGCGATCCCTCGGTCGGTGCAGCCGGTGTCCAACCCGCTCCGTGCCAGCGGATCGACTTCCAGTGGTTTGCTGAGGGGAGCGGCACCGTCGTCTTCCACTTGAACTCCGCCGGCACCGTGCTGCTCAACCTGCGCACCCTGGAGGTTCGACATCTTCAGAGGTCGCGTTTGGACCTGTTCGAGTTCTCCCCGTTTTGTGTACGAGCTGGATTTGGCCTCACTGCTTCCCTCGAGATGAAATTCGACATGAAGTTCAGAACCTATTTTGAATGCATGAATTTCAAACTTAATTTACCACAACATGATGTACAGAGTTACAGACCATTCCCAGGAAAATATTCTGAAATTTGCTCGACAGTGCAAGCTATAAGAGCCTCTAACTCCTTTTGAGCAGAACATCTTTGATCAGCCTGTCCAGGTTGTTGAACGAGCTGCCCCCGGGCCGCGTCGCTCGCGCAGCGGCTTCCTTCCACTCCGCCGCCCTCTTCCTCATCTCCTTCCCCTTCTCCCCGGCCATCACCTCCCTTATCCTCTCCTCCACCACGTCGCGCCGCGCGTCGCCGCCCACCTCCAACGCCACGCCCCACTCCAACCGCTTGTACAGGGAGTTCGTCAGCTGCTCGGAGAAGAAGGGCCACGACAGCATGGGCACCCCGCCGGAGAGGCTCTCCAGCGTGGAGTTCCACCCGCTGTGCGTCAGAAACACACCCACCGCCTCGTGCCGCAGCACCGCCTCCTGCGGGCACCAGCTCGCCAGGAGGCCCTTCCCCCGCGTCGCCTCCATGAACTCCGGGGGCAGCACGGCGGCGTCGCCGGCCACCAGGTCGGGCCTGATGACCCACAGGAAGTCGTAGCCGCTGCCCGCCAGGCCCCACGCGAACTCCAGCAGCTGCTGGTTGGTCATCACGGTGATGCTCCCGTAGTTGACGTACACCACGGACCGCGCTGACCTGCCGCCGAGCCACTCGAGGCACGTGCTGTCCTCCTTCCAGAGGCTGGAGCCCAGCGCGTCGAGCGGGCCGCCCGCCGGGACGAGCTGCTCGGCGAGGAGGCTGAGCGGGCCGACGGTGTAGGCCGCCGGCGTGAAGTCGGCCCGCAGGGCGTCGAGCGCCGGCTGCTCCAGCTCGTCGAAGGTGTTGTAGATGATGGCGGCCGCGTCCTTGCAGTGCTCCATCTCGTGGAGCCCGTACTCGAGCATCTTGTCGCCGGGGTCCGTGGTTCGCAGGAAGCTCGGATAGTCTCGGAGCCGCATGTGCTTGCTCATCCCGCGCGCCCAGTCCACCGGCGTGTCCAGGAACCCGTTCGTCAGCTGCTCCGCGTCTGGAGATGCTCAGATGTCAATGCCCTGCAACCTCTCATGCGACCTATAGCTCTCAAAGCGAATGGAGAGGATCGGAGGAGGAGGACTGACCTTTGAGAGGGACAAGGCCCTTGTCCACGAAGAGGCGTAAGTGGTGGTAGGCCAGGGCGCCGCACGCGCTGGCCGTCCACAGCAGCGCGCACGGCACACCGAGCTCCGCCGCGGCGTCGATGCTGAAGGTGAGGCAGCCGTCCGCCACCACGCACGTCACTGGGGGCGCATCGCCGGCGGCCGCGCGGCGGTTGAGGTCGGCGAGGAGGGCCTTGAAGTGGGGCAGGCAGGTGGTCATGGTGGAGTAGCAGAGCGCCACCGTGTCCTGCGTGGCGTCCGCGTCGCACGGCGGTAGGCCGTCCGGGATGGTGGCGAAGCTGAAGCCCGGGAGGCCCGCGACTGCGCCGGCGCCACGGGAGCGGACGAAGCGGCGGTGGTTGTACGCGGAGTTGACGTAGGTGACGTGGAAGCCCCTGCCGTGGAGGATCTTGGCCAGCTTCATCATCGGCGTCACGTGCCCCTGCGCCGGGAACGGCATGCACACGACGTGCGGCTTCTCGCCCGCCGCCGTCGGAGTACTTGTGCCGCTCATGCTGCCGCGCGCGTCTGAGCTAGGATTTGGTTGTGCACGTGTAAGATCTATACCAGAGATTGAAGTGTCTCTGTAGCCAACTGGTAGGTTGTAGAAGTAGATAGCGAACTACAGTATATGAGTATATACAGCTTCTCGTGTGTGGGTGAGTGGTGAGGTGGGTTGGGTGACTGTGTCTGTCTGTGTGTGGCTGTACACGACGTCTTATCTTCTGATAGCTACGTGTGCCGTATCATCTTTGCCATGCATCGTTGTATCATTTTCAAATTTCTACTTCAAAGCCCCTATTCGTCTAGTCTGAAATGTGAGTGGTGCTATACGCGTGTCGACAAAAATCAGCTGATTTGCTGCTCGATGTCCGGAGCCAATTTCTTTGTCCGCAGCCACATGATCGAATGCGACAATAATATGCCCATTCTTTCTTCCTCCTACATCTGGTCATGCCCGATCTCTCCAGCTATCACCATTAGGCCAGCCGGCTCCCCTCTAAGCGTCAACTGAACTGAGATATTTGCTATTCTTATTTGAAAATTAGAAGGTGCGCTTGGTTTTGGCTGTCGCCACAGAATTCACACAAAATGAAGATAGTCACCGTCTTCAAATTCAGGAAAAACTAGGTAAAACAGTTCTAACTAGTTATATGAGGCATTGGAGATTCAACGACCAAAGGGGAAAAGGGAAGGCATTAGGCTTTCCTCCTCCTAGATTTCGAATTTGGTTATGTTCATATTTGAAAAAAAGTAAAAAAAAGTGAGACATGATCTTTTTTAAAAGTGAGACATGATTTTGGAAAAAAGGAAAAAAAGTGAGACATGATTTGAAAAAGGTGGGAGGATAGTGTCAACTATATACTCCGTGAATGCAAAAACGAGGCTAGAGCCTGGCTCGTCAGTGAATGGGCGTTTCCCACGAGGCTATGGGCTGTATCACGTGGTGCAGCCGAGCGCGCGGTGCGGAAAAACAGATCGACTGATGGTTGGGCGCAGGTAACCAATCATGGGTTGCATCCGGGTGCACCTAGTCTGGCTATCTGGTGCACGTGAGCAAATAAAAGTTGGTTGCATCATGGCCATCACATGCTTACATGCGGTGGTGCGAGCCAGGCTACGGTGATACGAAACCAATCACACCCTGAATGCGTGTGGACGTACACGACATCTTATCTTTAGAAGTTACGTGACATCGTTGTATCATTTCCAAATTTCAACTTCAAAGCTCCTCTTCGTTTACTATTCTGAAATGTGAGTGGTGCTATACGCTTGTTGACAAAAATCAGACGTTTTGCTGGTCGGTGTGCGAAGCCGATTTCTTTGTCCACAGCCACACGATCGAATGAGACATAAGTATATATGCCCGTTCTTTCTTCCTCCTACCACATCTTTGGTCATGCCCCTCTCGATCTCTCCAGCTATCACCGTTAGGCCAGTTGGCTTCCCCTCTACGCGTCAACGGAGATATTTGCTACTCCCTCTGTCCTAAATTACTATTCGTTTTGACTTTTCTAGATACATCACTTCTACGCGTCAGCGGAGATATTTGCTACTCCCTCTGTCCTAAATTACTATTCGTTTTGACTTTTCTAGATACATCACTTTTTGCTATGTATCTAGATATAAGTGTATGTATATGTGTGTATATGTATGTGTGTGTAGGGTGGGCCTACACTGCTGGGGAAAGCGCCTTCAATACCGGGTCCAAACCCCCCTTAGTACCGGTTGTGCAACCGGTATTGCTAAGTCCGTACTAAAGGGGTCCTTTAGTACCGGTTCAAATAACTAATATTAAAGGAGGTCCTAAATTGGCTGCCATGTCGCGCGTGGCCAAGGCCAATTTAGTACTGGTTGGTCTCCCCAACCGGTACTAAATTCTTTTTTCTTTTCTTTCTCCCATACCATTTTCTTTTCTGTTTCTTTATTCTATATTAGTATTTCGTATTTGTTTCCTTTACGTATACTAGTTCTAATATACAATATACATAAAGTTGTATTTGATCTCTAATTTTACATTTGAAATAATATTATACATAGACATATTGTGCATACACATATATGAATAATATTACATTACATCAACTCTCCAAGTTCAACATTTTGGATCAACTATTCTGAACCCGAGTCTTGACGGTGATGCAGATTTAATCCATCATTATAGAACTCTCCCGCTGGATTTACTACCTCATCCAGAAAAAAATCCACTGAGTTGTTCTTGAATTGCCCTGATTTTTTCTGTTCCGAGGAGTTCTTCCTTCATGTGCATAATCTGTGTCATTAGCAAAGGCTATTATATTAGATCAATGGATCTGCACAATTAGAATTAATTTATTGTTAAGAAATTTGTATATGTACTCTGATTATGAAATATTTGTTGTGTTCAAGGAAGTGACACGAGATGTGCAAATTCAATTCATACCGGGAATTCAGAGTGGATATGAAGTTGCTCCTTGAATTCACTTGAGTGATGTTGACGGAAGCGAGCCCATGCTCTGTTAAGCATGTCTATGAGGTCAGTGTATTGATTTCTTGGTCTCCTCAGAGAGTCCAGGATATAGACCATGCTTCAATCAACCACAATAATAAGGAGTATCCAGTGGAAGCTGTACACATATGCATAGTGAAAAGCTATTTACTCTTATTTTTAACTGCTAGTTCGAAAAATAAAAGAGATAGGAAACACACTCACTTGAATTTGTACGGCATACTTTTGTAGGAATCAATGTGCTCATGAAAGGCAAACTCCCATGGAATTACTCCTTTGCCTCGGCAACATCCAGCGTGTTCTGGATTACCTAGTGTCATAGTCAGCTCATCCTTCTCTCGATCAGGCACGAAAGATCCTTCGACCGTAGCCTTTATTAACTCAACAAGCCTCGTAGCCGCTTCTCTTAATTCTTAGCCGAACACAAATGATCCATCTTCGGGATTGAGCGTGCCAACATGAGTATAATACCAATGCTTTGCTCACTCCGGCCATTCGAGAGTCGTCGGTACTATTCTCTTAGCAATTATGTCAACTTTCATCCTCTGCCATTTGATGATCCCCTTCTTGTAACCTCCTGGCCCAAGATGATGACAGTATTGCTTCCGATGAGCATTGTTGGTGTTGGTTTTAGTTGCCTTATCGCTCTTTTGCGACTGCTTGATCTGCACAAATAAATCACAGTGATCTCTTAACTTCGGGTGCTTCGTGAAATTTGGTGTAAGGCCTTTCTTTACGTAGTCTTTGTTATGGTTCTTCTTGTATGTCTGAAAAGCAATTGCACCCTTCCGAAAACCCCAATCTTTTACTTTTTCTTTATCTACACCTTCGAACGTGGAGTTTTCTTTTATCTGCTCCCATAACATTTCCTTCTCTCACTCGGGGACTGTACTTATGGGGACCGTGCTTGTGGGGACCACACTCTCATTGATTTTAGGGCTTTTCTAATTCTGAAAGCTTATGGGGATGTTATCCCTAACAAGAAACCCCACTCGATTCACCAATTTGGTCTTAGTATTGTATGGAGCAGTTGGTTCACCCTCTTCATTAAGTTACATGATGATGATATAGCCCTCTAACTTCTTCTTCGGGCCTCGTTTCTGTTTAGGCCTGCTCGATCCAGATGGCTGAAAAAATGAAAGAACTATTAATTCCAATAATCTTGATAAGTAGAGAATTCAAATCATGTATAATAATTGCTATACCTCGCCTCATTGTCCATCATTGCCTCCCTAGCAGTTGGTTGCTCCTCATTGCCATCACCAAACATGTTGAGGTAGATGTCAGCTTGGCTGTGATCGACCTCTTCATTTGGTGGATCGTTCGTGCGATCTTGAGCAATCAAGTCCATTAGGTATTCCTCGTCCAATCAGGCCTGCATGTCCTCTGATCGTGCCATTGTAACTAAAATAATATAAAAAGAATTATTCTAAGAATGACTATAAGTTGTACAAATTGTCAAACAATAAATGACTAACAAAATGAGACACTTATACAATTTCTTACAATAAATGACTACACCAATATTTACTGTGAATTACTGGTAAATGAAAAATAAGAGAATTAACCACTTATACAATTTTTTTCAATAAATGACTACAATAATATTTACTGTGAATTGCTAGTAAATGACACAAAAAAAGAATTAAACACTTATACAGTTTGTTACAATAAATGACTACAACCATATTTATTGTGAATTGCTAGTAAATGACAACAACAAAAGAGTTAAACACTTATACAATTTGTTACAATAAATGACTGCAACAATTATTATTTACTGTGAATTACTAGTAAATGACAAAAAAGAATAACTAAATAAAACTTATACATTTTGTAATAATAATTGACTACGAAATGAATGACTAATATTTATACATTTTGTAACACTATAAAAATTAACACGATTTCAAAAATAATTTGGTAATTTCTAAAAGTATCAAAGTAATTCTCTAGTATTTCTAGACATTTCTAACAATTAACATGATTTTCTAACATGGTATGTTGTACAAATAGGATTTCTAGCTAATTCAAGAATTTTTCTATATTTTCTAGCTAATTCAACATGCTAATTCAACATTTCTAGAAATAAAAAAGAGAAAACAAAAAATATAACATCAGCAGGCCGCGGGCTTACGTCAGCGAAGAAGACGGAGCCCACGGCCGGCCGGTTGCGCTTTGTGGAGGACGGGTCGGGGGCGGCACCGGTGGTGTCGGGGCGGCGGAGTGGGGGAGGCGCCGGCGGCCGGGTCGGGGGCGGCGCCGGTGTCGAGGAGGCCAGCCGGCAGCGCGTCGATGGGGAGGAAGCTGGCGTGGAGTGGAGGAGGCGGTACTGGCACGGTGGAGGAGGGGCGGCGGCGGTGGAGGAGGGGCGACGGAGTGGGGGAGGTGCCGGCGGCCGGGTCGGGGGTGTCGCTGGTGTCGGGTGGGAGGTCGGCGGTGGCAGAGTGGAGGTGGCACCGGTATGGTGGAGGAGGCCGGGGTGGTGGCAGTCGAGGAGGGGTTGGCGCCGATCGAGGAGGGGTGGCACCGGCATGGAGGATGGGCGGCACTGGCGTAGGGGTTGGGCGCTGGCGACGGTGGCGACGAGGGCGATGGGGGGGCATGCGGCATGGAGGAGGGGCGGCGGCGGAGGATCCAGTGAGGAAGGGGACAATGATCGCGGCTAAGTGTTGGGGAGGAAGGGGATGGGGTTTTTATCCCCCTTAGTACCGAACCTCACCCCCACCCGGTACTAATGCCCTTTAGTAACAGGTCGTGGTTACCACCACTACTAAAGGCCACCCCACCCGATACTAAAGGTGGTCGCCGTGCGTGAAACGAAAACGCATCCCTTCCACTGTTTCAGTTCCCGCCAAGACAAATATTTTATTTCCTTTCTTTTAAAATTGCTATTATATTTATTTATTGCATAGTAAATCAAATAACGTTCATAAAATTACAAAAAGAAGTTTGTTATCTTGATGTTGATTAGATCTACATAATAAAAATATTAGATGCAATTAAATATCAAACATAGTAAAATTAGTAATATTAAGTTAGTAATAGGTTGTAAATTATCATAATACTTATGTTAACTTAAAAATTAAAAAAATATTTAGACCATGCAAAAATCTAAAAAAATAGTGCCTGTAGTGTTATTAACGTGTTTACTATAGCTAAGTCATGTACTTCTTTAATTGTATCTAAATTTATTCTTTAATATTTAATGGTGCTAAAAAATGAAAATAATTAATATTTTAACCATGCAAAAATTAGTTCTTGTTTAATAACTCCATAGAATATTATTACATTACTTTGTCATTGACCACAAAACTTTATGAGTTGACCACAATACATTACATATCATTACAATGCGTTGTTACATTAATTTGTCACTTCACCACAAAACACAGCATAATGGTTTTAATACATTACACGTCATCATCTAATGGAACGTTAATAACCTTCCTCTTGACGAACGTCCCTTGGTTGTGATCGCGGCGTATGTATGGAGCGTCCTCTTTGGCTAATAGGATGCTTGGGTCAACCTCGACCGAAGATGTAGGAAGATCATCAAACTGATCATAATCTTCTGAAATGTCAGTTTTGTCCTCAACTCCAATGAATTTTTTTCCCTAGAAGAACTTTGTGGCGCTCATCTGACTTATTAGCACCCTTCTGTTTTGGTTTGCTTGACATGTCCTTCATATAGAAAACTTGAATCACATCATTGGCTAGGACGAATAGGGTTTTCAAAAGTCCATAGTCGAGTTCCCATATTTCCTCAATGACACTATAATATCTGTCTTTTTTTCCATTGTTGTCTATTGCATCTATACAGACACCACTATTTTGGTTTGTGCTCTTTTGGTCATGTAAAATGTGTACCCATTTATTTCGTATCCTTGGAATGTCGATACTGAGATATAGACCCTATACTAGTTGCTCTTCAATCATGTCATCACTCATCAGTTGTCGCCGTAATCAAGAGGCGAAAGTATCAATGTCATGATGTGTAATCCATGCATCAGTCTTCCCCTGGTTTGAGGACCGTACAATGGTCTTGTGCTCCTCCAAGTATGGAGCCACCAGGGATGATTGTTGCAGGACCATGAAGTGTGCTTTACGAGATGTACTCTCATCGATGTCCATCTGAGCTTTCCTCCCTAGTGTGCCCTTTCCCTTGAGTCTCCCCTCAAGACGTGATATAGGGACTCCAATCGAATTCAGGTCGTCAATAAAGTCAACACAAAACTCAGTGACCTCCTGTGTTCCATATCCCTTTGCGATGCTTCCTTCTGGATGGGCATGATTACGAACATACTTTTTTAGAACTGCCATGAACCTCTCGAAAGGGAATATATTATATTGAAATACATGACCGAGAATAAAAATCTTTTCAACAAGGTGGACTAGAAGGTGGTTCATGATATTAAAGAAGGAAGATGGAAAGACCATCTCAAAGTTGATAAGGCATTGCACCACGTCATTCTGCAGCTTTAGTAGATTGTTTGGATGGATTGCCTTTTGAGAAATCATGTTGAGGAATGCACATAGCTTCACAATTGCCATTCTCACATTCTTTGATAGAATACCCCTCAGTGCAATAGGCAGCAATTATGTCATTAGGACGTGGCAGTCATGGGCCTTTAGATTTATAAATTTCTTCTCTTTAATATTTATTATTCCATGTATATTAGAGGAGTAGCCTGATGGGACCTTGATACTATTCAAGCAGCTTTCCTTCTCATTATTGCTGAGAGTGTAACTGGTAGGATGGAAGTAAGGACCATCATCTCTCTTTTCTGGATGTAGGCCATCTCGTTATTTCATACGTTTTAGGTCCCGACGTGTTTTAATTAAATCTTTTACCTTTCCACATGTACCCAGGAAGCCAAGCACGTTCATCCAAAGATTTTTCATTAGGTGCATCATATCGATTGCACTATGGACCTCAAGGACTTCCTAATAAGGTAGCTCCCAAAATATAGACTTTTTCTTCCACATGGGTGCATGTCCATCCTCGTCGTTCAGAACAGGTTGGTTACAAGAGTCCTTACCAAAGACTACCCTTACATCCTTTATCATAGAAAATACACGTTTACCATTACGGTGAACGGGTTTAGTACATTTTTCTTCCTCCCCTTCAAAATATTTCCCTTTCTTTCTTAATGGGTGCTTAGCAGGAAGAAATTAACGATGTCCCGTATACATGACCTTCCTACAGTGTTTCAAATACATGCTGCAAGTATCATCTAAACAATGCGTGCATGCTCGATATCCCTTGTTTATCTGTCCGGATAGATTACCAAGCGTCGGCTAATCATTGATGGTCATGAACAACAATACTTATAGATTAAAACTCTCTTTTTTGTTCTCATCCCACACACGTACACCTTTTTCCTTCCATAACAGTAAAAGTTCATCAACCAACGGTCTTAGGTAAACATCAATATCGTTGTCAGGTTGTTTTGGGCCTTGGATAATTACTAGCATCATAATGAACTTCCGCTTCATGCACATCCAGGGCGGAAGGTTGAACATACATAAGGTCACAAGCCAAATGCTATGACTACTACTGAACTCACCGAATGGATTGAATCCATTTGTACTTAAACCAAACCGTATGCTCCTTGCATCCTTTTCAAACTCGAAAAATTCTCTGTCAACTGTTCTCCACTGGAACCCATCAGTGGGGTGTCTGATCATTTCATCTTTCTTACGTTCATCTTTGTGCCAACGCATCAACTTTGCATGCGCCTTATTTCTGAACAATCGCTTCAAGCGCGGTACCACAGGGAAATACCAAAGTACCTTCGTAGGAACTTTCTTCTTGCTAGCCTGCCCCACAACATCACCCGAGTCATCTTGCCTGATCTTATAACACAGCGCTTCGCACATAGGACAAGCCTTCAATTTCTCGTATTCCTCACCACGATAGAGGATACAGTCATTAGGATATGCATGTAGCTCTTGTATCTCCAAACCCAGAGGGCAAACAACCTTTTTAGCTTCGTACGTTGAGGATGGCAATTTGTTCCCCTTGGGAAGCATGTTCTTTGTGATTTTCATTAACTCATCAAAATCCTTGCTAGAAACTCCATTTTTTTCTTTCCATTGCAGCATTTCCAATGTGGTGCCCAACTTTTTGTGCCCCTGTTTACAATCTGGGTATAATAATTTTTATGATCATCTAACATACGCTCTAACTTCTTTGATTCCTTCACATTCTCGCAGTCTTCCTTTGCATCTCACAACACCTGACCTAGATCATCGGTAAGACCTTCTTCTGCAACCATCTATTCTTCAGCCTCGCCCATTGCAGCATCCACAAAGGCACCTCCTTGAGTCCAGTCAGGAATGTAGTTATCATTTTCTTCATCATCATCATCATCATCATCATCCATTATAACTCCTCTTTCCTCGTGCTTGTTCCAAACGAAATAGTTAGCATGAATCCAAAACTGTATATGTGGGCGTGAATAGTCTTTCTGGATGAGTAATCCTTCTTTTTTTTTGCAAATTCAGCATGGATAATAAATGAAACTGGACGGTGGCTTGTTGGATTATACCAAATCGAGAAAACCACGCAATCCATTAATGTACTCCATAGAGCGTTTGTCCACTCCGTACATCCATTGCTGATCTATCTACAAAGTATTACCGAACCAAAGATATTCTGATCATCCATAGAATTATACATGAAATATAACAAATATGATACAAATTTCATAAAACTCAAATATTTCTGAAAGTTTAGATAGAAATACACAAAATTTAAATTTCAGAGCCAAACAACATGATACATTATGACAAACTCAAATGTCGCTGAATGTTTAGATAGAAATACACAAATTTAAAGTTCAGACCCAAACAACATGATACACTATGACAAACTCAAATGTTGCTAAAAATTTAAATAGAAATTTACAAATTTAAATTTCAGACCTAAATAACATGATACACTACGAGAAACCAGTAACTGAGTACTATCTAGGAGGACTTTAAACATCCTTGGGCGGCGAAGATGAAGGTTTAGCTGACCCAACCTCATCCTATGGTTTATTTATGCCTCCTGCGACGGTAGTACTCAGTGGACCTAAAACCCCGGGGATTAGCAGTGGAGCATAACGATCAACAAAAGGAGGTTCTTGACCCGCTGCAACAGCATCTTCATGACATCTTTCCAAATAATGAAGCATTGCTCTCTCCTACATGCTCATTTTCTTCGGCTTACCATGAGGACCAACTATGGTTTTCCCCTTACCACGAGAGAAACGATGATCGTCCCTACCATCGCTACTACCTCCAGTAGCAGTAGCCATATCTATGTACCACAATTTATTTTACCCATGTTTGCAAATGACTAAACTATGAACAAATTATATTTTTTCCCCACAATTTATTTAGCTCAAATATAACATATAAATGAAAATTTTCTCCATTATAGCTTTTTTCTAAAAATGACTAATTACATACCTCTATTTCATCTTATTATCTCTATGTACCACAATTTATCTCGCTTATATTTGCAAATGACTAAAATATGAACAAATTATATTTGTAAAGGACTAAACTATAGAATGATTCCTCTAACCTCATATCAATTTCTTTGACTAATACAAAACAGCATCAAAAAAATGTAGCTTATTCTAAAAATTACATATATGAGCTCTAAATAACACATGCATATAAATGAAAAATTTCTCGGTTGTACCTTATTCTAAAAATCACAAATTATTCTAGCTCTAAAGTATAAAAAACTTAGTATACTAACCATGTATCAAGGGAGGATGAAGTTTCTAACTGGAGCACCTCCCTATTTCGCCATGAATAGATGAAGCCCGAGCTGGAGGAAATGGCTCAGGCAGGAGGAAGAAGGCACATGATTTCACCCACCGATAGTGATGGGTGATCTTTAGTATTATTTGGAGCCCCCAATCGGTACTAAAGAGAGTCACGGGAGGCTCCTGAGGAACTAGCTGTTAGATCCGGTACTAATACTTACATTAGTACCGGGTCAAAAACCAACCGGTACTAAGCCTCAGGACGAATGTTAGTTTTACAGCGGTGCTATTTGGCACGCTACGCGCTGAACATTATTTAGCGCGCCGGCGGCGCTCGTCACCGGAGGCCGGCAGGTGGCTGCAACCGTAAAAACACGGTGGATTGGTTCCTGCAACCGTAAAATCGAATCCCAGGCTGCTGATACGCTGATTTTAATAGTCAGCTCATCAATCCCTACAACTGTAATCCACCGATCCACGAGTGAATTGATTTTACTGGCCATTGTCGTAATACGCTGATTTAGTCTTCAAAAGAGTATTTTTGCGTCGGCTTGTACTAGTAATACTAGATGGAGAAGAAATGCATTGTACTGTACGAGTAATTATAAGCTTAGAGGAGTAATATGAAGTCTTCAAAAGAGTATTTTCTGAAGAACATAGCTCTGCATCGTCTTAGAGGAGTAAGGAATAATTTTGCATATTAGAGTAGTACTTTTCAATGAGAGGAGTGATTTATTTTAAAAGAAGTAATTGTTAGTACTAATCCTACGAGAGTGATTTTAAATGTTACGAGTTTTTTTAATTTGACTAATTACTTCTTTACTTGGAAGAAAATACTCCTTGCTCACATGGCTTATTACTTCAGCGAGAGAGATTTCAGGGCGTGTAGGACTGCATGCATGTAAAATGAAAGATTTCAGGGAGCTGTTAATAACACTTGCATGCATGCAGCAAGAGAGAGGGAGAGAGAGATCCTAGGAAGCATGCTACGCACGCATGAATGACAGGAATTCAAATTTCAAACTGCGTGCATATGCTAGATATGAATTCTAAGAATGTCCGCATTGACGATACGAGTGATCTAAGGTAGCATGGAAGATTCTTTTTTTCTTCTCACAAATTGCATGCAGCCAGGAAACACGTAGCACATATTAATGCAGAGACACCCAGATATTAGACTTAGGATTCCATAGAAAACTTCAGGTTAGCCGTGTTTGTGAGAATATTACTTCTGGGGTATTAAAAAATTATTTCTCAATGCCGCATGCCAACTAGAAATATTGTTATTGCTTCAGCCATGAGAAATATTACTCATTTGACTATAAGTTATTAGTTGCGAAAACATTACTGCTCATTTGTGATTTGCAATTTCACGGCAGGATCCTGCATACTAGTAGTTGTGGTCGCTGCGTATACGCGTGTTCATTTTTCTTTTACTTCATGGACTTTTATGCATACGGGTTCAAAGTTTAGTACATCTTTGTGATGGTTTGGCATCTTTATTGTTCAAAAAAGTAATTTGAAAACATAAAGAAGTAATTTCCACAATGACTTTAAAGAAGTAATTTTAAAAATTTAGAGCAGTGTTTTTGTAAAGACTTGATATGGTAATAATCTTTAAACTTCACAATTGTGCATCAAACAAGAAGTAATATCCGTTATATGTAACCGTAAATATGACAGATTCATTAGAAGGCCACCAAAACAAGAAGCAATTATTTGGTATACAAAAATTTTGTTGACTATATTTTGCAAGTTTAGTAAACTTGTACTGCAAACATGAAGATCACCAATGGGAAGCATCATCTAGCTAAATCGTGCTTGCGTTCCATCAAACAGAAGCCTATGGTATGTTCTTTTCTGAATGCTAGGTGGCCACGGTTGGTGGTGGGAATGAACGACGATGCCGGCCTCCAACTAATCCCTTTGATTGGTGCAAAGCACCATAACCATCCACTATATGATGCCGCCATACAGCACCACCATGCCCGCAGCACCACCACCTGAAATAAGTATACAACAAGCACAAGTGCACATGGAACATATTGCACATAGAAGCAAACTCTAATTGGAACGGAATTGAAAACAAATATCTGAATGTCTTTGGGAGTATATACTCATCGCTAAGCAGTATTATACTCCTCTTTTCTGAATTGTAGTATATTTACTGAATTTTATGAATAACACTATGGCACTATGTACTGCTCAATGAAAATTCATTATGATACAAGAAATAACCCACTAACAGATTTGTATACAATGGCATCATATATTGATTTGTATGGCATGAGCCGATCAGCACGCCGGATGCCAGAATTAAGTAGCTTGCTACAATTTTTTTTTAAAAAAAATCAGATCCCTTACCCATATCCTGCTAAAGATCAAACCCTGGAAATAATTCCAGTACAATTAGAATATGCCTATACTTTAACATGCATCTCAAAGGGATGTATTAGTACATCAAAATTACTAAATTCTAATTGGTTTCAGTTAAATTCCATTTGAATATGACAGATAATTTCAGAGTCATGTGGACTTGCCTTGGCCGATGGCAGGCCGGCAGCATGAAGTAGAGAACTAGGCACCTATCACTGGCCAGCACAACGAGGCACAGCATGTGCCTTGCTCGTCTACTTGGTGCAGATTCATGTCGGTTGACATGCATATCTGAAAACAAATCGCAAGAGAACATAACCGTAAATCTGTGGAAGGAACAGACCGAGCACAACTAGAAAGAAAAGGCACGCATCAGATGAACACACATCTAATAAAGAAAATACATATATTAGAAGTAATTTCTTGCCTGGCTAGATGTTTCTTTAGGGGAATTTCATCGAACAGGTTGCCTACACGCCGCTGGTGAGACATGCGCCACTAGACTGCACAGGTATATGTGCGCGAGGGGAGAGACATCAGTAAGGAGGACGGGCTCCAGCCGCTCTCCGCAGATCAGAAATATCTATTGATTGGATCAAAATAATTTAGCACAGCTCCGGAAGTCACCACTCAGTGCTGGAGGGTTAGGCTTCACCTTCGGCCGAAGCGGAAAAAGCGACGGGGAAGGGGCCGTGTTAGTGGTGAAGGGGGCGCGTCGCGCGCTGCCGCCTCCATGGCTTCGCAGCAGCAGCATCGCCGTGTCCGTGTGGGGGATCAGGGCACTTGCCGCTCCCCACCAAAACCTTCAAATCCAGAGCTCGTCGTTGATTTCGATAGGAGAGGACGAGCTGCGCAGGCGCTTCCTCTTGAGGGGGGGCGTCGCCGTCACCTGGTGGATCCGGATCCGCCGCCGCCAGTTGACCACAATCGCCCGCTCGGATCCGCCGCCGTGGAGCGCCCCACCCCGTGCCGTGCTTGGGGAAGAGGTGCCTCGGGGTGCGGGCCGCCATGAATGCCTATGGCCGTGCCGCCATCGCCGGGATACGGAAACGTGGGTGTGAAGGTGCCATTTGATTTTACACATCGGTAGACCGGGAAGGAGTTTTTATTGCGCGAGTTTTTACGGTTATCTCTACCTAATATTAAACTGCCTTCACTCCTCGATCCTCGGGATATCTAGGTACCGACATGAACACAGCTGCCACGTGCATTGCGATCTACAGAAGAAGACTGTCGTCTATCTATCCGAAATGAATCCACATGCTCTCCCGAGCTACTCCGACTCCAGAGACCAGGCGCCATACGTCAAGCAACAACGAAACCCCACAAACGTTTAAACCCTAGATCCCGTAGCTGCACCATCCCAACCTAGATCTCCTCTCCATCACCCCAAAAATGAGTTGCCCACATCCTTCTCTCCCATCTGGTGTTGTCCGCACAGCCAGCGGCGACCGAATATTGGATTCCGGTTCCGACGAAAATTCAGCGACGAGCCATGACGGAATGGGCGGTGGCATTTACGCAGAGACAGCGTTAGCCTTGCTCCACCAATACAGCAATGGGCTGGCCCCGTGCCAGCAGCAAAGCAGCAAGCAGGCAGCTGGACCCGACCGGATGTGCTTGGTGGGCTGCCGGGCCATGCATGCGTTGACAATTCGTAGCCGGCTGCTAGGCCATGCATGCGTTGACAATTCGTAGTAGGTCTCAGCAGCACGCCTGACGCTTTTGGCATCGCTGGTGTTAGTAGCAAGTTTTTATAACAATGGTAGATGGGTTTATATTATATAAAAAATATATAGATATGCCTAAAGCTTATATAACAGTGGTACCTAGCTGCACGTGCGACAATTGATGACTTGTGCGTCTAGAGAACAAAATAGCTTCATACAAACCAGCAAAGCTGTTCTAAGCCATGAAAGCCATTTTTTGTTCATAGCTGTTAGCAAGTGGTCCGCGTAACTTGAAACAAATTAATGATCCGCTAATATTTAAAGAACACTTCTTTTATTCGGTTATAATGGTCTTCATGAGGCCGGAACCATAAAGAATTAATAATTATTCCCAAATTACAATATTCTAAAATAAAAAATAATACGGGCAATTACCTTTTAGTTATTCAAAATGTTCAAAAATATACATATTGGGATACACTTCTACAAAATAAAATTTAACGCTGCACATACAAATTTACATTGTGATAATATATTCATCTTTTTTTGACTAAATACACATAAAATATTCTTTACGGTCGCGGGGATTTTAGGTGGCTTGCCAGACGGGTGGCGCTCCGCCGGTGCGTTGAATACTCCGCGGTTCAGATTTGAAAAAAGGGAAAAAGTGAGACATGCCTTTTTATTTTATACGCTCTACAAAAAAGAATGCAAACAAGGCAGCCTTTGCAAACGGAAAAGGTGAAAGGGCAGTGTCAACTGCATCCTTTGTGGGGTGCTAGAAAATGTAGATCATGTGTTTTTTCAGTGTGACATTGCTAAATTCATATGGACATGCTTCAAGGAAGCACTTTTTTGGGACCAAATACCTCAAAATATGCAGGATTTTTTTGAGGGTTGGATCCCTCTGGGGTGCAGCAACTATACCTTTAAGCCTTTTATCTTTGGCTCTTTGCTATAATAGCTTGGGTGCTTTGGACCACAAGAAGCAGAATGGTGATCGAAAAGAAATTACCTAAGTCAACTAATGAAGTTGTTGTTTAAACTCTCCTCTCACTTGCAGAAATGGGGTGTGCTCTTGAGGGCGTCTGACAGGGAATTGCTTAAGTCAACTAATGCCGTGTTTTCAGTAACGTGGGCGAAGATGAGGACTTGGATGAAGGAGTTCCAGAAATGGCAAGATGACCGGAGGCACGAGGATGGTTTCTCGTAGTTTCCCGCAAGTCTTTTATTTTCCTGGGTGTTTAGTTCTGCTGCCTCGCTGGCTTTGGCTTGTCTAAAACTGGCTCTGTTCTGTTTGTTTTCGAACTGTGTAAGCCGGCAACCTCGGCAGCGTGCGTATGGTCTTTGTATCTAAGCAGCCAGGGATTATCCATTATCGGAGGAAAAATTGAAATGAGAAAATTCAAACAAAATAAAAGAAATAAATAAGCAGTAGGCTACCTTGGACCACTCAAGGCCTTTTGGACCGAGCAGCTGACAAAATTGCTAATGTAGCTGGAACGGTGGTGCAACGGCGCGGCAATGGAGAGAAGGGCTCCAAGTTATGGAACAAAGTTTTGTAATATGATTATATGAAGTTGATTTCATTGCAATTGATTTTAATCGTAAGATTTTGTAGCGTATAAATTTACTGGCGACCAAAATATGCCCTGCAACAGCACATATGGAGGAAAGGAGATGCACTCGTGTAACCAGTGAAGCAAATGTGAGAAATTACATGCTTCTTGAGCTGGCGAGTCAACTGAATATACACAGGTTGCTTTTAACTTTATTATTTACAACAGAAAACAAAGGTGGAAGACTAACTAAGTGAAAAGTATACAAAATTCGAAACACCAACAACAGTGGATCTAACGAAGGACTCCTGCCGATCTTCAGGAACGCTGGAACTCTACAGGCGCCGGGGATGCGAATCCCTTGTGGTAGAGCAAGTCGGTCATGACCCTGTACGCATGCTGCGTCAGGTGCACCCCGTCCCAGCTGATGCGCTCGTCGGGCCTCGCGCACACCGACGCGCCCGGCGCGCCGCACATCCGGTCCATGTCGACGTTGTACTTGCCGCCGCCGGCGCCGCAGCACGCCTTGGTCACCGCCCCCTCGTCGAACCCCGTCTTGCCGGCGTCCCGCAGCATCCGCACGTACGCGTAGAAGTAGTCGGCGTAGGCGATCGTCGCTGCCGGGTAGGACCTGCGCAGCTCCCGGATGCCCTGCTGCAGCAGCACGTTGTGCATCTGGGAGAAGAGGTTGAGCGCCGCGAGGCAGCCGTTGGCGTCGTAGGCCGCCGGGTCCGTCTCGTTCGCCGCGGACATGTAGCTCGGCACGCACCCCAGCGGGAAGTTGCCCGGGATCACCACCCGCGTCGCGCCCATGTCGAGGAGCTCCCTGGCCGCGCCCGTCACGGACCGCACCACGTCCGGGACCAGCGCCAGCGCCTCGACCACGCCGGTCGCGACGCGGCCGAAGTTGTAGAGGTTGTGCGCGCCGCCGGCCGCTGGCTTGTTCGCCGCGAAGGCGTAGTTGTAGTCGTTGCCGCCGATCTCACCGACCATGACCAGCGAGCGGGCCAGCCTCTCGCGGACCTCCTGCGGGGACCGGGTGGTGGCGCTCATGAGGTCCTTGAACCGCTGCAGCTGGACGGCGAGGGAGCTGTTGGTGTGGGGTACGGAGACCCCTCTCGTCGCGAGCGCCGCCGCGTCGAGGGCCGTGGCGCCGGCGACGGCGAAGTTGGCGCCGTGCGTGAAGTCGTCGGCGCCCTTGTCGAGGTATGGGTTGAGCAGCGGCAGGCCAAGGTCCTTGGCGAGGAAGTCTATCATGAGGTACCCGTCGGAGCACCGCCCCGTGGCGCCGCCGATGGCGGAGCCGTAAGGGAGGCTCGTGGTGTGCTGCAGCACGCCGGTGGCGCCGCCTTCGCGGAGAAGGTTCCCGGTGTCCGACAGGGAGTCGCCGAAGTTGTAGATGGCCGTGATGCCGTCCACCGCCGCCTTCGCACTCGCCGCCGACTTGGCTGTAGTGTGTTGCGGCGCTGGCCTTGCGTGGCACGGGCCGGCGACGAGGAGGAGCGCCACTAACACGGAGAGCAGGATGCGAGCCACAGTCGTCATGTCTGGAAGTCTGGAACACAGCGTTCGTTTTGGCCTGTGGAGAAGTTGGAGGCCACCAGGCGCCTTTTATTGAGCGCGCCGGGAGCCGCTTCGCGAGCAGCTCGGAGTCGGACATGGCGAAACGCGAGGGAAGAGCATGTCCGAGTCGGAGTGTCGGAGACCGACGGCAAGCGGAGTTGACCACGCAGGCCGAGTCAGCCTCCTGCCACGTCTCCCCCTGCACGAATCATCCAGCCTTCAAATTTCCAGATCACTCAATCAGGACCGTCCATCGCACGAATGGACGGCTCTCGGGCCACAGAGTTTGTTCCTCCTCTCGCAGTGGTACAACGAATAGACTGTTTCGTAGCCAGGACACGTGGCGGATTACTATTGCCGAGCAGTTTATTTCCCGTTCATGCGGACTGGAGGGAGCGAGCCGATGGATGCGAGATGAGCGCTAGCCAGCGAGCCACCCGGTAACTGAAATACGGCTTGTGCGGGAGCTAGCCAGCTAGCCGATGGACTCGGTTAAAAAAAAAAGAGAAACGCCAATCGAACGTATCGGCAAACAGATCCGATTTTCCTTTCCACTCAGAGGTGCCGCGCCGCCGCCACCTCCCGCTGGGCACTGCTGCCCAAGCCGCCGGCGCTCCACCTCCACCGCCGGCGGGGGGTTTACCGTGCGGTTCCCATGTGGAATCGAGCCAGCATCGCCGAGCCGCTGTGTACTGAAGCCGTGCGCGGTGATTGATTACAGTATTTATTGTAGTTATTGCAGCGACATGAATCGAGCGCTACATTACCGGAGCAAATGGCGAGCGTTGCATGAGAGACATCAAAAGAGAGAATTGATTGGCTGCGACTCCCTTTCCTGCGCCAGGTTGCTCCATGGTGCTGCACATTCGGACGCCATGGCTGACGTAACTCCATCTGCTACAAGGGATGTGCTCCTTGGTGTGCAGAACGAACAATCGCCGGAATCGAGACCGGTGAGATGTTCGGCTCCGCCAACAATGCTGATAACTCAGGGCAATGCATCAACGATCGTTCCAACCATGTTGCAATGCCAAGCGTCGGTGATGACTCCTCTCCAACATGTGCCACCGGGGACCATGGCAACGCCCGATCCGGAGAGGACGTACTTTCATGTGAGTATGGGCAGATCATAGCTAAATTGTTAAATTAAATGATCCATGATCCGTGTTGGTCAGGTTCTCGATAGGTTCACATTGTTGGACATGATCAGAACAACTTTCTCTAATAGAAGTGAATTAACAATTGCTTAGCAATTATCGATCGATTTACCAAAATATTAAAGGTGACTACTAAAACCGAATGCGTACAGATCAATAAACCGAATGGGTAAAATGTCATCTTATGATCTGGTTGTTACAGTGTTTACAGAGTATATGAAATTGCATCAATAAAATTACCTTCCGAGTTGAGTGTTACATGCTTACAGAGTACAAAAAATTACCTCAGTAAAATGTCATCGTCCTATCTGAGATCATGCTTACATATCAGCAAGTTGAAATTGTGTGTTCTGCTCTGGTTTACACATTTTGTTGATTTTGCCTATATTGTTCAGCTTTATTGATCTTTACTGTGATTTCTCTGAATCTGTTGTAACTTCAGTTGCGCAGTGACAGGCCCAGTTTCATGGATAGTTTGACGTCAATTCTCTTGTCTGTTCAGCGATACGTTCAGTTTTAGAAATATGTGTTTCCTTTACCAGGATCCCTTGTTGCTAGACACAATTGTGCCAAACGAGGAACTACGTTTTGACAGCACAGATGAAGCCAAAGAATTTTACAAATTCTATGCGGGCAAAGCAGGGTTTGATGTGCGTATAAGACTGTACTGGAGATGTCATGCAACAAACAAGGACATTGGGATTACTACAACCCTGTTGAGGAGAGGGTACGTGAGAAAATGTCAATGAGGTGTGAATGCAAGGCTTTTATGAAGATTAAATGGAACCAGAAGAAGGACTATTGGTTCTTTGAGAGGATAATATTGGAGCACAATCATCCATTACATCCCTCACCGACTGTAACACAGTTCTTGAGGATACAAAAGGATAAGGACCCTTTAGTCATGGGTATTGTTGATCAGATGCATAGGTGTGACGCTTCTCACAACACTACAGTAAATCTGCTGGCAGAATTATATGGTGGTCGGCAAAACTTCACGTTCACTGAAATGGATTGAGAAATAGGTAATGTCTTCAGATGTACTATTGTTGATGTTATGGTTGAATACATGGAAATAGTTATAATTTAGTTGATGTATGTGTTCATGGTTGCAGGAAAGCTGCAACTGCCAGGGAGAAGAGGGAAAATGATATACCAAAGTTGCTTGAGTTCTTCAGGGAGATGAAGGTCCAGAATAAGTATTTCTACTACGAGCTGCAGGTAGACAGTGGAAATGTGATCAAGAATGTGTTCTGGAGTCATGCAAGCCAGCGTGCGGAATATAGAGATTTTGGAGATGTGGTTACATTTGACACCACATACAAGACAAACATGTATAGCATGCCTTTAGCCACGTTTGTTGGGTGAAACCATCAACTGCAGAACGTCGTCTTTGGGCAAGCACTGTTGTAGGATGAGCAAGCTAACACATTTGAGTGGTTGTTTGGGGCATTCAAAAACTATATGTCCGGAAGTCGGGACCCAAGGTGTATACTTACAGGTGAGGAATGTTTATACATGTATGTCTTGAGTGATAGATCACTTAAATTATTTTGGTAACCTTGTCACCTTTACCACATCAAGATAGTTCAATGGCAGCAGCGATCAAAAAGGTGTTCAATCAAACACAGCACAGGTTGTGTCGTTGGCACATGCTAAGGAAGTATAAAGTAGAGCTGAAAAAACTGTACTAGATTTATGATGGTCTGAAGATAAAGCTCCTCACCGTAATCAATCACTCACTTACGCCTACAGAGTTTGAGTCTGCATGGAATGAGTTGGTGGATGAGTACGGCATATGGGAGGATGATACTATTTAGGGACTTTGGGAGAGTAGGAAATTGTGGGTTGCTGCTTATTTGAAGCCCTTTTCCTGTGGCAGGATGACCTCTACACAGAGAAGTGAAAGCGTAAATAAGATGATCAAGGGGAGTGGCTTCATAGGACATATAATATGCATGAGTAAATTTGCACGCAGGATGCTGGACTTCATTCAACACACAAATCACACCGTGGGTGGGGAAACCTATTGGTCTCAGGTATTAATGACAGTGGATTGTTGTTTATGAAGAAGTTTTAAGATATCATTTACTGGGGCTTACTGTTTTATGTGGTTGACCATTAAACAGGCTGGTAACTTGCGGTTATCGTTGCAGCCCTTCAATGGCCATATTAGCAGAGTGTACACACGAGCCGTATACAAAAAATACAGCGAAACTTATATTTATTGTACTGCTTTCCGTATTGATCCTTATCCTAACGAGGTTTATGTTTACCTGGTGATGCACACGGATCAATCATGCCAATATGCTTGGTTTCAACATTCATTTAGAGTGGAGGCAGATGTACGATCTGGTAGATATACATGCGAGTGCAAGACATGGGAGCATACATTGGTGATCATGTATACCTCCGAGTCTCCTTGGCCAAAGGAGTGCAAGGGTTTGGGGTAATGGGGAAATTGGCTCCCCGTTACATTGACCCTTATGAGATTGTGGAAATATGCGGACCCGTTACTTACCGGATCCAACTACCCAAACAGCTCTCAGCTATTCACGACGTCTTCCATATCTCTCAACTGAAGAAATATGTCCGAGTCCCGACAGAAATGTTGGAGCAAGAGCAACTTGAAATCGAACCCGAGTTATCCTATGCGGAATATCCTGCCAAAGTCCTCGATCGTAAGGAGAGGTACACCTGACGGCAAGTTATAAAGATGTACAAGATTCAGTGGAGTAACCACATGGAAGACGAAGCGACATGGGAAACAGAGGAATACCTGAATAAGCACTTCCGAGGTTTTCTTTTCATCCAAGGAGGTAAGACCCACAAACCCCACTAGTTGTCCTTACACTCGAATCTTGGGGCGAGATTCTTTTTAAGGGGGGTAGGCTGTAACAACCTGGGTGCTTAAATGGTGTTTTAATCGTAAGAGAAAGTCCTTTGTGCTTAAAGAAGAGCTTTGGCAACTTTTAGGCAAATTCTAAGCTTTGGGGCTCTCTATTTAGAGGTTTCCAATGTCATCTTGAGCTGAGCCCTATACCAAAGTTTTTGAGCTTTGGGACCTTAACAACTTTGCTTTAAGGAGCAAGTTTGAAATCCGCCGTGAAAGCCTTCAAATCCAGGTCAACGTTCCCTAGTTTGGTCAACTCAACCTCCTTTAACCATTCCAACTAAGTCGGGAGATCAGCCCATCCTGGCGCCTTAGGGCGGGTTTATCTTTTGAAAGTTAAACAGAACATCAGGAAGTCCTTTTGTAAAAGTTGGAGAACAAAGTTCCTACAACAACCTTGCTAATTGGACCTTGGTCCAATTCACCTCCGAAGCTTCCCAAATCTGCAGCTCAAATCAGCTCAGAACCCTGAATGCCGTTTTTCCCTAAGTCCCAGAAACCGGCGTTCCTCCAAACTTTGGAGCTTTGAATATCCACATCCACTGCGTTTTTGAACTCGATCAAATTATAAGAGTTGGACCTTGGTCTGTGTACTACAACTCTTGTAAAGGGAGTCAATGTGGCTCAGTTTGAAAATCGGGAGATCCAGAGGCTGGAAGATGGGCTCGGCAAAGGATCTCGTGGATTCGTCGGCCAGACAGTGCCAAAGCGTGCGTGCGCCGCACTCCAGAGCGCTGCCGCCACGTGGCGTGCCCTCGCTGGCGAGCGCTGCCTCGCCCAGTCGCCGGCCATGACAAGATGGGTCGACGCGCCTCGCTCCCCAGTCGCGCACGACGATGACCCGCGGTCCTCCACTCTGTCGCGTCTCATCTCGCCCGAGGCCTCGCCGGCCGCGCCAGGCGCACTGCCCGCAGCTCCGCCGTTGCCCCGGCCACTCTGCGACCAAAGACCGGCCGCTGCCGCGCCGGTACCGCCTCGCCTCCCGTGCGCATCTGCCCCACCAGGATCCCCGGCCGCGCGCCCCAACACCTTTCGGCCCTCCTGTCACACCTCAGTTGCACTGCCTGCGCGCGCCCCCCACGACGCTACCGTCTCCGCCAACCGCCGCGCAGGCAGTGACAGCTCTTTCCCCCACCTCGCTAGTAGCGTGCCCCGACAGAGCCGCTAGTCCCGTGCATGCTCGCGTCACACCACTCGCCCTGTCACCTCGCCTGCAGCACCCTCGCCTGCAGTGCCCTTCCCTCCCTCCTGTCCGCCAATGCCGCCGTCGCCATCGATAGCCGCGACAGCAAGCGCTCGCCCTTCTCCGGCTCACCGGCGCATGCCTTCGCCCAGTAACCAGCGTGACGCGACCCCACGCTCACGCAGACCTAGCAGATCTGCGTGCCCAGCAAACCCACTTTGCCCCCAGCCCCAAATCCTTGCTGCCCAACCAGAGCAAGATTGCGTCCGAGCTCGCCAATGGAGGCGCCGACCAATCGCCGCTGCGACAGAGCACTTCTTTCTTCCTCGATCTTACTCTCTCACCCGCTCAAGCTTGTTTCCTTCCTCCGAGCACTTCCGCGCATCTATAAAAGGGTACCGAAGCCTCTTACCGGAGTTCCCTTCGCCGCCACCACCTTGCCGCACTACCTGCTCTGTTCTTCTCCATCGCACTCGCCGCCGCACACTCCTCTGCTTCACGCTCAAGCGCCGCCGCCTGAACTCTCAATGGAGCTCCCCCTTCCGCCCAACACCGCACCTTGCCGACCCCATCAACCACTTCGCCATCCTTTCGCGCAGCTCTAGAGCTTGCTTGTTGTCCACTAGAAGCACCACCGCCGCCGAAACGCTACCAGTTCCCGCGACGCCGACCCGAGCCGCCGTCGTTCCCCGTTCCGCCTCGGCTTGTTTCTTCTCGACCTTGAAACCTCGTCAGTAGGACCGGAGGTGAGCTGCCGACCCCTTTCCAGCTCTTCCCGACCCTGAATCATCCACGGAAGCGACCGGATCCTGTCCGCCTCGCCCGACTCGCCCGACCCTGTCCGCCTCGCCCGAGTGTTGTCCGCCTCGCCCGAGGGCTCGGTTGTGTCTTTTTCTTTTGACCGAGGGTATCTGTGTAAAATTCCGAGGACTTCTCTGTGTTAAATCTGAGGATCCTGGTGCAGTTATTCTTTAAGTCTAAGGGTCAGATCATAAGTTTTTCCCGATCCGACTCTTTTAACTTGTTCTAAATCAACAGAAACTTGGAAGTACATAGTAAAATCGAGGAAAAATCAGAAAAATGTGAAATCACTTGGGTTGGAATCCTCATTTCGAGTAGAATCCAATAAAGTGGGTTTCGCACCTTTCCTGTAGTTTTGCTACAGTTTTTGGTTTAAATCTTTGCATGTTGTTGAATCACCGTCTAAGTGTCTTACCCTTGCATTGCATTTCGTGTAGAGCTGAACCTCGCCGACGGCACCTACGAGCTTCACCCGGCGCCGGAAGACGAAGCCGTAGCTGAGCCGTCGCCTGCAGGAGTCGAGCCCGTGCACACCGAGGACCAGTTTGCTACCGCCCCGCTTGAAGGCAAGCCTCGGAGCATAACCCAGTTTTTCTAAACTTGTGCATGCCTTCTGTTGTTATGTGTGTGCATTTACGTTCCAGGAGTTGATTGAAACCGTAGATGCAAGACTTAGTTTCCCTTTGATCTGAACACTAGTATGATAGGCCGAGTAGCTGCTTTGCTTAAATAGGACTCTGTAAAAGTCAAGTGATTTCCTATCACTCGCGAGTTATAGGAATTTCTTGCTTCTTTTTGCTACAACTATAAGGACGATGGACGGGGCCGGGCTCTGTGAACTATTTTGGTGGTCGGTGGATTGCCCTGCCTGTCTACATGAAATTGGATTAAGGTCAAAAAGTGATGGTGTTCGTGATCAAGTGTTTGAAAGTACTAATCTCATACCTAGTATCGGATGGGGAAGCCTAGTACCTGATTGAACCGGCATGTGGCTTATACCCCTGCTATCCTTGGAACGTAGTTCCCATGGTGCAAGTATGGTCACAGTATGGTAGAGACCAGGATTGTGGAGCATTGCATGCCAAAGGCGGTTTGGACCTAACACGCGCCTGGAAATTGATGGGGACGGCTGACAAGTGAAGCGACCCTTCGTGGTTCGTGGATGTCGTGAGATTAGGTTCACCATGCATGGCTAAGAAATTCGAATCGATTCGTCTGCCTCTCACAGTTTGGGACTACTTGATCGCTATGCTACACTGAGTAAGAATGGAAGATGATGGTAATCTAAATTTGTTACTTGTTTAATTGCTTGGAAACCATTGCTTGTTTCATATAGCTGCTAACTTAGATTGGTAAATGAACGTAGAACTTGTGGCTAAAATATTGAAAGTAAGGATCTACTATAGTCGCTTTTGGCAAAACAAACCCCTCAGCTAAAAAACCTTGCATGTCTAGAAGTTGGTGGATTAGAACCACCCGTCGGTTAAGTCTTGTTGAGTATAGTTGCTCAGCCTTGCTTGTGGCACATCTTTCATGTGATGTTGAAGCCCCTGAGTTTGCTGCTAGTGGCACTTGGCCTCCCCAGCTTCCTCCTGGGTGGACGGTCGAGTGGGAGCCCTCCTCGGACGGCGAGGACGGGACTCATTGATGTCATGATCAGCCTCATCGTGCAACTTTTTTGTATTTTGGCCCTTTTCGCAAAAAAATCTCACAAATAGGCCCCTGGCGAAACCAATTCCGAAAATGGACCCTTAGCTTGGCGCCATGGCTGGCGCCAAGGTATCCTGGCGCCAAGGTCCCCCCACCGCGCCTCCGACGTGGCGCTGGCCCGCTAACGTGGCGGCGAGGCTTGGCGCCAAGATCTACGGCGCCAAGCCTCGGCGCCAAGATCTATGGCGCCAAGGCTTGGTGCCACCGTCGCTGGCGCCAAGGCTTGGCGCCACCGTCGCTGGCGCCAAGCCTTGGCGCCATAAATCTTCGCGCCCAGGCTTGGCGCCAGCCTCCCTGGCGCCAAGCCTTTTACCATAACGGCGCTCCTTCCTTTTGCGCAGTTTGATTTTGCATCTCCCATGCTCAACAACTCGCGCCGGCCCGCTCCCTAGTCCGCCGCCGCCGCCGTAGGCGCCCTCGCCGCCCTTCGGCCGCCCCGCCCGGCTCGCCCGACCGACGCCCCGCCGCGGCCCGCCCGACGTGCCCCGCCCGGGGATCCGCGCGCCGCCCCGCCCGGCTTCCCGGCGCCCCGCCGCGCGCCGCCCCGGCCCGCCCCGCCCGGCGCTAGGAGGCAGCCCGCCGCCCGCCGCCCCGGCCGCCCCGCCCGGAGGCCCGCCGCGCGCCGCCCAGAGCCACCCGGCCCGAGCCGCGCCTCACCGACCTGCCGATGCCCCCCGGCCGGGCTCCAGCGCCCGCCGTGGCCTGAGGCCGGCCGCCCCCTGTCCTGTGCCCGCTCCCGGCCGATCGAAGGTAATTAGTTGTAGTATAATGTAGATAGATAGGTTTAGATAAAATAGTAATATTCATAAATTAGAATAGTTAGGTAAAATTTAGATAGATAGGTAGAATTGTTAGATAAAATAGGTAGATAGATAAGTTGACAGATAGATAGAATTGTTAGATATGAAAACTAATAGCATAGTAAACTAGTTATTACGATATTTAGTTAAGTAGTTGTATAGTTAAGTACGTATGTACATATTAGGTGACATAGTTAGTTAGTATATGTGACATAGTTAGTTAGTTGTATTTAGTAGTTAGTAGTCAATTGATATTATCTGATTTCATACTAGGCTTAGAATGTTTAATTTATTATGGACTAAATGAATTGTGCGTCGTTATATTGATATACTAGATGGAGAACGTAGTGAGCATATATCACGGAGGCACCGTGGAAAGGGATGAATATGGATGTGTTAAGGCCCTGTTTGGCACGGCTCCACTCCTAAACTCCAGCAACTCCATCAAAAAATTCAGCCAAACACCCCAACTCCAAAACTTCATGGAGTTGCCAACTCCATGGAGCTGTAGTGCAAATGGAGGTGGAGTTTTGGAGCACCTCTTTTGCTGCTCCAGAAACCTCTCTTTTGAACCTTCTCGTGGAGTTGGTGGGTAATTACCCACCAATGCCACTGGTTACACAAAAAAACGTTTCATTCTATTCTCCCTTCTATTCTCCCGAGCCCCACTCGCCACCAGAGCCCTGCCCGTCACCGCCCGTCGCCGCCCGTCGCCGCGCCCGTCGCCCGTCGCCGCCCGCCGCCGCGCCCGTCGCCTGTCGCCCGCCGCCGCGCCCGTCGCCCGTCGCCGTCGCCCGCCGCCTGTCGCCCGCCGCCGCCCGTCGCCGCGCCCGCCGCCGCCCGCCGCCTGTCGCCCGCCGCCGCCCGCTGCCGCGCCCGTCGCCCGTCGCCGCCTGCCACCGCCCACCGCCCATCGCCCGTCGCCACCCGCCGCCCGTCGCCTGTCGTCGCCCGCCACCACCCACCCAGCCGCCTGTCGTCGCCCGTCGCCGCGCGCCGCCCGTCGTCGCCCGTCGCCGCCTGTCGTCGCCCGTCGCCGCCTGTCGTCGCCCGTCGCCACCCGCCGCCATCCGCCGCCCCGTCGCTACCCACCCTGCCGCCCGTGGAGGGTCTCCTGTGTGCGGCACAGTGCAGTGGAAAAAGGGGAAGAAGAAGATGGGATAGAGAGGATGACAAGTGGGGCCTTAATTGGGGGGCAACAATGGCAATCCACACTGAAATCGATCTTTTTTGGAGCTGAGAGCACCCATCTAGCCAAGCACCTCATTTTTGTTCTGGAGTTTTGGAGCGGAGCTGGCTCCATGTGGAGTTTCGAAGTGGATCAGCTCCACCCGGAGTTGGAGCCATGCCAAACAGGGCCTAAGTTTGTTGGCATGCAGTGCGAGGTTGTCATATTTGATGAGAAACCCTCGTTTAGTGAGTTGCTTGCAAGGGCCCGGGAGGAGTTACATTGTCACGAAGATGATGAAATCACAGTCGAGGGCATACTTCACCTAGGTTCCCCTCTCAACATTCAAAGGAAGATGGTCCCAATTCGGTGTGCAGGCCAGTGGGAAAAATATGTGAGGACGGTTATGAATGGTCATTCCCCAAGTGTTGAAGTGGTTGTTCGTCGGGTGGGAGTTGATCCAAATCCTCGTCGGTTTTCCCGACCAATGGGTCAACGGGCACACTTCGATCCTCCCGTCCCAAAACCTGTTATGGACGTGGATGTTGCACCTACTATTCCCGATGCTGAATCTGCCCCTAATGAAGTAGTTGGACATGGTTGTCGGATTGTTGATGATGTGGCGGACTCTCCTAATGAGTTCCTTTTCACTCAGAATGATCCGAGTAAGTGTCTTACCGGTTTCTATTGTTGAGAGATAATCCATTCGTTCCATCAACTTATTCTTTACTTATATTTGTACTTGATGGCGCAGGAGATATTCCAGAAAATGTGGATGTGCCTCTAGTTGATGCGCAAGTGCAATATGGAGATGGATTGTGTGGCTCTAATAGTGTTGAAATTTTGAATGATGAAGATGCATACGAGATGGGAGTGGATCTTGATTCTGATGATGATCGTCCTGTTGGAGAGATGACAGAGAGTGATATTGAGATGTTCAGGCGTATCTTCCCTGGACGTCGTGATCCGATAGTTCACGAGTTTAGTGACCTGACTCTTTCCGATCAGGCGTTTGCAGAAGGACGTGATGATGAGCTCCTAGAAGCTCCTGAAGCTGGTCCTAGTATGGTTATTGAGGAGGGTAGGGTATTTAAGGACCTTCCCACATTGAAGAGATGGTTGCAAGCTTTTGCGGTGATACGGAAGAGACCGTACAAAGTGTTGCATTCATATGCGGAGTGCCGTTACACAGTTGTGTGTGACAAGGAACGGTGCCCATGGAGGGTTTGTGCAAGAAATCAAAATATCACCGGGAAGTGGAAGATCACAAAATTTGTCGGTCCACACAATTGTGCTGACCATGAGCTTACAGTGAGACATCCGCAGCTAACATCTACCCTCATTGTGAAGCGGTTGATGGGAATATTGAAGGAACAACCCAACATGAAAGTGAGGACAATTATCAGAACTGTTGAGGAGATTTATGGAGGTTATGTGATAACTTATGGTAAAGCTTGGAGGGCTAAGCAGCGAGCATGGAGGATGATTTATGGGGATTGGGAGTCTGGGTACGAGCAGCTGCCAGTGCTTTTTAATGCAATTAAAGCGGTGAATCCAGGCATGCATTATGAGTACATCCCAAAGCCAAATGCTTGAAAGGATGGGAGGCAAATATTCGGGCGTGCGTTCTGGTGCTTCCCTCAGTCTGTGGAAGCCTTTAGGCACTGTCGTCCTGTTTTCTCTATTGATGGTACGTTTTTGATTGGCAAATACAGGGGCACACTTCTTATAGCCATATCTTGTGACGCGAACAATATGTTGGTTCCTTTGACATTTGCATTGGTTGAGAAGGAGAACAATGACAGTTGGGGATGGTTCTTAAGACTAGTCCGAATACATGTGGTTGGTCCTGGTAGGGAGGTTGGCGTCATATCTGATAGGCATCAGGGCATACTTCATGCTGTGCAAGAGCAGATAGAGGGTTATGCACCTTTGCATCATCGTTGGTGCACTCGGCACCTTGCGGAGAATCTTCTTCGGAAGGATGGTGTGAAGGATAATTTTGATCTGTTTCAAGTTGCAGCACGTCAGCTTGAGGACTATTACTTTCAGCGCAAATTGGAGCAGGTAAGGATCGCAACAAATGCAGAAGGTAGACAATGGCTCGCTGGTTTGATGAGAGATTTAGATAAGTGGACTAGAGCTCACGACGCCGGTGGTTGGAGGTACGAGTTTCAGTGCAGTAACATGTCCGAGTCATTCAATAAGTTGTTATTGGGGATACGTGGTATGCCTGTGAACGCAATCGTTGAATTCACCTTCTACAGGCTTGTTGCGTGGTTCAATGAAAGACACGCAAAAGCAGAAGCGTTGCAGATTGCTGGGGAGAGATGGGCTGAAAAACCAAAGAGACATCCATCATTGCAAATGAAAGGGCTTCCACACATGAGGTGCAATGTTTTGATCTCGGCTCAGGGACTTATCAGGTCGAGCATAAGGGCGGTACAACGTCCGACGGCGAGATCCGAGAGTCGAGGATACATGTGGTAGTCCTCCGAGATTTCAAGTGCACTTGTGGTAGGCCAAGGCAGTACCACTTCGTATGTTCTCATTTGGTGGCAGCAGCTAGGCATCGCAATTTTGATATCGAGAGCATGATACCTCATGAGTTCAGCGTAGACACCCTTGTGCAGACATGGAGCCCCCGCTTCGTGCCTTTCCGAGATCCTAGAGAGTGGCCTCCATATGATGGGCCAAAATATGTTGCGGATCCTGCATACCGTTGGAACAAACGTGGAACAAGGAAGCGGACGAGGCATAACATGACTATGGACCAGTTATCCGGGAGAACGAGGCGTGGTAGAGCAACACCATTTCTTGCTGATCCAGAACAGACCGAGTGCGGCAAGTGCAGTAGATTGGGTCATAATTCACGCACTTGCCGTTGGCAGATTAGTGAGGTGCGACTAGTAGCTTTTTTTGTTACTTCATATGTGTTTTATTCATACAGGTTTTGTTTCTACATCTCTAACTTCATGATTTATTGTTTACTAATCTTATTTGTTTTTGCCTTTTTTGTAGGATGGCGCACTTCCACCTTCTAGACCCGGCGTACGACCAGACCCACCGAGGTCGTCTCATAGCGGCAGGGTAGGTAATAATCTACAATTCATGATTCAAGCTTTGCAAGCATCCACATCTTGTGTCCCGAGATTATGTCTGACTCGGTTTGTTTGCATGCAGGTCCTTCCACTCCTTCGTTCTAGAGCTCATGATGGGTTTTTGGCGCTGCAGTACGACGACCGCTACACTCCTTTGCTAGAGATGGCTGGCCTAGATGTCATCTCGTATCAGGTTTGTCGTGGGATGCCCAAGTTCAACTCAGCGGCTATAACTACGTTGGTTGACAGGTACTATTACCTTCGTTCATATTCATTTTATTATGTCTTTACATGTTAACAAATAATAATCCGGCAAAATGTAGGTGGCGGCCTGAGACTCACAGCTTTCACCTGCCATTCGGAGAGATGACAGTGACCCTACACGACTGTCAGAAGATGTTGGGTCTGTCGATTTGGGGCCAGGCAGTCACTGGACCGTGCGTCTCAGAGGGTTGGAGAGCACGAGTCGCAGCCTTCCTTGGGCGAGAGGTTGAGGAGCAGGGGACTCGCACATCTGGAGTGCTAATCTCGTGGCTGCAGGAACACTTCAGCCAGTGCCCCCAGGACGCGGATATTGAGACAGTTGGGCACTACTGCAGGGTGTGGATACTACACCTGTTTGCCTGCATTCTTTTCCCAGACGCTACAGGTGACACTGCGTCTTGGATGTGGATCCACTGCCTCACGGACTGGCACCAGGCGGGTCTTTACAGCTGGGGATCAGCTGTGCTGTGCTTTCTATACCGGCAGCTGTGCGAGGCGTGCCGTCGGACTACAGGCTCCCCGTCAGTTGGTGGCTGTGTCTACCTATTGCAATTATGGATGTGGTCCCGTCTTCCTGTTGGTCGTCCCGAGATTATGCCGCGTCGACCGTGGTTCCCAGGTGAGACGCCGAGACGGCAGCCAACATGGGCATATATTTGGGATCAGGTTAAGGTTAGCCATACGAGGTTGGACCGCGCGTACCTGGATTACATCAACGAGATAGACGCGCTCACGGCTCATAGTGTAAGTGGATTTTTTTTTAACATGCTTTGTAATCTTTTAGTATAACAACTAACGTTTTTGATTGACATTTTGCAGGTAAATTGGCAGCCTTACGACGGAGACGACCCACTTCCTTTTCCCCTTAGCTTCATGTGTGGGCCGGACGATGATCTTTATAGGATGGTGTGCCCTCTCATTTGCTTCTATGCTGTCGAGTACCACCTGCCACATCGAGTAGCACGTCAATTTGGGATGAGGCAGATTTGGCCACCACCGGCGACCTCGACTAGTGTGGAGTTACACAAGTAAGTCTTTTCCTATTTCATATATTTCAATACTATTAACTAAATTTTGGCTAACAGTAACATGTAACGTGATGTGCAGCGTGGATCGAAAGAAGAAACGGAAGGTCTCTGAGTGGGCCGCGTTCCACCAGGCGTACATTCAGGAATGGGACCAATTCGGGGACAATATGGACGAGAACGACGAGCCGCACACAAACAGTGCATACAGGCAATACCAGAGTTGGTACCAAGGTGCGACGCGTCACAGGCTGAGGGCAGCGTGGATGGAAGATGACTACACCGATATCCACTCATCCGATGATGAAGACACGGTGTACGATCAGAGTACTCGTGCTGGAAGGCAGGTGGAGGCAGGACCAATCCTGGATAGGATGGTAAGACAATTGCTTCATTTTTCTATGTTCTATGTTAAGTTACTTAGAGATTTAGTTAGTTAGATAAGGACTTAGTGATCATCTGACTTAATCATTTAGTCATTTAGTGACTTAGTGTGTAAGTAAGTTAATGACTAAATCATTTATTACTTTAGTGACTTAGTCATTTGTTGCAGGGGCGTACCCTCCAAAGCTCGGTTAGAGATATAGAGCATTTCCGTCCTAGAGTTAGGGACCCCGAGACGTGGAGCTTCCTAGAGGTAAGTCTCAAATTATTCTTTCTAATACTTTATTAATACGTTACATTCTTCTTTCGTGTAACTTGTTTTTACTACTGCAGCGACTGTCAAATCGGCTTCGCCGTGCCGCTGCTCGTTGTGGTTGTAGGACTGCCACAACGCGAGACGTGCACGTTCCATCCCTACGCGAAGGAGGCATCGGTACGTCTAGCCAAGGCCCCTCAGGTTCGAAATCAATTGCATCCGAGGAAGACGACGACGACAACGATGACGACGACGATGAGCAGAGGGCCGAGGAGCTTGGCCCGTCTCAGCTCCAGGAGGCTCCCTTGACTCAGCCTACACAGGTTGTAGGGGGCACTAGACTACGTCGTCCACGTTCTCCTTACACTCCAGGCACCGACGCCCTTGGTCACAAGGGTAAGGGTAAGACTAGGAGGCAGTGACGGTTCTTATTGCGAACTTTGTATCATATGGACTATTTGTATATATGGACTTTCATTCTCAACTATTGTGGATTCTATTATGAATGTGTCATATCCTTGTGTCATATGCTTCTATGCTTGTATGTTTGTATTTATGTTCACTATTCATCTCGTAATTTTGTATGGATTGCATCAAAAAGTAGGGGAAATTCTGCCAGAATTTCGCTAACAAGTACCATTTTTATTTTCTACGGATATTTCAGTAGACTACGACTCGAAATGCATTACATCACAAAATGAACATATGTCGTCTACAAATTGCGTGTCGATACTTAAAGTGCATTATTACATGACAACATAATAAAAGTCTCACAGTAGAAAATATTGTTCATAAATAAAGCATAGAACTAGAACCTAAATATGGCTACTGAGTGCAACGAGGCCACTTTCCCTTCCTTAAGGCATCGGGATTCTCCTCAACCACTGCTTTCGCTCGGCGTGCCCACTCAAGCTTCTTCTCTCTCTCCTCCCTGTTCGCAGCAACCCGCCTCCTTTCCTCCTCTTCCTTGTGCTCCTTTTCCGCAGCCTCCTCTATGAGCCTCTTCTCGTACACCTCCTTCCTCTCTGCATCCCAGCGCATCATATACTCCAAAAACTCCTTGTCTTCAGGATTGATCTCAGTGTCGATCCACTGCTCAAAATCACATAGCGGTGGAGGGGTCTACAACAAATGAAATTGTTATAAAACAAAAAAATTATGGACAATAATTATAAGACAACAACAATTACTTACCAACATGTTAATGCGGCGCTGACGAAGTGTATGTTCAAACGCAAAGTTGGAACACATCCAATACCTCTGCCTATACGTGGCATGTTCTTCGGACTTGGCTACCTTGCAAGGATCGCCGCAAAAGCACATCGGCACTGGAACACCACTAGGCAGAGGCAATGGATCGAACGCATTTCCGGTCTTCTTTGCGCCATAACTACAATTTAGTTTATTTCGTTCTATGAATCAAACGCACTTAACAATAAACCTACAATTAAGGTTTTATCATTTGATCCACAACAATGACTATATAACATAACTACGTGCGCTGAGATTACCTTAGTTTCTTAGCTTTTCCACGCCTCGGCATCCTACATTTGCATGAAACTCTAAGTTCAAAAATGCAAGAAATATATAGCGAATCGATGTGAAAAAAAGGTACGAGGGAGAGAGGATACCTTGCTCTTCAGGATCCACGGATCAAATGAAAGTTTCCTAAGCTACAATGTCGATTCGTAGTCTAGGGCGAAGTAGGGAGAGTAAAGACCCGAGAGAGTGGAGAAGAATGAGGAGGAACTCTCGGGCAGGAAGAAGGGGGCGGTATATAAGGTATTAAGGCTTGGCGCCCGGGAGGCTGGCGCCAAGCCTCGGCGCCACGTCAGCGGGCCGGCGCCATGTCGGAGGCGCGGTGGGGGGACCTTGGCGCCAGGATGCCTGGCACCAAGACGTTATACCTTGGTGCCAGCCATCCTGGCGCCAAGCTAAGGGTCCATTTTTGGAATTGGTTTCGCCAGGGGCCTATTTGTGAGATTTTTTCGCGAAAAGGGCCAAAATACAAAAAAGTCGGCCTCATCGTGTCGTCCGACTTCGACGCTAGCTTCCGTTTGCTTATTTCCGCTGCTTAAGAACTCTGCAAGCTATGTTTACATTTCGAACCTGAGGTTGTAATAAATTAGTGTACTTGTTTAATTTTGGATGATCTATTGTATTCTCTGGAACCACTCACCTTCGTGTGAGCTTTGCTTTCTCGGTTCTGTGTAGTGGTTTATCGGATGAAATCCAACGGACTGCCGAGTTAACTTGATTAAAGCATATGATCGCGTGTCAGGCGACTTAATTGTGCTTTAGCTAAGTTAATTAGGGCGGTTCCGCCACAATATAGCTCAATGCTTTCTTAGCTTTGGCATCAAAATTTCCCAATGCTACCATTGCCAGCGTGTTCCTAGATCGGCTACCAATCTGATCAACTAATTCATGCAATTCTGCTTGCATGCTGGGGAATGTGTTGACAACGGTTCAATGGGTGGGGGAATATTTGGAGATGGGTGCTGAGGCACATGGTAGCAAGTATTGATGCTGTTCCTAAGCTGCCTAGAGCAAATGAAATAGTGGAAGCATTAATACAGGTCAGAAATGGCAGAGAATAATTAACATAATAACAGTGACCAAAATTCAATACCGGTAACAGGCCAAATGTAGACTTCCCTTGTTGGTCTTTGGTCCTATCGGCACTAATTAATTTCTTTATCACATTTTGATCAAAGTACTTTGCACGAGGAGTCTTGGTATGCACAATCTAGTCTTTGCATTGTAGGTTGTCCAAATACAGTATCCGCAAATAATATTGAACAACATAGGTAAATGGGTGTGCACCAATAAATTTTAGTAATTAATTTACTGAAGTCACTGCATGTATATAGATGAAAGAAATGTATACTCACAATCAATAATATTGAACATCTGATTTTTTCACTTTGTCCACCTACCAAGTAACTGTAACATCTCGTATGTCATTCACAACTGCCTTGCACCAGTTAAAACCCGACAAGCGAGATAGATCCTTGGTAAGGTAAACATCCTTGCATCTGATGTTATTATCAGTTCTTGGGAAAAGCAGTTTGCTGCAAGCAATGATAAAGAAAAATCTTATAGCCATGTCATCATCAATGAGGGTAGTCCCCAGCTCATGATCATCCTTCAATATCTTTTGGAAATGTGATCAAGAATGTGTTCTGGAGTCATGCAAGCCAGCGTGCGGAATATAGAGATTTTGGAGATGTGGTTACATTCGACACCACATATAAGACAAACACGTATAGCATGCCTATAGCCATGTTTGTTGGGTTAAACCATCAACTGCAGAACGTTGTCTTCGGGCAAGCACTATTGCAGGATGAGCAAGCTAACACATTTGAGTGGTTGTTTGGGGCATTCAAAAATTGTATGTCCGGATGTCGGGACCCAAGGTGTATACTTACAGGTGAGGAATGTTTATAAATGTATGTCTTGAGTGATAGATCACCTAAATTATTTTTGGTAACTTTGTCACCTTTATTATGGTACAGATCAAGATAGTTCAATGGCGGCAGCGATCAAGAAGGTGTTCAATCAAACACAGCACAGGTTGTGTCGTTGGCACATGCTAAGGAATATAAAACAGAGCTGAAAAAACTGTACAAGATTCATGATGGTTTGAAGCTAAAGCTCCTCACCGTAATCAATCACCCACTTACGCCTACAGAGTTTGAGTTTGCATGGAATGAGTTGGTGGATGAGTATGGCATACGGGAGGATGATACTATTAAGGGACTTTGGGAGACTAGGAAATTGTGGGTTGCTGCTTATTTGAAGCCCTTGTACTGTGGTAGGATGACCTCTACACAGAGAAGTGAAAGCGTAAATAAAACGATCAAGGGGAGTGGCTTCACAGGACATATGACATGCATGAGTAAATTTGCACGTAGGATGCTGGACTTCATTCAACACACAAATCACACGGCGGGTAGGGAAACCCATTGGTCTCAGGTATTAATGATAGTGGATTGTTGTTTATGAAGAAGTTTTAAGATATCGTTTATTGGGGCTTACTGTTTTATGTGGTTATCCATTAAATAGGCTGGTAACTTGTGGTTGACGTTGCAGCCCTTTGATGGCCATCTTAGCAGAGTGTACACACGAGCTGTATACAAAAAATACAACGAAACTTTTATTTATAGTACTGCTTTCCGTATTGATCCTCATCCTAACAAGGTTTATGTTTACCTAGTGACGCACACGGATCAGTCATGGCAATATGCTTGGTTTCAACATTCATTTAGAGTGGAGGCAGATGTACGATCCGGTAGATATACATGCGAGTGCAAGACATGGGAGCATATAGGTAAATGTTTGCAATTTGAAAAAGTTTCCTTTCAGCATGCCAAAGTATATTGTGGTTTGGTGAAAAAGTAGTACTGATTATGTTCAATTTGATTGTTCCAAGCTTGTTCTGCCCCCATCTTATTAAAGTCTTCACGTACCTTAAGGTTGACAATATACCTGCTGAGTACATAATGAAAAGGTACACGACGGGAGTAAAAACGATGGTAACGTGTGACAAGCACAACATTTTGACTTCGGTACCAAGGTGCGATAGCGAACAGTACAAAACAAAGAAGCTAGTAGAAATCGCGATGGCCATGGTGAGGGCAAGCCGCAAAACAAGTCTTGGGTTCGAGAAAGGCTGTGAGCAGCTGTCTGCATTAGTTGAGTGGGGTGAAAGTATTGCAAGACGTACAGGAGCATCACGTGTGGAGGATCATACAGAAGAACAGAGTGATGTGATCCATCAAATTGGAGGTGAACGTACGGCTAGTTGGGCTGAACAAGATGTGCACATTGGAAGTATAGATGAACCTCTTGCTCCAGCAATTGAAATTGCGCTCGAAATTTTAGAGTGTGCACCAAGGGAGGCAAGAACAAAGGGGAGGAAGCGTGGAGGGAAACAGGTTGTTAATGACCATGCAAGTTTTAGTAAGGTAAAGGGCAACAGACATGTGGATATTGCAGATCTTTGGGACATTATAGTACGGGGTGTGATGTGAACCCAGATAACGTCAATAAGAAACGACGTGCAAGTGGGAGTTTGCGGGGCAAGATGGGATGGAAGAGGGGGAGACCACCCACGAAAAGGCAGCTGGAGGATGATTTTGATGAGGTTGCATGAGTTGTGTATACTGTATGGCTGTGTTTGGAACAGATTAATAATATCATGTAATGTTTATTGAATAGATGAAATAAATGGGTTACTGCTTGAACCGCTTATATTTATTTGCATTCTCATCATCAGTATTTGATTTAGATGGGTCCTTAGCTTCTAAACTGCTTATATCCTTGCATTCTGACAATTGCTTATGGTTATTGACATAATCAAAGATGGTAAATGAATGTACAGAAGTTACTAATGAACAAGTATACAAACATGAAACATGATTGAGGACTCGTATTTATTTACTAGTAAATAGTCCGACATAGTCTCTTAGATAGTCTCTTACATAGACTCAGTAGTTACTATAAGTCATCTAGAATCTTAAGTATACAGTAAAAAGTCTGGGTTCCATTTGCAGCTGATATAACAAGTTTCACACATAATCATTGATACAACAATGACTGCATGCACTCGTACAAGAATTTACTATGTGTACTTGAAGGCTCTGGTGACCGTTGTAACAACTTTATTTGAATGACAAGGCACGAGAGAGTGCCTACTTTATAGGGAGGTTTCATAAATGACTGCTCTCTTGCAATCACATCACAAGTGCCGCACCCGTGGCCTCCTCTCTGATTCGTTGAGAACTTAGGCCATGTTTAGTTACTCCCAACTCCCAACTTTGACACTATGCAAAAAGAAGATTCCCCATCACATCAAACTTGCGGTACATGCATGGAGTACTAAATGTAGATGAAATTAAAAACTAATTGCACAGTTTTGTTGTACTTTGCGAGACGAATCTTTTGAGCCTAATTAGTCAATATTTGGACAATAATTCACAAATACAAACGAAACGCTACAGTGTGCTACAGTGCTGTAACAGTAATTTAGCACCCCAAATTCGCCAAACTAAACACGGCCTTAGTTATAAGGAAACAGCCAGGAGTTCCTTGTGTCAGAAGATTTGGCATCCCGTTGTTTCTACATTTCCAAAACGATGAGCAAGATTATTACTCCAGACAGGGACCGAGCTTCGACCGCAACTTGTGTATGTGCAGGTAACCGGGCAGGGGGTTCTGGATGGTAGCGATTAGGTTTCATATTCTGAATATGCGCAGAAGTAGAAAAAATGTATTAGCAGAGCCAAACCATGAGAACAAAAAGGAACACATGGTCATTGTTCCGAAGAAAAAGGTTATTTCAAAGATTGTAAATGAATGTACAAAAGTTACTGATGAACAAGTATATAAGCATGAAACATGTTAGAAGCCCGTGTGCGCATTTGTTAGAACTAGCTTACTAATGTAAGCTTATAATAACACCCTTGTTATGTTGCTTTGACAATTAAAAAAGAATGTTTTAGCTCAACTTTTCAGAAGTTAGTACCGATGAGTAACCATCTACTACTGGCAGACCTGTATATGTGCCGTACCAAGAACCTATCTGATTAGAACTCAAGGAATTGTTGTTCGTTGATGACTCTCCTGAAAGTATGATCTGTGTCATCCTAATCTGGAAGCTGGTTTATTTATTCCATCTAATAAAGAGCAGGTACCAGGATCACATGCGACGCCTGTGTGCTTCTAGACCAGCAGGGAGCTTCTTGATCTCGTTGATTTCGTGGTAGAGGCCGTAGAATAGGAGCTGGGACCTATACTACCGAATGTGTTCTGGCATTGCATAGAGAAATGGTAAGCAGGACTATTGTAGATGGAATAATAATTACAAACATTAAGTTTTGGTAAAAATGATTAGGCTTACTGTGAGGATTGGAACATGGAAAGAGTCGTTGTTCCATAGCTCCATGAATTGATGGCATAGAATCCACAGTCATTGTCGTATGTATGCATACATACGTCAATGATAGGACGTTTGAATCTAGTAAATTGCTTCATTTCAAAATCTGTTGCCAACTAGAAAAAAAGATTAAGGCGTTGAATAATTTGGTCACCCAGGACTTGGTGGTAATCTATGTGGTCATCTGGGCTAGAATCAAGTAAATCAATGCGGTCATGTATGAAGTTGATGCAGTAGATGCTATAGTGCTCCTCCTCCAAAATCGGCAAAAGGAACTAGACATGACAGAAGTAAATTGAAGTGAGGAAACTGTAAGTTCAAAATCATTTGGTAGCCTTTTTTTAAGTACATTGAAGTGCGGTAGTCGGGAGTAGATAGTACTGACTAGTTTCACTTTGGTTGGGTCAAGATCTCCAATATCTCGCTGTAACACAGCTAGTGCCTGATGTGATTCCCACTGAGAGAAGTCTTCATCTTCCTCAATATTGACATATTCCTAGATGTGTAATATACTGGCATTAGACGGTGTAAAATTTTTTGTTGAATTGTGTAGTGAATGAATTAGGTAGGTGCTCACCCCAAGCTCTTGAGATAAGAAGACCCTGTACCCACCACCATCAGCCATGTGGCATTCATCACAGCTCATGTAGGCAATGAAGTATGATATGAATTGGGTGGCAAGCATCTCGCCATCAAGGAAAGACTAATATATCTGATCCACTGAAGTCTCTCAAGCCGGTGCAGATGAAAATATCACTGGTATGCAAATAAATGACTCATAAGTGTGTGTGCATGCAGCATTGGATCTTCGAGAGGAGGTTATGAACAATACCTTTTGCACTTCATGTTAGTGTGGAACTTTTTCCTAACAGCATGTGCTGTTAACTGTGGAGCTTTCGCTCTTTGTGGATCACCTTTAAAAAAGGACACATACCTGGCTGGTCATTTTGAAAGCCGCTGTAGCCTCGGAGCAATGGCTGGATGATGGATAAACTCATCTTGTGTGCAAGGCTGTAAAAGAATAGGGCCAAGTGCATCATCTGTGTTGGTTCCGGCTTGTATATTTTCCTCATGTCCTATTTTTTTTAGGAAAAAGAGTATTATATTTTGTATTGTGGACACAAGTATGATTGCAGGAAAGAATGTAACATGTACAGTTGCACAACATAATATATCTGTTAGGGCTTAACATAATTTATCTATCAAAACTTCCAAACTATTTGCTGGTAAATGAATATGAGTCATCTAAGAGATAGTAAAATCGTCCAGACTATTTACTGTATAGTAAAATGAATATGACTTACCAGTAACTATTGAGGCTATCTCACAGACTATTTATTGGTAAATAAATATGAGTCACCTGAGAGATAGTAAATACTTGTAGGAGTGACGGCTAGCTAGCTTAAAGAAAATGTAGTAGGTGTTGTGTGTGTCTATATATATATATATATATATATATATATATATATATATATATATATATATATATATATATATATATATATATATATATATATATATATATATATATATATATATATATATATATATGTATGTATGTATGTATAATTCAGGTCATATTTTTTGTTGCCCGTAACTCAGCAGATGGAAGAAGCACTGAGCAATGCCGGCCTGTTCGGATGGAATATAATAAATCAGCTGGAAATGGTGCATGCAGTTACTGTCCGAAACTTATTATGTCAGCTGGAAAAAAAGAATGTTTTAGCTCAACTTAGCATTGTTCAGACTAGTTACTGGTAAGTAAATATGAGGCATGTAAGAGATAGCAAATTAGTATAGGAGTGCATGCAGTTACTGTTGTATCAGTGATTATGTGTGAAGCTTGTTATATCCGCTGGAAATGGAACTCAGACTATTTACTGTATTATTAAGATTCTAGATGACGTACTATTGAGGCTATGTAAGAGACTATCTAAGAGATCTATGTAAGAGAGTATCTAAGAGACTATGTCGAACTATTTACTGGTAAATAAATATGAATCATCTAAGAGATAGTAAAACATTCTAGATGCCTTCCAGACTACCTAAGGGAATATGTCAAAACTTTGTACTAGGAGTAGTAAAAAGTTACAGTAACTTTACTATATTATTGAGGCAGTTGTATTAAAATGGAAATGAGTAGTGAGGTTGCATAGTAAAATGCAGAAGCAACTATTGAAGTGGTAAATTCACTGTTTTTTCAGGGAGTAGTAAAATTCTACAGTAACTTTACTGTTTGAGTGAGCCTGGTAATTTACTACAAGAACGAGTAATTTAAAGTAAGATTGATGTATCATTCGGAAAACGGCACTTACTATCTGGAGAGGCTGTGGCAGTGTTTCCTTTAGCCGCAACAGGAGGCACAACATGATCAATCGTCACATCTTTGTGAAGCTGCACATGAATAATGAAAAGTGTGTGTAAGAGGGCTCACAGCAGGTAGTAAAGAAAAAGTAGCGATTTGTATTGAAAGCAGAATTTGTAACTTGAGTACAGACGGGTGAATGTTCGACATCCATTTCCTTTTGAAGGTCAGCATTTTCCTAAGGGGGATGGGATGAGTTACAAGGTTAGCATTTTGATCGATAAATGTTGGGATGGTAATCGAGTATTCAGGTTTAGTGAATTGCATTGGGCAATGCATTGGATCTTGGTAAAACTTGTTCTTGAGTCCTGTTTTGTTGCAATTCAACATGTGCAACCTGGTGTTTAGATTTGAAAAAAGGGAAAAAGTGAGACATGCCTTTTTATTCTGAATCCCTTGAACTTGTCTAGTTTGGTGCCTAGCCGCAGAGCTAAATCCTTGGCAGATTGGTGGAGAAGGTCATGGAAGAAAATTCATAAACAGTATCGAAAGGGATTTAATTCCCTTGTCATTCTGGGATCATGGACCCTCTGGAAACATCGCAATGCTTGTGTCTTTGATGGTTCTGCTCCAAATCTTCGTAGAGCTCTTCAGGCCTTCATAGATGAAGCACATTTGTGGCAGGTAGCTCGAGCCAAGGGGCTTGCTGGCCTGCATCTAGAAAGGGTGGTGATCTAGAGTTTAAAACAGGGGTCTAGTCCGGTCAGGTCCTTGTGTGCTTTTTGTTGTTACGAAAAAGTAGCGCCTATGATTTACATCCCTCATCCTGGTTCAAGGTGGGGTGATGCCCTGTAATTTGAACCTTTATTCTCTCTTAATCAAAGATACGCAGCTCTCCTGCGTGTTCGATATTAAGTCCTATTTTGTTGCAATTCAACATGTGCAACCTGGTGTTCAGATTTGAAAAAAGGGAAAAAGTGAGACATGCCTTTTTATTTTATACGCTCTACAAAACAGGCTGCAAACAAGGCATCCTTTGCAAACGGAAAAGGTGAAAGGGCAGTGTCAACTGCATCCTTTGTGGGGCGCTAGAAAATGTAGATCATGTGTTTTTCCGGTGTGTCATTGCTAAATTCTTGTGGACATGCTTCAAGGAAGCACTTGTTTGGGACCAAATACCTCAAAATATGCAGGATTTTTTTGAGGGTTGGATCCCTCTGGGGTGCAGCAACTATGCCTTTAAGCCTTTTATCTTTGGCTCTTTGCTATAATAGCTTGGGTGTTTTGGACCACAAGAAGCAGAATGGTGATTGAAAAGAAATTACCTAAGTCAACTAATGAAGTTGCTGTTTAAACTCTCCTCTCACTTGCAGAAATGGGGTGTGCTCTTGAGAGCGTCTGACAGGGAATTGCTTAAGTCAAATGCCGCGTTTTCAGTAATATGGGCGAAGATGAGGACTTGGATGGAGGAGTTCCAGAAATGGCAAGATGACTGGAGGCACGAGGATGATTTCTCGTAGTTGTAGCGAAAACTTTCCTACCAGGCGTCTTTTGTTTTTCTGGGTGTTTAGTTCTGCTGCCTCACTAGCTTTGGCTTGTCTTAAACTGGCTCTGTTCTGTTTGTTTTCGAACTCTGTAAACCGGCAACCTTGGCAGCGTGCGTGTGGTCTTTGTATCTAAGCAGCCAGGGATTATCCATTATCGGAGGAAAACTTGAAATGAGAAAATTCATACAAAATAAAAGAAATAAATAAGCAGTGGGTTACCTTGGGCCACTCAAGACCTTTTGGACCAAGCAGCCGACAAAATTGCTAATGTAGCCGGAACGGTGGTGCAACAGCCCAGCCCAACGGCATTTGAGAGAAGGGCTCCAAGTTGTGGAACAAAGTGGTCTAATATGATTATATGAAGTTGATTTATACTTACAGGTGAGGAATGTTTATAAATGTATGTCTTGAGTGATAGATCACTTAAATTATTTTTGGTAACTTTGTCACCTTTATTGTGGTACAGATCAAGATAGTTCAATGGCGGCAGCGATCAAGAAGGTGTTCAATCAAACACAGCACAGGTTGTGTCGTTGGCACATGCTAAGGAAGTATAAAACAGAGCTGAAAAAACTGTACAAGATTCATGATGGTTTGAAGCTAAAGCTCCTCACAGTAATCAATCACCCACTTACGCCTACAGAGTTTGAATTTGCATGGAATGAGTTGGTGGATGAGTATGGCATATGGGAGGATGATACTATTAAGGGACTTTGGGAGACTAGGAAATTGTGGGTTGCTGCTTATTTGAAGCCCTTGTACTGTGGTAGGATGACCTCTACACAGAGAAGTGAAAGCATAAATAAGATGATCAAGGGGAGTGGCTTCACAGGACATATGACATGCATGAGTAAATTTGCACGTAGGATGCTGGACTTCATTCAGCACACAAATCACACCCGCCGGAAACCTATTGGTCTCAGGTATTAATGATAGTGGATTGTTGTTTATGAAGAAGTTTTAAGATATCGTTTATCGGGGCTTACTGTTTTATGTGGTTATCCATTAAATAGGCTGGTAACTTGTGGTTGACGTTGCAGCCTTTGATGGCCCTTTGTGGTTGACGGTGGTGCAACAAAGTTGTCCAACGGCATTTGAGAGAAGGGCTCCAAGTTGTGGAACAAAGTGGTCTAATATGATTATATGAAGTTGATTTCATTGTAATTGATTTTAATCGTAAGGTTTTGTAGCGCATAAATTTACTGGCGACCAAAATATGCCCTGCAACAGCACATATGGAGGAAAGGAGATGCACTCGTGTAACCAGTGAAGCAAATGTGAGAAATTACATGCTTCTTGAGCTGGCGAGTCAACTGAATATACACAGGTTGCTTTTAACTTTATTATTTACAACAGAAAACAAAGGTGGAAGACTAACTAAGTGAAAAGTATACAAAATTCGAAACACCAACAACAGTGGATCTAACGAAGGACTCCTGCCGATCTTCAGGAACGCTGGAACTCTACAGGCGCCGGGGATGCGAATCCCTTGTGGTAGAGCAAGTCGGTCATGACCCTGTACGCATGCTGCGTCAGGTGCACCCCGTCCCAGCTGATGCGCTCGTCGGGCCTCGCGCACACCGACGCGCCCGGCGCGCCGCACATCCGGTCCATGTCGACGTTGTACTTGCCGCCGCCGGCGCCGCAGCACGCCTTGGTCACCGCCCCCTCGTCGAACCCCGTCTTGCCGGCGTCCCGCAGCATCCGCACGTACGCGTAGAAGTAGTCGGCGTAGGCGATCGTCGCTGCCGGGTAGGACCTGCGCAGCTCCCGGATGCCCTGCTGCAGCAGCACGTTGTGCATCTGGGAGAAGAGGTTGAGCGCCGCGAGGCAGCCGTTGGCGTCGTAGGCCGCCGGGTCCGCCTCGTTCGCCGCGGACATGTAGCTCGGCACGCACCCCAGCGGGAAGTTGCCCGGGATCACCACCCGCGTCGCGCCCATGTCGAGGAGCTCCCTGGCCGCGCCCGTCACGGACCGCACCACGTCCGGGACCAGCGCCAGCGCCTCGACCACGCCGGTCGCGACGCGGCCGAAGTTGTAGAGGTTGTGCGCGCCGCCGGCCGCTGGCTTGTTCGCCGCGAAGGCGTAGTTGTAGTCGTTGCCGCCGATCTCGCCGACCATGACCAGCGAGCGGGCCAGCCTCTCGCGGACCTCCTGCGGGGACCGGGTGGTGGCGCTCATGAGGTCCTTGAACCGCTGCAGCTGGACGGCGAGGGAGCTGTTGGTGTGGGGTACGGAGACCCCTCTCGTCGCGAGCGCCGCCGCGTCAAGGGCCGTGGCGCCGGCGACGGCGAAGTTGGCGCCGTGCGTGAAGTCGTCGGCGCCCTTGTCGAGGTACGGGTTGAGCAGCGGCAGGCCGAGGTCCTTGGCGAGGAAGTCTATCATGAGGTACCCGTCGGAGCACCGCCCCGTGGCGCCGCCGATGGCGGAGCCGTAAGGGAGGCTCGTGGTGTGATGCAGCACGCCGGTGGCGCCGCCTTCGCGGAGAAGGTTCCCGGTGTCCGACAGGGAGTCGCCGAAGTTGTAGATGGCCGTGATGCCGTCCACCGCCGCCTTCGCACTCGCCGCCGACTTGGCTGTAGTGTGTTGCGGCGCTGGCCTTGCGTGGCACGGGCCGGCGACGAGGAGGAGCGCCACTAACACGGAGAGCAGGATGCGAGCCACAGTCGTCATGTCTGGAAGTCTGGAACACAGCGTTCGTTTTGGCCTGTGGAGAAGTTGGAGGCCACCAGGCGCCTTTTATTGAGCGCGCCGGGAGCCGCTTCGCGAGCAGCTCGGAGTCGGACATGGCGAAACGCGAGGGAAGAGCATGTCCGAGTCGGAGTGTCGGAGACCGACGGCAAGCGGAGTTGACCACGCAGGCCGAGTCAGCCTCCTGCCACGTCTCCCCCTGCACGAATCATCCAGCCTTCAAATTTCCAGAGCACTCAATCAGTACCGTCCATCGCACGAATGGATGGCTCTCCGGCCACAGAGTTCGTTCCTCCCCTCGCAGTGGTACAACGACGCTGTGGATAACGCACCGCAGCCGTCGGTCTTCCTCCACCGAAACCCCAGCCAAACTCCGCCACCGCCATGCTCGCCCGCACGCGCCTCCCGCCACCCGCCCCCTCTCCCCACGTCGCCACCGGCGGCGGCGGCCGCGGCGTGGAGTTCCGCCGCAAGCTCCACTTCCTCTCGTCCGAGCTCCACCTGGACCCGTTCCCGCTCCTCGCCGCCAACCCCGCGCTCCGCTCGGCGCCGCTGCCGCTCCTCCGCGACTCCCTCCGCCTCCTCGCATCCCACGGCCTCTCCGCCCGCGACGCTGCGCGCGTCTTCTCCGCGTTCCCGTCCCTCCTCACCTCCCCGCCCGGCGAGCCCCTCCGCTTCCTCTCCGCCGACGCGCCGCTCCCGCCGCCGCTCCTCCGCGCCGCGGTGGTCCGGTCCCCGCGCCTCCTCGCCGCGTCCGTGCCCGACACGCTCCACCCCGCCCTCCTCTTCCTCCGCCGCCGCGTCGCGCTCCTCCGGGAGCCGCTCCCGCTCGCCGCCGCGCTGCTCCTGGCGTTCTCCGTCGAGCGCACCCTCCTCCCCAAGCTCCTCTTCCTCCGTGATGCCACTGGGCTCCCCGACCCCGCCGTCTGCGCGGTTCTCAGGCGTGCGCCAGCCATCCTCTCCTACGGGATAGAGACCAACCTCACGCCTAAGCTGCAGTTCCTCGCTGAGCGCATGGGGAGGGACCCTGCTGCGGAGCTAGCCGAGTTCCCGCACTACTTTGCATTCAGTTTGGAGGGGAGGATCAGGCCGAGGCACGAGGCGTTGAGGGATAGAGGCATCAAAATGTCGCTCAAGGATATGCTTACAAGCAACGATGACGAGTTCAGGGAGCGGCTGATCAATGCGACGTTGTCCGACACCAAGGCGAGATTGTGAGCTTGCATTCAGAAGCACTGTGTGCTTGATAACTGTAATGTATGAAAGGCAGTGCTTTCAGTTCGGCTTCAGTTAAACAAGATTACCACCCACAAACATCACCAAGACACAAATGGCACCAGCAACAATTTGGGGCATAGACTATGTTTCACATGTCATTTCAAGCTCAGCCTTAACTGTAAGGCTGATTGAAGTTCTCCAGGAGATAGGCATGGAAATGTCGCCTGATTGAATGGCTCAACGGATAATCACTTGTACAGTATCATACATGCAGCAAAGTTTCCTCCACTTGCCGTGGTGGAAGAATGGGCTTGATGCATGAGTTGTTGGAGAACAAAGGGCAGTGATGAACAGCCATGGATCTCCATGAACATAGGTGCGCGGTAACCATCTGGTTGAGTTTTGCAATAGCACTTTTGCTTCTTTTTTTTTTCCTTTTTGGTGCTATTGCTTTAGGAGAGGCATAATACTGTTTGTTGTTATGAAAAAGGGGTTTCCACTGGATCCTGTAAATGCAACTGTTGCATGATTTAATTTTGGAATACTTGATTATGCCTGTCAGAAATTCTAACCTGGCTAAAGTTCTCAATTGTTACGGTTAATCAGTGTCTCTGATCTCTCAAAGCCTCAGAAAGACTGTCACGCTTTATCATTGTAGTTTGGTGGTAAAATATGCCCTCAGACTGCAAGTAGTTTTTACACCTTGAGTTTTCATGTACTATACCATTAGAAGTGACAGAATAGAACAATTGAAATTCTCCCAATTTTTAGCACCCTAAAAAAGATGCTCTGGAACGAGGGTAAGCTGAGATGAGGCGAACTAGCTTCATCTGTGTAATTCACTGAATTCATAATTTACAATAGTGTTGGACACCAGAAAATGAGGAGGATGTTAAGACTTCTTTGTCGTCATTAAAAAAATAGTGAGTGACCTGATAAGTAGATCAGACCAAAGCATCAAAATTCCTTCTCTATTAGTCAGTATTGCAGCATCCTGCTCGATGTGTCCTTAGGAGCTTCTCCCACAGGCACAGCATATCTCTTGGTTCTTGGTAGTGAGCAACAATGTACCCATCATTGCAGCCTTCAGCGTTAATTCTTGTGTCTGTTTCATATCTGACTGGTAATCCATCCTTCTTCAGATCATTGACCCATATGCCCATTGCTACGTCTTCTAGTTTGAACATCTGCAAAGAATCATTTGGGTGTGGATAGTATATGATTTAGCCCCAGAACACATCAGACAACAAGAAGTAGGCATTAAGTAGAGTTGAAATAATCTGATATTGCAGGACTAGAAGCTGGAGCGAATTGGCACTTGCTGTGATATTCAAGCAGAATATTTTGTGAACAGCAAGCTGAAATGTGGGCAGCTTGTCTGAACTTAACCAGGCTTCTCTGTTTATGTTTGCTTTTCTGAACCGGGTTACTTTGAATCACTTGTTTATAAGCTTATAATTTGAGTTGCTCTTACGTAAGGTAGCTTTTGTTTAGTAGAGATAGTACAGCTCATTCTGGTATGCAAAGAAGTATGCCTTCAGATGGTTTGTTTTGTTGCTTGAGGGATGTATAAGCTAAATTTCCCATATAGTATGTATAAGTCACATGTTATGTTTGCACTTGAATAGACATACCTTTAAATGTCTTGCTTTATACCAAGTGTTGATTTTCCTTGCAATGTCTTGGGAGACCACATATCCTGGTCCATGAGCCCAAGGTGGGTATTTCTCTTCAGGCCATTCCTGCAAAACACATCAGAAATGTTGGCATTTACATTTACATCAGAAGTGTTTCTGTTACAACGGCAGTATGTTTCATCAAATCAACCTGCATAAATGCCCTAGGGCAACTAAATTATTTCACTGAGTCTGAACTTAACATTGAAATGGATTACAATAATTGTTTTTATTTTACTTTTCAGGGAGGAGCATTTTATGTGAATAATTTACCTTTTGGCTTATGTACCATTTGCTTTCAGGATTTCTGTGGGGACCTGAGTAAGAATTTATGCGACCATAAAGTAGCCCGTTGCTAACATTAAGCTGCTTTATTGTGGATTGGATCTCATCTACACGGACAAAAGCATCGTCATCTGTTTTCATCACATACTTGGCTGATACAGCAGTGGTCTGATCAAACAAATCACAGTTAAGCACAATGAAACACGAGAAGCAGGGAATGGAGAAGTTTAACTTAATGATGATAGTGTTTACCCCATAGATGCATATTGCTAGTGTCTTCCATGTTATCAGGCTGTAGTAATCAACAAAGGGCAACACCTGGATGTCACCATATGTGCGTGCCTCATTCCAGAGTTCCTCGTTTACCATGAGGTTTGTATGCTTTATAAAACAAAATGAGAAAGAATCTTAGTATGGTAGATAACTCTTGTTAGTTTACTGTATATTAAACTTATTTTTTGTGTGTGTCTCACCAGGCCAACAAAAAAACGTACTGCTACTGCTCCTTGGCGCACTGCATCATATTGCATCCATGTTCTTCTAATTGCCATCCTACGCTTGAAGTTGTTTGCTGTTGAAAAGATGCCAATCAGAAGGTCGACATCTTTGCCATCTGGAATAGGTGGTGACTTCAGCATTTCAACATTAGAGTTCTCCAAGTCTTCTGATGTGGGCAAGCCGCTTGCAATCGCACTTACAAGTTTAAAATCACCAGAAATTATCACTTCAGTAATAAACCAAGGTTCCAACCCCTAAAAACAGAAGCACCAGTTAGTTAGGATTGGTCTTATATCAGTTTTTTTTTATGATCCACATGCAAGAAAGTTACCGCTCTATATGCAAATGAAGTGATGTGTTTTCCATCTACTGTCATATGGATCCCCTCCGATCCTACACGGAGGGTTGCAATAGCAAGGTATCCCTGTTTAAATGGAAAATATGTGCTTGGTTCTCTATGTTTCTTGGCAGCTGCATGATGTTTTGAGTTCATTATGTCCCTGTCTTCTCTGCCCACCATTGCATTACATCTCTTCAAGTCGTCCACTGTAGAAGATGTTGCATCAGTAGTGTGCAAGGATATTAGCTCTTGTATGCAAGAGATAAGTAAGTTTGAAGTACCTTCAGTTGCATTGTGAGAGTTAGTGCTGGGGCAGCGTTCCTCAACTCCCCAGCCATTGTTCCCAGTGAAGGTATTCTGCACTATGACTGGATCTTTAGTAATTTTATCACCATTTAAATGGACATTGTACTGCAGTACAATAGGATTTTCAGATTCCCCTGGAAGTGCTGTCCCGACAAGATCAATCCAAAAGTTACCAGAGAGGACTCCAGGAGTGCCTATAAGAGTGATCGAAGAACCTACAATCAGCCCACAAGGTACTTCAATGGTGAAAGAATCGGTCTCCAACTTGGAAGCGTCCATTCTGCGAATTGAGTATGGGCAGAGCCTCTCTTTTTCTCTGTGCTGGGATTTTGCATTGTGAACTGATGTTGTCAAGTTTTCCCATGCAGTTCTCCCATCGTTGATCGCCTCGCTTGCATGAGGAAGGCCATTGGTGATGTTGGTTAGTTGCTTCATCTGATTCCATGTGTCTAGCCACTGAAACACTTCAGGAGAGATGTTCCCAAAATCCAAGCTATTTGAAGTTGAAGCATTTGCTGCTGCTGCTTCTGGAGTGGTTTCTTGTGCAGCCACTGGGCTGTTGAACCATTCGAGGGGGTTTGTGTGGAGGATTTGATACTGAGATATCCCTGAAGTTGGGCTGTTCACTATCAAATACCGCACAATCACCAGAGAGAAGAATGTAATCGAAACTGTAGTGGCGAGCTTATTTGTCATCCACATCTTTGGTTGCCTTTTCTCTGCTGCTGTGGCGATCACAGTCACACCATACCTTGGCTTCAATGGGATATTAGGAGCCCTCTACTCTTTATCCTCCCCTTCTGGTCAAGGTACAGGCCGGATAGCACGTGCCAGTGCACTAGATGTTATTCCTCCAGTTTGATCAATTTTCCTGTTACGGAATTCAAGTGTACTATTATAAGTCAACTTTTCAGAGCACACCAAGAACAGAAAATACGAATTCAGCTAAGTTCGCTCTCTCTCTATCATTATTCAGTTGAAATCTGAGCACATGGACTGGGTATGGTTACGGACTGAAAGCAAAAGGAAGTTGCCGGCCGTCTCTACGGTTGACCATATCAAATTCAAAACCAGTGGCATGTGCCCATTGTTCAGAAGTGGTACTAGTCTGTAGCTATGAAAGATACAAGAATGCAACACCTGGAAAGGCCAAGTGTACGCCGTGCAGGACCAGGCGCCCCCAGTCAAGTCCTGCGATCGTCGCCGGTTCTTGCAGTCTCTTCCATCAAACGCGTGGGCGGCAATCCTGACTTTTGTCTCTAGTCAGAAAATGTACAGGACGATTATTCTCAGGCAACGATATTTGTTGATATGTTTTCCTTTGTGGAAAACCTGACCAAACTATAATATTTTCTTCGTTTATTATATCTAAAAGAAAGCTAAAAAAACAAAAACTGAAAGACTATCAACGGTTCAATTAGCCCAAAGATCACCACAAGAGTTTGATCACTCTGGAAAACATAATTCGTGGGGTAACTACCATGCAAGTATGTCGTGTCGAGCAACCGCTCCGTTTTCGTAGTTTGGAAAAAAAAAAGGAGCAACTGCTTCTTCTTGATCATGGGATGGCACTAGCTTGAACGAATCCAAATCAGCGCAAGAAGGCAAGAATTGCACCGGACATGGTCCATGGATCGAACATGCTTAGAGAGAGAGAGAGAGAGAGAGAGAGAGAGAGAGAGAGAGAGAGAGAGAGAGAGAGAGAGAGAGAGAGAGAGATGCTTGTAATTACCTGGTACTTGTATCCTCAGTTATGGAGACGAGTGATCACTGATCGCAGGGAGATAGACGAGAGGAAGGAAGAGGAGGAGACGAGGGAGGCGTAGGCGGCACCGCGGCAGAGCCTAGAGCATATGCCGCATGCCTCCGGGCTCCGGCCGGCCGAGGGGCAACGGGCGAGAAATACTAGAGCGAGCGAACAAGTGGTCTGGTGCAACCGGCCGGCCGGCCGCGCGCAGGCAGGCAGTCAGGGCTTGACAAATGACATCGTCCTTATACGCTACTAGCACTAATAAGAAGATTAACGCGCGGTGATTATCACGGCTTCGCTGTAGCAGAAGACAGTGATTGAACGCAAATAAGAAGGCTGCTTTAGTCGTTCAGTAGAAGCCGCAAACGCGGAACAGAGAACTTACCGCGGTTTCAAATGAAGACACTGCACACGACCAGTTGTTATGATGATAGGAATTCGGAAGTCCAAAATGCTTGCTCCAAATTAACCCCTAACAATAGCAGTGCGTGTCAGTAGGTCAAATGCAGCCCCAAACTTGTATAAATCAACGTAACTTTAATTTTTTTATTCAGCAAGCACGTGTATATCAATGTTTAACTTAAGTTGCTTGAGTGCATAGCTGCTCTTTGAACCACATGTCAATAGGGCACCTAACTATTTATTATTGTTTGGCTAAAACTAGTTAAAATTACATGGAATTGATTGTAACAGTGATATGAAGTTATGGTGCTGTCTGAGTGGCTAAAAAATTACAGGACTAATTTTTTTTTTGACGGATCACCGGGGGACGAAGAGTCCCACCTGAATTATATTACCACATATGTCGGCAAGCCGGCCATGGTACAACATTTGTGCGGTTACAGTGGCTTCAAGAGCTAGGATGGAAGTAGAAGGGGACGGGGTAGATACAACACCAGAGTACAACAGAGGAACGGGAGGAACACAACTTGCAGACAATTCAAAGACAAAACATGTCACAACCGAAAGACAACCATTGATCACCGATTTGCACCTCCACCGAACAACGTACTTGCCGGTTACACTGTGACCGTTGCACCTTGCCCCACCCCTCGTAGCTACGCCATCCCGCTGCTGCCCTCCATCTGAGTGACCGCGCAGCAGGAAGGGGACTTAGAGCGGCGAAAGGACGCGCAAGCCAAAGCTTACCGGAAAATGAAGACCTCCCTTGGAGCTGACGGTGCCACCTCCAGCACATCCGAGCTCCACGTACCACCATTCAACGCCGCTCAAGGGGAGGAATCCTTGAGGGGGAATAGCAGAAGCAGTGGATACACCACCCGACATTTGATTTTCTGACACCATCAACAAAGAGAGCATCGACGAAATAGAGGCCCCAGGAGAGGATGCTCACCGAATCACGCCGGCGGCAAACAGCCAATGACAGCCTCGCCAACGAACAGTAAGGAGGAGGAAGGTATAAGAACACCAAGCAGAACGAACCAGCTTTGCGGCATGGCGGACGACAGTAGTTCGGGATGGGTGATCTCGTCATCACCTCCAAGGAGGACCACGGCGCCTGAGGGCGTTGTTGGTGACGGCACCGGCCAAAGCGGGGCTAGGATTTATCCTGACCGAACCATCCCAACCGGCGTCACTCCAACCAGCGCAAGCGCGGCCATACCAACATGTGGGCGGGAACGCCTCGAAACAACACCTCCATGGAGGAAACGGCACCTGTAGGTGTCGCTGTTGTCGGCACCGGCATAACGCCGGGCTAGGATTTCTCCCGGCGAGTTCCCGACCCATCGGCGCAGCGCAGGCACTGAGAATGACGGGGAGCCTTCGCTTCCCTTGAAGAGAAGCTGGGGAGCACGGCTTGAAAGAGCGGCAGGACGCCGACCCCTCGCACCGTCGGGCACCTCGAGAGCGGCGCTGAGGCCGTGGGGGCTCTTGGCCAAGTGCTGGTTGCACAGCCACGTCTCCACCGGCCGGGCGAGCTCGTGCCCCGCCGCAGCCAGTCGAGCTCGACCCCGCCACCGCCGGCCTTGCGAGCTCGAGCCCTGCCACCGCCGACCCGGGGCACGGGCACGACCAGCCCCACGCCGAAACCAAGCACCGTGGATGCACCGAGTCCGGGTGCCATGCTCGGGCATGGCTGCTCTCGCACCCGAACGGGGAACAGGAGACCCACCACCGCCGGCAGTCACGTCTCCGTCCCGTCGCCGGCACCCCAGATCCGGTAGAGTAGGGACCGGATCTGGCCTAGGAGACCCTGGATCCGCTGCCTTGGCCGGCCGCCATTGCCATGGGCGCTACTGGAGCTCCAAGCCCAACACAGTGAGAAAGAGAACATGGGGAAGGGGGAGGAGATGTGGTGCGAGGGGACCGGCTTCGGCGCCGTCGCGGGCCGCCGCCGCCGCTCGACAGGCTGCGGCGGCGGCGGCCGGAGGGGGTCGCCGGCGGGGGCTTCCGTGGGGCGGTGGAGTCGCCCCTCCCGTCGCCCAGGGAGGCGACACGGAGCTACTGGGCAGCACTTCTACAGGACTAATAATTTACTAGAGTCAAGTCAAAAACCATAAAAAAAAGAGAAAAATAAAAGAATGAGAGAATGAAAACACCAATGCGCATTTGGGACAAAATGAGAAGTGAAGCCCAAGAACGAGAACAGGCCATCAACCAAAAACGAGGAATAAAAAAACAAAAGCACATGTCAGCAAACCACATTTGATTAGAACGTCTAACAAAATCAGATCATGCACGGCTGTACGCTGTCCACGGCGTACATGCACGATATACGGCTAACCTGAAGCAGAGCAGGCCAGCAGAACTATGGATTGCATTAAACGTAGCATCGATGCTCGAGACCTTCATGGATGAGCTCGAAAAGATTGGAAACCTCCTTTCCTCGTCCTGATTTCTCGGACAATCAAGCCCTATGGCTCTATTGCTTCTTTCATGGATGCTCTTGACGACATTGGCGCGATCGCTGGCCATTCTAAATCCTATGGAGAAGATTACTTGCTAGTGCCATCCCTTCACTACACGCCAGCAGAGCTTCCAATATCTCCGACTCTCCCTCGGTGACAGAAGCTTTTAAGAAGTCACCTGTCGTATCGGCCACATCCGCTACCACGCCATGGCTCGAATTTTCTGAGACAGCCGCGTCAACGTTGATCTTAGCCACTCCCAATGGAGGTGGGATCCAACTCAGGACACTTGCCCTTCCGCGCTCCTTCTCCTGCCGGTAAATTGATCATACTTCGTCCATTTCATGAAAAATGTAATTCTATATTTCCATAAATGTATCTGGACATATCTTTTATAGTACGGAGTGAGTAAATCAAAAGCAAGTTGGCCATAAATATTTGGAAGAAGTTCATTTTTAATTATTCAACTGTCACCTCAGTTTGGTCCAACCATCGAACCACAAAATAAAATAAGGAATCATTAACCACCCAACTATCAAAATCGTTCATATTTGGCTATTTGGTGGTTTTGCTAGATAGTTTTGGTGACGTGGATGCCACGTGGCGATGGACCCACCACTCAGCACCTCTCTCCTCTCCCTCTATTTCTTCTCTCCTCTCTCTTTCTCGCTCAAATCGTCACCGGTTGCCCAGCTCTTCGCCGCTGCAAGCTGCCCACCCCAGTGCCTCCCACGAGTCAGCCTCCCCTGCGCCCGGTCTCTCTCTCTCTCTCTCTCTCTCTCTCTCTCTCTCTCTCTCTCTCTCTCTCGCTCGCTCGCTCGCTCCACGTCGGATCCCCTCCACAAGGGGGGGTGCGCCCCCGCTCCTCTCCACCTTCTACCGCCGCTGCCACGCGCCGTACTCCGGCTCTACTCCTCCCATCGCTGAAAAGGTGGCGGCAAGGGGTGAGGCGGATCTTGGGAGGCAGGCTCTGGTGCCACTGGGACGACAGTGGGGGCGGCGGTGGCGGTACGGTGGTTGAGATCGGCGACGGCACGGGGGCGGGCGCTGACTTTTTGCCGAGCTTGTCCGGCTTGTCAGGGCCGGCCTCGTGTAGGAGCAGTAGGCTCAAAGACAGCTCGGGCTCCAGCTCCGGTGGCTTGGGTGCGCTGCGTCCCTGAAAGCGCCTGCTGCTTTCATAGCCGGAGAAGATCCCACCACCTCCGCACCAGGGTCTTAGGCTTCTCACTGCCAGCAACAGCCACGCTCCTCGCCGCCACCTCGGAAGCGCGGCCGCGAAGGGGCTGGTGTGACACGAGGCGGGAGCGCAAGGGGGGTGAGGTCGCGATAGCGTCCCGGTGTGCCAAAGCGGCGACGGCAACGCACGGGGGCACAACCCCCAGCCTCTAGCAGCAGTAGGCAGGAGAGAGGATAGAGGGGGAAGGAAGGGACAAAGAGGAGAGAGAAGAGAAAATGAGCTGACATGTGGGGCCTACTGCCATGTGTCAGCCATGTCAGCAAAACCACCCATCAGAACCATCGAATGTCCAAATATGAACGGTTTTGATAGTTGGGTGGTCAATGATTCCTGGTTTTGCGGTTCGATGGTCGAAACTAAACTGAGGCGATAGTTGGATGGTCAAAAATGAACTTTTTTCTAAATATTTTCATGAAGTTGTGAGTAGACATTGGATTTTGGTAAGAATTCTCCATAATTGCTTTCCTTCTGCCAAATCGCCCATAATGTCACAACACTCCCTGCCTGTCAGATCATCGTGCTATAGTTGGGCGGGCCTGGTGGCTCTTGTCGATGTTTAGACCCGGCAACCTACCGAGGGAGGTGCCCGATGTAGTGTTTTGGTTGGTGGGCTTGTCAAGATCAGGAACTCGAAGTTAAACGTAGACACACAATTTAGATAGGTTCGGGCCACTGAATAGCATAATACCCTATGTCATGTGTGTTGGTTATATTGAATTGCTTTAAAGGGGGTCCATGCCTCACCTTATATACACGGGGGTAGCATTACAGATCGGTTGGTTACAAGATTAGTAGTTGGATACAACTAGAGAAGTCATACTCACAACGAGTACTTCCCTAATCCCCGACTAGTTCCTATCTTTCCATATAGATCATGTTGTCCTACGCCATGGTCTCCATGTCAGATGCATCTCGGTGTCCAGCCCCATATTTGGGACTGTCCAAACCTTCTAGTAGGCCCATAGATGTATGTACGACAAGCCCCCGAGTACTTTTTAGTCGAGTGCAGTAGTTCCGAGTACTTTTGTTGACCTTCTCCGACTACTTTTGGTGCTCTTCAAGTATTTCATCTAGTTGAATCTTCAAAAGGTGCTCGAAGACTGCCATGAGGTTAGAATGTGCTCAAGCTTTGATTATCTTGAACTTGTGATATTCAACCTTTGAATATTATATGGAATTGCAATGAAAGTTGCACTCCATATGGAGTAGCCCCCGAGCCTTAGGTTGAATCGAACAATTAGGTTGAGGGTTAATCTATAATTTGCAACTTTTTTCCCTTAAAATCCAGAGAAAAACTTTTTTATCGATGGACACGTGGCACACAGCCCCCAAACCTTTAGCCGACTAGTTTGGTGGCTATAAGGGTCAAACATTAGTCAACGTGACCATCTCTTGAAATAATCTTAAATCCTCCTTGGAAATAAGTAACCATCAATTAGATCTCCTAATTTCTAGGAATCCCTAATCCAAATAGATCCACTACCTAGTTTTTACTGTACTTTTGTTATAAATAACGGAGGAAGTTAACCCTTCCATTTTATCCTTGCCATTTGCCCTTTCAACTTCCGCACTATAGCCCTAGCGCCGCCGCCACTGCCCTATCTCCAAGCGCTACCACCGCCATCCCTCCCCATCTCAAGCCCTCGAGCGTGTGCGAGAGAAAACACTTGTGATATAAGGATGGAGAAGAAAGCCTCTGGATGCAAGACTGTCGAGGGTGAGAAGAGGAAGAAGACTGGCAAGAAAATGAGATTCAGTTGCTGGCACCCAAGTATTGCAGGACCGACCAAACCGCTCCACCTAATGTCGTATGCGCCTGGAAATCATCGAAAACCACCAAAGAAGACATCAAGGCTCTTGTCACCGTGAAGCTATTGCAAGAGCAATGCTTCATCACTGGAGATTTGCCTTTGGAGATGCTCACCCGTTGGAGTCATATCCAAATGAGATGGTAATCTTCCCTCACTTCATCGAGCGAGGTCTTGGATTGCCGACCTGCGATTTCTTCCAGGGCTTCTTGATTATTACAAGTTGGATTTAGTCCATCTGAATCCCAATGTCATCTTCCACACTGCTACCTTTGTGCATTTCTATGAAGCTTTTCCGGGGAACAGGCCCCATTTTTAGTTATTTCGGAAGTTTTTCCGTGTGAAGCCGCAACCCTCAAAGGAGCACACACTTTTGGTCGGAGGAGCTAGAATTCAGATGCGAGAGACAATGAGTAGCCAGTATCTGGACTACGAATTGATTGATTCCAATGTGGGGTGGAAGGAAAAATGGTGCTACATCGTCAACTATGATCTAAAACTACCCAAATTGACAAGCCACCGCCCTTCCTAGAATAACCGGTGGCTTGATGAACCAAAGCATGGAGATTGCCTCCAAATTCCCGAGCTCATTGATAGGATTTCCATGTTAAAGTAAGAAGGGCTCACTAGAATTAGAGTAGCATTCAGTTTCATGAAGCGTCGCATCCAATCTCTGCAGCAGCGATGCCACTATGGCTATGAGCACACTGGTCTTGATGATCCATCCAGGTTTTCCCCAGATGATATCAGCATAGATGAAGTCATGGTCAGTGGTCAGGCTGAAGTGAATGTTCAAGAACATGGGCAGGATCGGAACTATTGTACGGGAATTCAGCGCTGCACGCCCCCCAAAGCCTGTAAGTACCCGTGGCTGTAGGCCCCGAGTACTAATTTTGGCGATTATTGCTCTGCTAATCTGTCCTTTTTGTGCAGGAAGATGTGGATCTATATTTTTTTCACACCTCCACCTCCTGAGTTCGAAGACATCTGTGACGCTGCTCCTCGCGTGTTTACGCGCAAAGTTATGAGAGGCGATGATCAAGAGGAGGATGTAGTCGAGTCCTCCAACGGCACTAGTTCTGATGCTGTGGAGCGATATGAAGTCAGGGCCTGACTGTCTACTAAGGCTGGATCTTCCTTCGGAATGAAGAAACGCTCTACAACAGAGGAATTTGAAGCTACAATCCCACCACCGCCAAAGAAAAAGTGGACCGTCATTGCAAAACTGGCCGTGAAGAAGTCTGTTTCTGCAAATGGTGTTCCTCCCAAGATAATTACCTATGAGGAAGGATAAGATCTGAACTATTATGTACTCCCAAGGGATGTTTCCAACATCACCACCGTGTCTACTCAAGATGACGCTAGTGGTTTGCAGATACTCGAGATGGCGACGAATGCTGAAAAGGCAGAGGCTTTGGCTGCGCAAGACAAGTCGCTATTCATCGAAGAAGAAATAGTTGTTGATGACGATCCATAACCTTGTGTTGTCGATGACAACTCGTCTGGACATGTAGTGGACCTTGCTAGTGCAAGAACAACTCAAACAGCAGAGGTGGTAACTAAGGCTGGCTAGGATCTATTTACAACCGTGCAGGCCGCGCCAAAAGTACCATCTCCAGCCAACAAATCTCTGTGTCTGACAGGTGAGCCAACACTGAAGTTGAGGAGATCTACAAGGTAGGTCCTTCTGCCCCTTTGAGTACTTATCGTAACTCGTAATTGTGTTTCTGTTTGCTGAAATCTTGTCTGTACAGGAAATCTTTGGATGTAGATCTATCAAGGCCTAGCTCTGGATCCGCAACTGATGGCGATGGCCACTCAGCTTAGAATGTCGCCCCAGCCCAGCCAGTCCTCCAGCCTCAAGAGCAACATGTAGATCGTCCACCCCGAAGGCTACATCTGTTGTAGCAGCCCTTATGCGGGAGGTGTTGTCGACCACAACTGATATGGTGATGCCAGCCCCTGAGCTACAAGTACCCGAGGAGGTGGCAACTACCTCTGGCATTATGGCTACTCCTATAGCCCCTGAGCTAGAAGTATAAATTGAGGCGGCCACAACTTTGGGGACGATGGCCGCACAGATGTCCCTGAAGCTGGCGTGGACCCTTCGGCATCTAGGAGGATTCGTTTGGAAGATATACAACTCAATGATGACCCTCTGCTACGGCCAGAGATGGTGGCCCCAATGATGGAGACGCACCGTCATTTAGACGTGTATCCGGAGGTGGGTAATGCCTTGTCTTCTCTTGTCAAGCCAAATGAATTTTCAAAATGCACCCGAGTACAGATTTCAGTTGTGTAGGATATAATCCAGCGTTCCTGTCGCAAGTCTGAAATGTTGGAGGGGTACGGGGATACGGTGCTCCATGCCGAAGCGCTGGAAAGAGAGCTTGCCAAGGAAAAATTATACTCTTCCCTCTTGTATATGAAATTTGATGGAGCCGTCCCTATTTAGGATCAAGCCCTGTGCCAATCAAGGCTATCTTGGAGCTATCACCAGTCTCAAGGTCAATATGGCTTTGACGTCGACTTCACTTACCGGCTTGACCTTGGTTGCTCCCGACTTCTTTTATGGAATTTCGGGCACCAAGGGGGACAATTTCTTGGATGCAACGAAGACTTGCATCATCGAGTTGGGTAGTTGGGTAGTCGCTGCTAGCTCCACCGCTTCTGTGTCATAGTCGTACGACCTCTTCAAGTCTTCGCATAGGGAGAGTACTCCCTTAGGTCCGACATCTTGAGTATTAAGTACACATAATGCGAGATGACCATGAATTTGGCCAATGTTGATCTTCCGAGGATAGCGTGGTATGATGTCTCGAAGTCCTCCACCTCGAACCGGATGTACTCTGTCCGGTAGTGTTCTTTGATCCCGAAAGTAACTGGCAAAACCACCTGTCCGATGGCCACAGCCGTGTTGCCTGGGACGATCCCATAGAACGGATAGTTTGTTGAGGTAAGCATATCAGTGACGTCGAGGCCCATCTTCTTTAGCATCTTGGCAAACAGGACATTGAGGCCACTTCCACCGTCAATGAGTACTTTAGTGAGTCTAGAGCCTATGACCACCGGGTCTAGGACGAGAGGATATCGCCCTCGGTCTGAGAAACTAGTCCACTGATCCATCCTGGAGAAGATAATTGGCACCTCGGACCATTTAAGGAACATGGGCGCCACGACTTGATGGACATTATCACTCGTAGAGTGAGCTTCTAGGATCACTTAATAGCACCGAAGATGGCGTTGACTGTGTTGGCCGAGTTTTGGAACTTGCCATCGGCACTATCGTCTTCGTCTTCCTTGGCTTTGCCTTTGTCTTTGGTGCTTGATGGTTCCGATGTGTCCTTCATGGCTCTGCGCAGGCTAAAACAGTCCTACACGGAGTGCTTGTGGTATGGGTGCCATGGGCACTGCTTCTGCAGGAGTTTGTTGAATGAAAGCCTGTCGGTGTTCTTGTTACTGCTGCTCCTGGGCGGGCGCTGTAGTGTCACGACTGTATTGTCTGGCTTGCGCTTGGGCGGGCGCTCGCTGTCGGGTGCGGTTACGTATCACTTAAGGCCACAAATCAGCACATGTCGCCTCAAGGAAGGTGGTCCACGCGTTTAGTAGCAGGCGGCCCACCCGATCGTAGCAGCCCAACCAAGAGATCGCACACATAGCAGCCAACCAGAGTGCATATAGGAGTAGGGATTCCATGAAAAGTTGTTGTACACATGCAACAACAGTGCTTAGTCTATGGAGAGAGAATTGCTTGCATGTGGTTGCTGATGTCATTGCACATGCAAAAAAGTTTCAAACTAAAAAAATTATAAATCTCAAACGAAGCATTCGAATTAAATTTTTATTGCACAGTTGTGTTTTTGGAATGAGATTTTCAAAATAAGACCCCGCTTAACGGTATTTGGATGAATTTTATTTTTTACCATTTTTTAATCAGGTTGGAAATTTTTCCTAAGATATTTACATCTGGATAGATTATATGAACTCAAGGAACAAAATATTTGTACTATCTAACAAATTGCGTGAACTCACATAAATAAAATGTATACACTTGAAACAAATTATATGAACTCATGGAACAAAAAATCATATTCCGAGAACAAGTTATATGAACTCACTGAACAAACTATAGAAACTCATAGAATAATTATTTATACACATAGAACAAAATATATGAACTTATGGAACAAAATAGTTTTAATCATCGAAAAAATTATAGAAACTTATAAAACAAATATGTGTACCCCTAGATTATATAAACTCATAGAGCACAGATTTAAATACCAAGAGCAAATTTTATAAACTTAACAAAATAACCGTACTCATCGAACACATTATACAAACTCATGCAAAAAGACTTGTACACCTGTAATAAATATATCATCGATATAGAACAAATATTATAATCTATAAAAAATTAAATAGAAATCATAAAATATTATAATCCATTAAAATATACTAAGCAATAACATTATCCAGTAAATTATTTTAAAATATAATTTTAAATTTACCGCTAAAGAAATTAATGTATAAAAAATATACACATGGTCATAAACATACAAAAGAGAAGCAGTAAAAAAAATAAAGGAATGTAGAAAGGAAATAAAATCAATGAGAAACAAATAGATAAACTATGTACAAGAAGGAATATATAGAAGAGAATCTAAATTTCAATAGAAAAATAAAATAGGAATTAAGCTAATAAAAAGGTAAACAAAATAAAAAGAGAGAAAAAGAAATAAAAAATGAGATAAATGGGTGTAACCGGATAATGATAAAGAAAAGAAAAGAAGAAGAGAGAAGAAGATTGGAAAGGAAAAGAGAACATGGAAAAAGGAGAAGGGGATGGAAGTAAATAAATAAAAGAGAATAAAGAAAACATAAAATAAAAAGAATAGAGAAAGAAAAATAAAATAAAGAGACAAGAAAAGGAAAACGAAAACAAAGAAAAACGAAAACGGAAAGGGAAAAAAGGGAAAAAGAAACCTTAGTTATTAAAAAGTTCCGTAGTCCAAAAAACTGTTCGAATCTTGTCACCTGCACTAATTTTGTTGAATTTACTTCGTATTGGGCCGGTCGAGGGAAAAAAAAGGCGGCTAAATCAGTTGGGCCGCGGGGCCGTACCGGGCCGGTGGAGGAAAAAAGAAGGCGAGGCGTGGGAAAAATCGACGGGCCGAGCGGGACGAACTTCGGTTGGAAAAAAAGCTGAAATCAGTCGGGCCGGACGGAAACCGTCAACAACGGCGGACGCTACGTGGGCCACGACGCTACTTGGGCCGAAAATCCCGCGAAAGCCCACGACCGCACCGTAGAAGGTGACAGGATGCGAAACTACAGCATATGCGATACATGGCCTCCACGCTCGAGCGTCTCGCACGCGTGATAGTCGTCGTTGATAGTGCACATCTTTATGGGTCTCACGCACGCCGCGGATGGTCTTTCATTTCCTTTTTTTTTCCGCTGTGTTATAGTGTGTAGCGCATCGTGCGGCCCGCTGAGAAAAGAAAGAAAAGAAGTCAAAAGGCAGGTGTGTGTATTGTTGGCCGGCAGTCGGGCCCACCGCAGGCGGCCTTCGCTGGAGCCCATCTAGCGCGGCTAACGGCCGTTAAATAAATAGCGTCGATCAGTAGGTGGAAGGTAGGTCTCGCAAAGTCCAAGGACCGAACTGGTCTCTCCAAAATCTAATTGGTCATTGCTTTCAAAAAAAAAATCTAATTGGTCATTCGGGGGAAATTTTCTAATTGGTCTTAGCTTAAAAAAATTGATTGGACTTCGATATGATTGCGCTGTCAACCGATCCTCAGTCTATTCGGTCGCGCATCATTTTCTTGGAGTACTTAATCCCGGTTGCTCAAGTGAGCTCTCGAGAGTGGCTATTGTTTATCCCATTGCTTTTTTTTAACCAATAAATGCTTTTGTATAAAGATCTTACGAAAATATCCACGATCATTACAAAGATAGAAGTAGAGAAGCTACAACACATTCGCTTCCTAACAACCATAACGACTACGAGATGCCTTCTTCCTACCATCGCAACTATTCTCGTAAAGTAACATACTCTCTTCATCTTTTGGATTGAAGGTGGCAGCTAAATCTCAAAATAGTCCAGCATCCTCGTGTGAACAGAAGACTGAAACAAAGAGGATAAGGACATATCCGGTTCGATGTGTTAGAAAGTTGCTGAGCCCAAGCAATAGTCCCAAATATCCAATTTTTGGGCGCGTTCGGTTATCTTTGCAAGCTTGCTTAGCCTTGCCAAGCGAGGCGAGTGAAACCTTGCTCGGTTAGGCTAGCAAAAACCACTCTCCCGCAGTAGCAAGGTGAAAGCTTGCTAGCACATGCCCGATGCAACCTTGCCTACATTACCAAACATGTAGCTCTTATTGTTATCCTCGTTGAGCAAGGCTACACAGTAGCTGGCAAAGGTTCCGAGGGATAAAGGTACTCACAGGTCCTCACTGATCAAGATACTGACCAGCCTGACAAGTGGGTCCTGCCCAACCATGACGTGCGGGGCAAGACATGAAGTTCCATGAAGCACAAGCTTGGCCAAGCTTGGAGGCTGGACGAACCGCTTCAGCTCGGATATCACAGGATACACATTGTAAACCGACACGGATTGATTTTCTTTTAACAAAAAAATAGGATTGGATCCTATCCGCTTATAACCCTAGGTCGTCAGCTTATATAAGGCGGTCAGGGGTGCCCCTCGAGGGCACATGAACTCTTCGCATCTGTGATCAGCAATACAATCCACTAGAACACATGATGTAGGGTATTAACTCCGGAGGCCCGAACTTGTCTAGACCTTGCGCCCCTATGTTACCATTCGAGTTCTTGGTCCTACGATCTCCCCCACCTATAAATATAGCACATGGGTAAACCCATGGTAGACTGCCGGTCACTAAATCGGACAGTTGCCGCACCAGGTAGGGGTGATCGTAAGATCCTCCCTAGTAAGCTCGATGGCATCCTGCCCCGATGTCAAATTACCCGAGGGCATGAAGGACTTCCTTGCCAATCCAATCCAGCTCCGCTTCGGGAGCATGTCGATGGACTCCGACTCCACCGCCTCAATTGCCAACTCGGCGTCCACCACCAGCTCGGCCTCTGTCGAATCTGCATCGGCAATGCAAGGTCTCCACCCAAGGATCATCTCTCCGATCGTCCAGCAGGTCAGTGACCTTTCTCTCATGAAGAGGGTCCCGCACATCCTCCAGCAACCCGCTTACCCACGCCCTTCGATATAATCACGGGGCTAGATCGCATCAGCAGCACCATCGCTGAATGCATCAACCTCTCTGAGTCAGCCTTACACTCTGGGAGGTCGAGCTAGGGCCCTTCTCATGCTCCTTTTGGCCTCAAGAACTTGGCTGTTGTATTTTCCGAAAAACTCGCGCAGTCGTTCCTGATCCAATCTGATGACCCACCCGAACCCACCTAGTTTCCGGACTGCGGAAAGTTTTAGGTCCCTCACTTCACCTTAACTCCAAACTCCTACGACGAGGGCGAAGATGAAAGCTTCACCCTACCAGATCGGGAAGTCTTCGTCTCCAATAATGAACCTCCACAAGATGGCAAAACTTCCTCCTAAGAGGAAGGCCACAACACTAGGAACCGCGATCGTGCGGTCCGGCGCCAGCAGGAATGAGCCGAGCAAGCTTGTCAGCCACCTGCTGCTCCCGCAGCGGCCGGTACACCACCCATCCCGCCATCAGAACCAAACAGCGATGACAATGTCCACTAAGGCGATGCTGGAGGTCGGTGCAAGCGCCCTAACCCCATGCGGGCGCGCAACCTCCAGAACGACTTCGAGCAAAACAGCCACGACGTCTTCGCCACACCCCAGGCCAACCTAGGGGTTGTTTTCGCCGACCTAGAGAACCTCCCGGACTCGGAGCAACTACAACGAATCTGGGCACGCATCCGTGTCACTAACGCCTAGATCGAGGAAAGGGCCCAGGCCCTAGTAAGCTCAATAAGCCGGTCGTCACACTCCAAATTCACATCTACCCGGCACTTTTAAAACCGATCTACTCAGAGTAGATCCGATCGTAGCCGAGCTGATCACGGTCGCTGCATGGGAGGCTGGCTGGAACCTATTCAAGAGGAGGAGGTGGAGTAGTCCCAAAGAAACAACCACCACCCCGACGACGAGGATTGCCGACCAGATAACCACCACCGTGAAAACTGTCACCGCGCCGGAAGAGGAGACGACAAACGCCGCGGCCGGCCTGGTTGGCAACCTGACCGCGACCTCCGCGACAATCTCCATGACTGTCGCGACCTCCGTGGTGAGCTCAACAACTGCCACCAGGAGCGGAATGAGGCGGAGCTCCGCCAGTGCACCCAGTACGACCGCAACTTCGGCGCTCCAGGGGTCGGCAACCAGCCAGACCGCGACGCGGAGCAGGAGGCATGCAACCGCCAGGATGAGGAGCTATGCCACCACAATGAGTACGGACGTCTCTATGGCTTTCCTGACAATGCCTACAACCCACCCCAGCATGACAATGGCGCATGCCCCAGGGTCCTGCTGGTATATTACCGTCTCATGGAGGACAACGACATGGACATCGACGGGTTTGCTGCGTTAACCCCTCGCCTTAGGGTTGTCCAGTGGCCACCCACCTTCAAGCCAGCCATCAACGAGAAGTACAATGGTCGCTGTGACCCGAAGATCTAGCTGAAGACATATAGCACCGCGATCAAGGCTGCGCACGGCACCTACGACTAGATTGTCGCCTACTTCCCAGTGGTGATAGGAAGCGCAGCTCTCCTATGGTTGGAAGGTCTCCCACGAGGCTGCATCGACACATGGGGCTAGCTCGCCAGGGCCTTCACCCAGAACTATCAGGCTACATACGCCCGATCTAGAAGCACGCAAGACCTCGGCCAAGTCCGCCAATGGAAGATCGAAACTCTCCACAAGTATGTCAACTGCTTCTTTGACAACCGCAATAGGCTGGCCGACGTTGAAGACCGTGATGTCATCTAGTACTTCCGCACCGGCCTCAAGAATAGATCGATGTTCCGCACCATTTTTCAGGTTGATCCAAAGACGGTCAGACACAAGATGCAAATCATCAACCTTCACGCTGACACAGATGAGGCCGAGCACGTCCAATTCCAGGATGGCAAGCATCGCCACAACGATGACGATGAACTGCCGACCCATCAAGACCACCAGCGCCAACCGAGGTTGGAGCCTTCCCAACCTTGGAAGAGGGCCCCTGAGGTCCTCACCGCTGAAGCCGACCCTACAAGACAAACAACCTTCCTCCAGGAGGAGTTCGATGATACTCTAGACGCTCCATGCCCCGTCTACAACGACACACGCCACAATCTCTGAGATTGCTCGATCCTGAAGAAAGAACTCGGTGCTCCAGTAGAATACAAGCGGCCACGCCAGGACGACCGCCACGACAACTGTCGCAACAACGGCCACCGCGATGACCGCAACAACAATCGCCGTCGCGACAACGGCTGCCGCGACGACCGCGACGATCAACGCAGAGAAGAGCGCCGTGACCAGCGCAACCCTGACGCCAACCAGGGCATCGAAAACGACAACGGTGAGTTCTAGCACGCTGAGTGAGAGAGCAACATCATCATCGGTGGCCCTAAAGTTTTCTACAGCAGGCGCAAGCACAAGCTACAGAAGAGGGAAGTGCACTTCGTCTCTGTTTCACCAGTCCAGTACTTGCGTTGGTCGGAGATGCCCATAACCTTCTCCAGGGAAGATCACTAGGTGCACATCCCAAACCCGGGGTCCTACCCGCTCATGGTGTGTCCTACCATAGACAGTGTCCTCCTCTCTAAGGTGTTGATCGATGGTGGCAGTGGCCTCAACATCATCTTCATCGAGACCCTGAAGCGCATGGACTTCAACTTTGAGCGACTCCTTTCTTGCGAAGATCTATTCTATGGCATCGTACCCGAAAAAGGATCCTATCCTATTGGAAGAGTCGTCCTGCCAGTCACGTCCGGTACCCTCAAAAACTACCGCACCGAGCACCTCACCTTTGAGGTAGCCAACTTCAAGACATCTTACCATGCCATCTTCGGTAGGCTAATGCTGGCAAGGTTCATGGTGATTCCCAACCACACCTACCTCATCCTCAAGATGCCAAGCTCCAAACAACATCCTTTCTATCTTCGACGATGTTGAGACATCCTACAAGTGTGACACGGAAGCCGTGCAGCTTGCCGAGACCTTGGAGTACTCAGCCAATGCCACCATGATGCTCGCCGAGTCTAAGAAGGTGGACCAGAAATAGCTGATGATCCTAGAGGCGGACCTGACACCCCTAGCCCTGCAGCTTGACCCACAAGTCAAGAAGATCAACCTTGGCTTGGAAGACCCCTCCAAGACGACCCTCGTCGGGGCCGGCCTCTCCCTCAAATAGGAAGATACGCTCACCAGCTTCCTCTGGGACAACTCAGACATATTCGCGTGGAAACTATCCGATATGTCTGGCGCCCCGTGGGAGCCGGCTGAGCACTCCTTGGAGTTGAGCAGGACAGCAAGGCCGATCAAGCAGAAGCTTTGCTGTTTCGCTCAAGATCGTAAGGAGGCCATTAAGGTAGAAATAAATAAGCTCTTAGCTGCCGGTTTCATCCGTGAATGTAAGCACCACGACTGGTTAGCAAACCCAGTCCTTGTAAAAAAGAAAACTGGTGAATGGAGAATGCGTATCGACTACACCGATCTCAACAGGCACTACCCTAAGGACCCCTTCCCTCTTCCTCGCATCGACCAGGTCATGGACTCCACGGCCGGTTGCACCTTGCTGTGTGAAGCGTCCCATATAATTAGAGACTAAATGTGATACAAATATCAGTCCCAGGAGGCTGATAACACATTTATCCAACAGATGATTCATAAACCATACAACTCCCAAGGGAGTGGGCGCGAAAGCCACGCCGAAACAATAAGTAAATAAATAACAGCAGCGAGCCAAGTTACTGTTAAGAGACAGCACTCGGGACTACACGGCAGCGGAAGCATTCTGCAAAGGCCAACACCACAGGCAGCGTTGGGTGCGGAAGCGACCTCCTACTCGAAATCCTCGGTGACAAAGTCCGGGTCTTCCTCTGAAGCAACAAAATAAGGGTGAGTACAAAAACTACTCAACAAGTTCAACCCCATCCACGGAGGGGGATACAATCAAGAATATGCACAAGATATATCAAGGATAAGGCTAAGGTTTATTTGCAATAAAGCTAGATTTTAACACATGCAAGGGTTCATTTTCAAAAGAGTTTTCACAAAGCATTTCTTTTAGTAACTGAATCATTAAGTGGGGTTGATCCTACACAAAGGATCCAAGTTTTAATGCTACCGGACTCCCCGTCCGCAGTAGCTCACGGCACAACTGCCGGACACTTCCGAAATCCAACACACGCCACAAAAAATCATCCATCTCCAAGCACTAGTTATGTGACCAAGTCGTAACTCGTCCAATGCCGTGGACACGGCTACCTGGATAGGTTTTAACTCTGCAGAGGTTGTACACTTTTTCCACAAGTAGGGTACCGCAGCATGATCACCTTAGTGTTGGTGCAGATCCTAACAAAGACATTACCCACCTTAGCTAAGCCTGACTAGCCAACACGGAAGCAACCAAGGGGTTAATGACCTACCAACGAGGTCTTAACCGGGATCTAAGTTCACACAGTTCTTATTCCTTCTCCATGGTCTCCCGTTGCTCGCTAGGTCTCCTGATGACTAACAGATTAGCTAGTGGGATTTATGCTAAGCCGTTGCCGCATACAACGGTCGAGTGGTTGCACGATAGTTGGGTTAGGCAAGATGACACATCAACTCGGTCCTTAATTTGTGATAAGATGGATATCTCCCAACCTAGCTCAACCACAAAGGTACGAGCCCAACTTATTGGCATTTCACACAAGAAACACCCATCCATCTAATCTGAGCATGTCTTTCCTTCATTTCCGGAAACCAATTTTCCCTTTTAAAAACACTCACACATTTATTCTTTGATGAAACATATTGTAGTCATGATTGAATTCAGTAACAAGGTCCTAAGCATTCTAGCAGTAATTATCATCCAAACAGAGCAAGTCATATTTAGAGATAATTATAGGACAATCAAGGAATAATCATAACAATCAAGGGGTGGCTATCCAACCATGTTTCAAAGGTAAAACAATATGCAATTTATAAAATAGGACAATAGGTTGTGTTTGAAAAACTAGGATAAATATGCATCAAAGGGTGAGATTAGACTTGCCGTTCTCAAAGCCTTCCGGGAGTTCTTGCTCACGGTGCTGGTCTTCGGGCTCGGGCTCGTGGTCAAACTCCTCCTCATGCTCCTCCTCGGGTTCTCCACGATCTACGGCACACACAATCGGGCAAACAATAAATAAAATTGGGCACACAATAAATAAAAGAAAATTAAAGCTTTACCCGTTGAGCTCGAACAGAGAACGCGAATGGAAAATAGCAGGAATGAGTATTTTCATGAAATTTGGAGATGACTCGGTGGAAGTATTGGAGGATGCCGTGGTCGAATTTGGGATTAATTGGAGGAAGTTTGGCGCATCAAATGACAAGATAACCGTGTATTAGGGGCTTAAAATAAGGTTTAGGACTAAACTGCGAGAACCAGGGACCTATTCATGAATATTTCTGGAAGGTGGAAGGGCATATTCGTGAGATAACTTTGAGAGAGGTGGGAGGGCTGGTTCATGAATAGAAAGAAGTAGGGGGTTAGATCGAAATTGGGGGGAATTTTGCCTTCTTCTTTGGTGAGGGGAGAGGAGGGGGAACCGGTGGGGGGCCGGCCGGCCTAGCTCACCGGCGGCGAGGCAGGGCAGCGGGGGAGGCAGAGGAGGGTGTGGGGGACCTATTTTGGCCCTCACCTTCGGCGGATGGTGACGGGAGAGGGGGCGCCGGCGGTGGACAAGGAGGTGGCTTTGGCAGAACTCCGGCGAGGACGGACGGCGGTTGGGGCGTCGCGTAGGGGAGCAGAGAGAGGGCGGCGAGCTCGGAGTGGAGGGAGGCCAGGCCTTGGGCAGCTTTTATAGCCGGCGGGAGGGGGCGGGGCGACGGCAGGCGGCGTTAATGGCGGCCACGATTCCCGGCCGGTGGCGTGGTGGAGTGGAGCTCCACGTGGAGGGTGTGGCGGGGCTGGGCTCGGGCGGCGAGGGGCACAGGGCGCTCAGGGTGGTGGCCGGCATGGAGAAGGACGTGGAGGTGAGCGGCAACCAGCGCGTGGTGTGCGTAGCAGGGGCGTCGGGGCGAGCGGCGTGCGGGCCCGGGGGTCGGCGGGCGCGGGACGAGCGGCTGGGACGCGGGTGGGCTAGGGAGAGGGGCCAGGGTGGCCAGGCGCTAGGCGCCAGGAGGAAAGGAGGCGGAGGAAGAAAGAAGAAGAAAGAAGGAAGAAGGAAGAAAGAGAAGGAAGAAAACGAAAGAAAGAAAAGAGGAAAACGAAGAAGGGGAAAAAGAAAAGAGAAAAGAGAGGGAGAATCGGTGAAAAATGTGGAAAATGGTCGGGCACGCGTGACGGATTTTGACGGGCACACGTGACGGATTTTGACAGGCACACAGTGAAATTTGCGGAGGAAGTAAAGGTAGTTGCCGGCGTTGGGTGCCGGGACGGCGAAGTCGCCGGGAAGGAAAGGATTTTAGGGAGCTCAACGATCAAAAGATTATGAAGACGAATTTTTAGCGGATGATTTGAGTTAGTAAATTTTACGGATGTTACACTATGCTTTCTTGATTTCTACTCAGGCTATAACCAGATCGCCGTCAACCTTGCTGACCAAGATAGGACTGCATTCATAACGCCCTATGGCATCTATGCTACAACACTATGACCTTTGGGTTAAAAAATACCGGCACCACCTACCACAAGGCAATTCAAGGTTGCCTCAAGAAACAACTCGGGAAAAACGTAGAGGCCTATATTGATGATGTGGTCATCAAGACCAAAGATGAAAAGAACTTCATCACCGGCCTTGCCCAAATCTTCGACAGCCTCCGAGCCTATCGATGGAAACTCAACCTGAGAAAATGCGTCTTCGTTGTCTTGTCCGAAAAGCTCCTGAGATTCATGGTCCGCCAATGCGGCATCGAAGCAAACCCTGTCAAAGTGGATGCCATCAGGAACATGGTGTAGCCAGCCGGCAAGAAGCACGTCATGAATCTCACAGGCATGATGGCAGCCCTTAGCCATTTCATCAGCAAGCTCGGTGAAAAGGGACTTCCTTTTTTCAAGCTGCTCAAGAAGGTGGACAAGTTCGAGTGGGATGACGAGGCCGCAAGGCCCTCGAGGAACTCAAAACATTCCTCTCCACCCCTCCCATCTTGATGGCCCCGGCTGACCAAGAAACGCTGCAGCTGTACATTTCTGCGACAACACATGTTGTGAGCACGGTGCTAGTTGTAGAATGCGAAGAACCCAACCACACCCACATGGTGCAACGGGTGGTCTATTATGTCAGCGAGGTCCTAAGTGACTCCAAGATCTGTTACGCGTAGGTCCAAACATTGCTCTATGCAATCCTGATCACTTCTCGTAAACTGTGTCACTACTTCCAATCGCACAAGATCTGATTGGCCTCCTCCTACCCAATTGGCAAAATCCTACACAACAAGCATGTCCACGGCCGAGTCATCAAATGGTCCATGAAACTCAGGGAATTCGACATTGACTTCTGCCCACGTCATGCAATCAAGTCCTAGATCCTAGCTGACTTTGTCGCTGAATGGACTGAGATTCAAGAGCCACCCTCCCTGGAGCACTAGATGATGTACTTTGACGGTGCCCTCAACCTTGAAGGAGCCGGCGCTGGGTTCCTCTTCATATCCCCAAAAGGCAAGCAGCTCAAGTATGTCCTTGAGATCCACTACAAGGCTACCAACAATGACGCTGAGTACAAGGCCCTCATACACGGCGACTCCAAGGTTGTCATCGAGCAGGTCAACAAATCCTGGGAGTTCATCAAGGAAACCATGGACGCATACTGCACTGAGGTCCGCAAACTCGAGGCTCACTTCGACGGCCTTGAATTCCATCATATCCCCAGGGCACACAACGTTGCCACCAACATCCTGTCCAAGCTCGGCTCGAAGCGCGTCTAATTCCCGGTCGGCATTTTTGTCTAGAACATGAGAAAACCCTCAATAAAGATCCTGGACCCAGACCAAGCTAACAGAAACGCCCAACCTTAGACCGACCCAGCGTCCGCTGATGTCCTGATGATCGAGGCGGAAGAAGACTAGCGAGTACCCTTCATTGCATTCATTACCGACAACATGTCCCCTGAGGACAAAGCTGAGCACGAAAAACTCGCACGATGCAGCACCAACTACGTTGTGATCAGCAAGGAATTGTACAGGAAGGCCGCATCTACCGGCATCCTAATGAAGTGCATCCTCCGCAACGAAGGCCTCAGACTCCTCCATGAAATCCACTCGGGTTTGTGCGGGAACCATGCCGCCTCGGGTAGTCTGGTCGGGAAAGCATTCCGCTCAAGCTTTTGCTGGCCAACCGCTATCGCCGATGCAAAAGAGCTTGTCCAAAGGTACAAAGGATGCCAGTTCTTCTCCAAGCAGCAGCACCTCCTAGCCCAAGCTCTACGGACCATCCCCCACCTGACCCTTCACATGCTGGGGGTTGGATATGGTCAGCCCCTTCAAGACCGCTCCGGGCGGATACACTCACATCTTTGTGGCAGTTGACAAATTCACCAAGTGGATCGAGTTCAAGGCTGTCACCAGCACAGCGTCAGCTAAAGCAGCTCAGTTTGTTGAAGAACTATCCCATCACTTTGGGGTCCCCAATAGGATCATCACTGACCTGGGCAAGCAATTCACAGGATCCGACTTCTGGGATTTTTGCCAGGACAACCTAATCGATGTGTACTACTCCTCAGTAGCTCACCCACACTGCAACGGCCAAGTCGAACGTGCGAATAGGATGGTCCTCCAGTCCCTCAAGTCTCACATCTTTGATGATGTCTCCAAATATGCCACCAGATGGCTCCACGAGTTACCCCATGTCATTTGGCATCTCCAAACCCAAAAGAGTCAGGCTACTGGCTATACTCCCTTCTTCTTGGAATACGGCTCCGAGGTTGTGTTGTCAACAGACGTGGCATTCGGCACTTCGCGGATCCAATACTATGAGGAGGGTGAAGCAGAAAAGAGTCGGCAGGTTGACATCGACAGCTTGGAAGAGCACCTCGTGGCGATCCTCATCCAGCATCCGCGGCACGAGCAGCAGATCCGACACTACCATGACACGAACGTCCAGGAACGCTCATTCAATGTCGGCAACCTCATGCTTCGTTGGATCCAGTCCACCAAAGACATGCACAAGCTGTCGGCCCCTGGGAGGGTCCCTTCATCGTCAAAAAAACTCATCCAACCTGGCACATACCGACTGCAGTAGGTGGGCGGCTCAGGCATCCCCAACCCATGGAACATCCAGCACCTGCGACGCTTCTACCCTTAGGACATTAAAGCTATGTACTCTTTATACCTTTCACATTGAATAAATAAAACCCCAAAGGTTCTTTGCGTACCTACGACCTTCTTGCTTTCTTACCCGAGCTCTTCCTCAAGCTCGGGGGCTGTCCTACCTGATCGACAGACCATACCCTCACCGTTACGCTCGGGGGCTTTCCCCGTTACGCGTTGACCTTCAGGTCTCACCTCTCCTCCTACCCCTTTCATGGTAGTATGACTAACTCATGCAGACGGCGTCCTAGCTCGCGAAACCCAGACAACCCTTGCGTTCGCCCCTTCTACAAGTTCGAGATCTGCTCTCAATAGAGTGTTGGCCAGGCAAGGCTGGGTGCTTAGCGGCTATAGGCCTAAGCTGCACGATGTCCTGTCGTATACACCAAAGGAGGGATGAAGCCTTTCTATTCGCATAAGTTAATCGACTAGTTTACTTGTGTCATGACACAAATTGATACATATCATAGTTTTTTTCATTACAGGTCCAGCTCTTTGACTACATCCTCCGCAGCCTATTGATATTGGTCGACCAACTCTGGAAGGTTATTAGGTTCGAAGTCCTTGGCAACCCCTGCCCCGATTCGCTCCACAATCAGCTGGGGGAAATGCTTCTTCAGAAGCACAATGACGTTCTTAGCGCACTCCATGGTGGTCTCCTTCATCAGGGCCTTTAGCCGACCGGGGGCACTCCTGAGATGGTCCAGCAGTGGTGTCGGCTCGGTAGGGTTGGCCTTGGGATGGACCATGTCCATCATGTAGCCTGTGGCCGACCGCAGGTTCTCCATCTCTACCTCCAACCTTGCAATGACCACCTGATCATGCTGAAGACTATGCATTGCTGCAATCAAGTACCGATCCATGTCCTTGCGCAAGCCAACCTCATAGGCAAGTTTTTGTGACACGGCATACTCACGGTGCATGACAATGTCATGATCTTGCTGCAGTCGGGCATTGGTAGCCTCGCACTCCTTGAGGTCTGTCTTGAGGCTCTCCTCCTTCTTCTGGGCATCTGCAAAATTACCAAGATTCAAGAACAGGAACTGACCTCATCTACCCAAACTAGAATCCTCACAAGGGTCGAAGCTGAATCGTTCAACATGGCGCTGAGATCGCCATGGACCTCCTTGGTTATTTGTCTCTGGTCAGCGAGCTCCCAATCCCTTTGTTGGAGCTGCTCCGTCGCATCCTCCTTGGCCCTTTTGAGCTCGACCTCCAGGCGCTCGGCTTTGAGGGGATACTCTTCGGCACGGTGAACGGCATCCGCCCTCTTATGCGCACGCTCCGCCAAGTTCTGTACAAAAGTCGCTCCAACAATTTAAAGAAAGAATACAAGAATGAAGATCAACACCAAATTAAGTCGACAACTTACATATAAAACCTCCGCGACCTTAGCAGAAGCTTGCTTTAGGTCGGCAAGATCCTTCTTGTTGTCAGCAATGTCTTGTGCCAAGGCCATCCCGAAGAAATCAAGGGTGGTAGGTTCATCCTCCTTGTGGGCATCGACATCGGCATCGCAGCCAAGCCGCCTCAATGTCAACTGGCACTTCCCTAGGGGTCTCCTCCATCTACACTTCGATGCTGGCATACGCGGCCCCGGTTGCGGAAGTGGTGGTGTCCCCGGAAGCATCTTGGCGCGGTGGAGTCCTTTGCTCGAGCCTCTCAGGCTCCACCACCAGGCTGCTCCCACATCCGGCCTGAGTAGAAGACGCAGATGTAGCCCCTAGGGTCGTATCAGGAATCTGACCTTCTACTTGGGTCCTGTCACCAGCATCCTGTAGGTTTGGCTCATCCTCCGTGTCACCACCTTCCTGCTCGGTCGACACATCACAAAGATACAGTAAAGCAGTGTACAAACAAACTTTCAACAATAAACAACATTACGACATACTCATAGTGTGCTTTTCTTCGCTCGAAACTTGGGGCAAAGAGGCGCTGGCAGCGGCAGGGCTGGCTCCTTCTACCTTCCCCCGTGGATCTCTGCCTTTAGCCGCTCCTTGAGCTTCTCCACATCGGCAGTGGTCATCTCAAGGAGCTCGGCTTTCTTCTTCTTCACGGCTGGCCTAGGCGACTTGGAGTCATCACTTAATACCCTAGATGAGGCTTCCACAGGAGAGGTGGTTGCCATAGACGGCGCCTTGGGCTTAGTGGCCCCTCTCTTCTTCTGCTTCCCCTTCTCCACCTCTAGCGCCTTGGATTCCACCACCTTGTGCGTATCTTGGCGTGTCTGCCGCCCAACAGGAGCAGTGCTCCTAGCCTCCGTCCCGCTGCCTTGGATCGGTACGTCCTCGTTGTAGACATCGATAGAAGAGTCCGACTCCTAGTCGAGGGCAGCAGGCGGCTGGTCAATCTTGATGGCAGGGCAGACCTTGGGTTGTTGTGGCTCGGCACCTCTGGGAAGCGGTGCCGGACAGGAGAACTCAAATTCCCAGCTCTAGCTGATAAACAAGATTATGTAGCGAAGGCACAAAGCAAAAACAGGAAAGTCAAATGATGAAACTAAGCACTTACCGGGTCGGCCAGCCTCTTGAGGGAACAGGCTTTGGGGCAGCGTTTGTTCTTGATAACGCTGCAAAAGAACTCAAACACCCTACCGGCGACCTCTCCTCAGGTAACCTTCCGTTGTACCTCCCGGGTCGGATCCAACTGACCCTAGTACTCGTTCGCCAAGTGAACCCTATCCTTGATAGGCTGCATCAACCTCCGGCAAAAATTGATGCTCACAACCCCTGCTATGAGCCCACGCACCTTCAGGTCGGCGATCTTCTTCAACAACTGCTTCACCTGGATCATGTCTTCAGAGGTCGGCTGGTTCAACCACTCCGGCCTTGTCATGGGTGCAAACCCGAGATGGGGTGGTAGCTCGGGTTTCTGGTTGGCGATGATGAACCAATCCTTGTGCCACCCCTTGTTTGTGTCCTTTAGTAACATATCAAAATATTCGGCGACCCTCTTTGGCCACTGCGAAAATCCACAGCCGCCAATTATCCTTGTTTTCCCTTTCATCGTCACCACTTTCAGTTGATACAAGTAGCGCCAGAGATTGAAACGGGAAGGAATGCCGAGGAAAGCTTCACAGAAGTGGATAAACACGGCGATGTCCAGAATAGAGTTAGGGTTTAGATGCACTAACTCAATCTTGTAGTAGTTGAGCAACCCACAGAAGAAATCTTTAGTCCGGATCCCGAATCCCTGCTTGAAGAACGCTGCGAAGACGATGGCCTTAGTCTTATCCTTGCTGGGGAACTTCTAGCCCGCGATCGCCTTCCAGTCTAGGAGAGCCTTGGGTCCAAGTAGGCTGTAGACGACTAGAGCTTGGATCCGTTCCACAGTCATCACAGACTTCACCCAGTAGGTGGACGAGTCTGGTGTCTGCTCCACCGCCATCTCTTCGGTTTCGATTCCTTGAGACGCAGATCGGATGTAGGCGAGGCTCTTGGTTCACATACGGCAGAGAATGGCGGTGCGGCGGTGGTGGCTACAACTTCTGGGCGAGAGGCGGTGGATGCGGTTCAAGGGTGTGGCAGCGCGACCTAGGGCTCTCAGGTGCAGCGGCAATGATGTTGGTGGCGGTGGCATTTGGGGGCGAGAGGAATGGAAATGAAAAGGAAACCGTGCCCCTTCGGTTTTGAAGGAGTTGACGGCATAAAGCTAGCGACAGAATCCGCGGGTCCCCCATTACGTCACACGCGGTGGACGGAATTCGCGGGTTTTCCATTAAGTCTCACGGCGTGCCTCCTTGGCTCAGCCAGTCCTCGCGATCGGGGGCTGGGTGCCTATTTCAAGTCGGCGTGCCTCCTGGGTTCTGCCAGTCCTCGTGCTCAGGGCTGGGCGCCTATTTCAAGTCAGCGTGCCTCCTTAGCTCCGTCAGTCCTCACGCTCGAGGGTTGGGCACCTATTTCTAGTTGGCATGCCTCCTGGGCTCCGCCAGTCTTCACGCTCGGGGGTTGGGCACCTATTTCAAGTTGGCATGCCTCCTCGGCTCCACTAGTCCTCGCGCTTAGGGGTTGGGCGCCTATTTCAGGTCGGCGTGCCTTCACGGCTCCGCCAGTCCTCGCGCTCGAGGGCTGGGCACCTATATCAGGTCAGCGAGCCTCCTTAGCTCTGCCAGTCCTTGCACTCGGGGGCCTTGGCGCCTATATGAGGTTGGCGATCCTCCTTGGCTCTGCTAGTCCTCGCACTTGGGGGCTGGGCGCCTATATCAGGTCGGCATGCCTTCTTAGCTCTGCCAGTCCTCACGCTCGGGGGTTAGGCGCCTATTTCACGTTGGCGTGCCTCCTCGACTCCGCCAGACCCCGCGCTCGGGGGTTGGATGCCTATTTCAAGTCAGCGTGCCTCCTGGGCTCTATCAGTCATCACGCTTGGGAGCTGGGCGCCTATTTCAGGTTGGTGTGCCCCTTTGGCTCTGCCAGTCCTTGCACTCGAGCACTGGGCACCATATTTTGAAACCTCACAATACAACTACTGCATGAATTTTTGACCATTGGACCGTTACATTAATCGCTTCAATTCTCGGGGGCTACTCCATATGGAGTACGTCTTGTGACGCCCTCCATGGGCTTCCCTTCGATCTACAAGATGCTAAGCATCCTGGAGCTCGGCAGTCGCATAACCACACGCATTTGGTCATACGCATGTGGAAGCTTCAATTTTTCTTTCTTCTTTTGGAGCACCGCACAACCTCTCCGCCCCAATGACGAAACCGCAACTTCAGCCGAGTACATTGCAAGCTTCGGTGTGCATCCATCAGCTCCTGTTTGACTCCACATTGCTCAAGGGCTTGAGGGATAAGGGTACCCATGGGTCCCCACCGATTAGGATACTAGCCGGCCTGACAAGTGGGCCCTGCCTGACCATGGTGTGTGGGGCAAGGCGTGAAGTTCCATGAAGCACAAGCTTGGAGCCCGGGCAAACCGATTCACCCCGGATATCACGGGATACACATTGTAAACCGACTCAGATTGATCTCCTTGTAACAACCAACTAGGATTAGATCCTATCCGCTTGTAACCCTAGGTCGTCAGCTTATATAAGGCGGTCAGCGGCGCTTGTTGGTATAATTAACGAATGCGAATAAATTCGCAAGCGCACGGATACCGTTGTAACTTTCACCTCAGTGTATTCCAAGGCTATTGAATCCAAGTGAACATGTGTGTACTAACTCCTAGTTAGTCGGTCCAAGGACACACTAAGATAGGTGGTGAGGGTAGAGAGGATTCCTAAGGATAGCTCTATAGGTGAGTTAAAGGTCGATCTCTTGGTTAAAGAACTCGCTTCGGGCACCGGCTTACCCTGAATTAGTCAGGCGCCTCCGGCCAATGGCTCTACGCTATATCGGAACGTGGAGGATTGCAAAGGACCAATAGGGTTGTCACCACCTACGGCCTACTTCTAGCAACTCGTGGGACATAAGGCAAATGAAGGATACCCTTAGCCTAGACACCACGTCTATGCTACTAATTACTACTGCAATCTAGCTATGTCTAATGTCCCATAAAAAAATGTACAACACTCCATATAAATACGGAGCGACGAACCCGCGAGTAAGAGAACTGATCTCACTCAACTATACAAACTACTAGTGTATACTATAGACATACATGAGAGCACTCAAGCCTATACTATGATAGCAAGGGTAAATGACTAGCATATGAGTATATAAACCAAGCATATAAACATAGTAAGGGAATAAGACTACTCATGCAACCAAGTATAACACTATAAAAAGGAATCACAAATACTAGCTTACTATACTCCAAAGGAAGCCAGCATTTGTAGAGGTACAAGCTAGAAGGAGAGTCCCGACACCCCGGCACTCCTCCTAAACACCCCTCACTCTCTCTGTATTTTAAGCACTAGCTAGGCAGCGCTCTGCCTTTGCAATGAGGCTCTAACTATACTCTTGAGTAGTGTTTCTCCAAATGGTGGTGTGTCCTTAAATGAGACCCCTCCCCTCATATTTATAGGCACTTGGGGTCAGTTCCCGAGGGGAATATTCAGAGAATCTTCCCTAACTGCCATAGCAAGGTCGGTATTTGGCGACACGTGGCGGTTGGAGGTGAGCGAGACCACCATAGGTTCAGCCGAACCCGTTCGGCCGAACCCTGGTGACCGCCTGTGGCAACCGCCTTTGGCTGGGTGGCTACCAGGTGGGTCCTCACTTGGGTATGGGGTGTTTTGCGGTGAATCTTGTCGGTTAACTCCCGTTTGTGGGCCCTTCAACCCGTGTGCTTGCTCCTGAGTGTGTTTCCTTGCTCTTTAAGGTATGTTTTCTCCCTTAATGGACCTGCATACAAATATTCATCAACACTTGTGGAATTCGTTAGTAATAACTCCTACCACTACTGTTGATGCTCGTCTTTTATATGTTTATGAAGGAGTTGACGGTCTAGATTTGGTAATTAAGAGCCATCAATAGCGCCCCCTGAGGGCACGTGAACTCTTCACACCTATGATTAGCAATACAACCCACCAGAACACATGACGTAGGGTATTACTCTCTGGAGGCTCGAACCTGTCTAATTGTGTGCCCCTATATTACCATTCGAGTTCTTGGTCTTATGATCTCCCCCGCCTATAAATCTACCACCTGGGTAATCTCCTGGTGGACTGCCGGTCACTAAATCCGATAGGTTCCAAACAGCCCCTTAGGGTGTATTTGGTTCTAGGGACAGGATAGGACGATCCCATTTTTATTAGTGTTTGGTTGGGAGCCACGCAGGATGAGTTCGTCCCTCCTAGGGAATATTTTGCCCAGATGCAGGATGACCCGTCTGCCCAAATCGAGCGAACGGGCTCGTCCTCGATCGATGATGTTGTCGTCTTGTCTAACGCGCGTGAGTGCGTGATGCGCATGAGGAGCAGGAGAGTCGCCGGCCGGGGAGCCTGACCTGAGGGATGGGTGGATGGTGCCGGCGAGCCTGCAGTCACGACCGCCGGTCGGGGAGCTCGACTCGGGGGCGGCGCCGCCAAGCCCGCGGGGCGCGGCCATGGCCTCCACGCGGGGGAGCTCGACCACGGGGGGCGGCGCCGGTGAGCCCGCAGGCCACGGCCATGGCTTCCGCGGGGCTGCTTCATGCGTGGCTTGAGGGCACGAACAGGGAGAGGCGGAGGAGAAGATAGCGGTAACGTACGGCAAGCGAGAGACGGATGCCGGGGGAAGAAGGATAAGGCCCGTGAGGGATGAAAAAAAAAGAAAAATATTGAATAGAGAATGACAAGTGGGATCCACTTTTTAGATGATAGGTAGGATCCATTTACTATGGCTAACGGTGTTAAAATCATCATTCATCCCATTCCCTTGATCCCCCGTACCAAACAAAGAACTGGGACGGACTCGTCCCTCTCAACCAAACATAAAATAGGATCATCCCATCCTAAAAAACGGGATCAGCACCTTATCTCCAAGCCAAACGCACCCTAGTCTCTATAGTCAGGTTGGTCGCCTAGATTATGACTGTGTCCAAACAGATCCTAGAAATACCTTGCAAATGAAAAAACAAACAAACTTATAATTGAGATAATCACATGTGCATATTTTTTTTTGGCTAATTCCTTTTTCGGTGGTAGATGATATAAGGAGCGTTTTGGATCCCTTGCTGGAGTCCGCCTAGCCTTGGTGGGTAAGAAGTTAGAACAGTGCATGATGTTTGGATCCTTTGCTAGCTGCCTCGATGCTTGTGAAACCGAGCTTTTTTCTTGCTTCCTTGGGCGAGCCAATCTCTGGCTCTTTTGGGATGGCAAGCCTAGTCTTACTAGGCGAGGCAAGGTGAACAAGGCATGCAAAGAAATCAAATGCATCGACAATGAAGTGCAAGCGTACACTGTAGTTTTACACTCCATTAACTCCAGGTTTGGATCCCTTGCTGGAGTTCGCCTAGCCTTGATGGCCAAGAAGTTAGAACAGTGCATGATGTTTGGATCCTTTGCGAGCTGCCTCAATGCTTGTGAAAAGCAAGCTTTTCCCTTGCTTCCTTGGGTGAGCCTAGCCTTATTGTGTGAGGCGAGGTAAGCAAGGCAGACAAAGAAACCAAACATGCTTAACATCCGTCGGTCCAATCTCTCATAGGTGCCCACAGGGATAGGTCAGGAGTTTGTACTCGTATAAGTAAGTGTGCGTATATGCATTCACATGCGTGCTTGTTCGTCCATGTATGTAAATGCCTATGTATATATTTTTTTAGAAAAACAAACTTTTATCGTTAAATAATATTATATAAGGTTGTCGAAAAAAAATCTCAACAATTAACAAACTCTCACCATAACTTTAGATAAAAGAAAAATTATAAACAAATGGGATGATTCCGAGCGAGATCAACAAAGGAACGTGCCTAAAAACATAGGCGGACTAACTTATTCAATACTACAAGCAAACTACAAAGAGGTGTGCATAGCAAACTCATGTTTAACGCTCGAGTGATTTCTTAGCTGTGACAAATGAATGGATTATCAGCTATTGTAGGAGATAATAAATCGTTGAATCCACGGTGCCTAATGTCCACGCATAAATCACCACACACAGCATCAACTTTTTGCTAACTCAAGCTTTTTTTTTTGAACCACGCAGCAGTCACCACTCACCACGTTCTTTAATGGTGCGTTTGGTTTCAAGGACGAAGTGGGACGGGACGGGACGATCCCACTTCATCCCGCATTTGGTTGGAGGACAGGTGGGACGGGGACATCCCTAGAAGAGAATATTCTCTCTATATGCGGGATACCCCCATCCCTCCAAAACGAGCGGACGGGGGCGTCCCACTTCATCTCCGTCAACGCCGTTTCTTCGCGGGCGCGGTCGGAGCTCCCGCGGCCAGGGCGGGCGCGGCAAGATGCGGCCGCGGCCGGAGCTCCCGCGGATGGGGCCGTGGCCGAAGATCCGGCGGGTGAAGGCGGGTGCGGCCGGAGCTCCCGCGGCCGGAGCTCCCACGGGCGGAGACGGGCGCGGCCGGGGCTCCCGCAGGCGGAGGCGGGCGCGGCCGGGGCGGACGCCGGCGGACGCAGGCGCTGCCGGGGCGGACGCGGGCGGAGGCGGGCGTGGCCGGGGCGGACGGGGGCGCGGCCGGGACGGATGGGGCGGACGCCGGCGGAGGCGGGCGCGGTCGGGGCGGATATGGTCGGAGACGGGCGCGCCTGGGAGGATCAGGAGGCGATGGGGTGGAGCAGGGGTGGCGCGGGCGTGCCAGGGGCGGCGGCGGGGTGGATCAGGGGGCGGACGCGGGCGTGACCCAGGGGCAGTGGAGGCGAGCAGGGGCGGCGCCGCGGGTGGAGCAGGGAGGCCAGCGTGGCGTAGGGAGGAGGAAGAAGACGTTGTTAGTATAACGAGTGGGGCCCACAAACGGTGTCTAACGGAAGGAGAAAACGGTGCTCATCCCGTCTGTTGCAATCTCTCCAACCAAACAAAAAATTAGGACGAACCCATCCCATTCAACCAAACATGAAATGGGATCATCCTATCCCAGAAAACTGGGACAGGACCGTCCCGTCCTACATTGTCTCCCATCCAAACGCACCCTAACAGACTCTCACATCGCCGGACGGGGTACATTTGCTGTGGGCAGTTAGCAAATACCACCCCATTGTCCATCTGGAATCTATTAATGGATTCTGGATAATGTCCAAGCGGACGCGAATCCGAAATGCCCGTTTTCCACAGATACGCCAACGATCTACACCGTGCCACTGTCACGTGGGTCCCGTTTCCTTGGGAGCCACAGGTCAGCTAGCTTAATTCGCACGACGGCAGGTGCTTTTGGGCTTAATCACAACTTCACAAGAGAAAACGACGTCCAGCGGCGAGCTGACGGCTCCGTCACGGCGAACGGTCACGCGGCGAACGATAAAAACGCCGGGAGGCCACTCGCGGGACGAACGCGAAGGAAGGGGAAAACAAGGGAAAAAAGCCTTTTTTGTTTCGAGATATTTCGGAAGAGGAGTGCGTGCCTCGCAGGCTCGCAGCTCATTCGCCGAGGTAAAGGGCCCCTGCCTTTCTTCCCCATTTCCCTCTCTAGTCGCCGGAAATCGTTTACAGCCTTGCGTTTCATGGGGTTCCCCGAGGCGAGGGCTTCGATTCGACCCAGGAATCGCCCAAATCCGCTTGGATTTGACCTCGGCTCGCCCAAATTTCTAGGGTTTTAGCGTCAGATTTCTCCCCTTTCAATCTACTTGACTTTTGTGGTGAATTCGGCTACTTTTGTTCATTCCGAGGGCTCGTTTTGTACTTTTATTGCAGGGCGCGAGATCCTCTAGAGTTTTGAGCATTTTGCTGTCAATTTCCGTGGGTGATTTGCGCGTATGGGGGATCATGTCGCGGTGGATGTCGGGGAGCTCGTGGCGTCCCGAGCCGGCGAGGCAGCGGGGTTGGTGCCCGGCGGCAAGGAGGAAGCTGAGGCGCTGATTGGGATGGTGGAGTGCCGCATTTGCCAGGAGGAGGACCTGGCCAAGAACCTAGAGAGCCCCTGCGCGTGCAGCGGTAGCCTCAAGGTGCTTGCTCCCTTATTTGTCTTCAAGCGAGAAATTCTGGTTCCATTACATGTTGCTTATGATGTTTGCCTTTGATTCGTGCTATTATTACTCATAGATAATAAATTCTTAAACTGTAATGTGTATGGATTTCAAGCATCAGCTAACCAAAATACAACATTGAGACTTAGTCCTGAACCTTCGTTGGGACAATTAGCATGGTAGTTGGAGCACATGCTGTTTGGTGCTTCATCTGCTATTTATAAGTTGTTACTTTAGATGTTGTGCCTTTTCAGATATATGGACATATTATATGGCTCTTCAGTGCCTGATCTATAATTTTGTTTTGCTGCTGTGGCTCTTGATATTTTCATGAAAAAAGGAGTTCCATAGTATGAGCAGATAAGATCATGCTTGGTTTAATCATCATTGTTGCTTAAAGAGTTGGGCATCCTTTTCCCTTGCCGTCACCTACTTTCTGCAAGCTTAACAGACAAGTCACATGGCTTTGTATGTTGTGTGGGTTGCCGTCAACTGAAGACTTGAGTCATTGTCATTGTTTGCAAGTGGTCTAATTGCTTATGAGAATCTGCCTTGGCATTTTATATGTGCAAACCAATACAAAAATGTGTTTGCTATTTCCAGTGCAAATGAATGCATTTAGTTTGCTAAATTTTTTTATATCACATTTCTTTCCACAGTATGCCCACAGGGAATGTGTGCAACGTTGGTGCAATGAGAAAGGAGACATAACCTGTGAAATCTGCCATCAGGTAAACAGTTATTTCTACTTCAGCCACACCTCCATGTGTAGCAAAATGGAAGCTAATTCATGTCCTACTTTGTTATTCTTGTATTGAGACTCAAATCACTGGCCTTTCTTCCCTTCTGTTTTCTTTGGATGCATAACAATTCTTTTGGTCGCCCCTAGTCTTCTTGCATGGTATTATTATCTTTTAAGCTACTGTTTAAACATAGGAATTTTCAAGTACTAGGGCTTACCATAAGCAAAAGAGAATCATGCGCCTGCATGATAACTGAAGCTAAACTTCGTTTAGTTCACTGGATTTTGGATCATAATGATTCCACAAATTTTAAGCCTTTTAACTCAAGTTCTCCGCCGTATGTTTGCCTTTGAAGAACCATTCATATATTTCCTTGCTGATTTGACTGTAAACTTTGTTGCTGTAAATCAGATTATGAGTTTTATTCTCTGTTGTTCAGTCGTACAAGCCTGGTTACACTGCTCCACCCCAGGTGCATCATGATGAAACTACCATAGAGATAAGGTTTGTTATGTTCATTCGTGAGGCTAATCGTTTTCCCTTCCATCCTGGTGTTTTACGTGAATTATATTTCTGCATGATTAAACTGTTTTTATACATCATAAAGTTCCTTTTATTTCTCATGTGTGTTTATTTCCTTAATTTTTTTAGTGGTGGAGATTGGACCATCTCTGGCAACCATTTGGATTTACATGATCCTAGAATCTTGGCAATGGCTGCTGCTCAACACCGTTTACTTGAAGATGAGTATGATGAATATACTGCAACAAACAACAATGCTGCTGCATTTTGCCGCTCTATATTTCTGATTGTAAGTGCTGTAGTTTCTATTCTAGAAAGCGGACTCTTTTAACCTCTAATATTTGAAGTCATAATATCCATAGAAAGATCAACATCTTTTCAATTCAATTTACTCTGCACCTGAACTTACCTTTTCACCTCAAACAACAATTAGAGCTCATGCTGCTTATTTCTTTCTGAAAGTTACTTCTTAGCTCATTGCGTCTTTGCACTATTACTATAGGTCAAATATAATTTTACTTTCTTTTCCTTCTTTCCAATTTTACCATGTAATATTAAGTGATATCTATCTGTCCTCACTGTCTATCCAGTTGATGGCTCTGCTGCTCCTGAGGCATACACTGACCATTACTAATAGTGATGACGAAGATGATGCATCTGCTATCTTCTCGGTTAGTGATTAATGCACTGTTATGTCTCCTGTGAATTTTTTTTCCTCTGTCACTGCAAATTTAACTGGCTGTTAATCTTGGACAGCTATTTCTTCTGAGAGCTGCTGGATTTTTGCTGCCATGCTACATTATGGCTTGGGCTATTAGTATCATGCAGCGTCAAAGACAGAGACAGGTTGGCCTAATGAAAATGTTTTTGTCTTTCTTGTGTATTTAGTTTGGAGGAAGAAGATTTCCACAATTATTCATACCTAGCATAATATGAGCAATATATCTACAGAGTCAAGCAACATAAGATTATTTCTTCTTTTGTTTGCACATATCCTTGTTTGGACTTCTTAGACAAGCAACTTGGGATAGCCGAATTTGTCCTTTCTGGTCCAACATGAGGTTACTATGTCTGGAAATTAGACCATTCCTTGTCTGGTTCAAATTTCTGTAGTTCAGTACGCATCGATTCAGCAGGTTGGACTGCCACAGTTTTTATTCTAATTGTCATACCAATTAAGAACAAAGAATTTTTGTCATGTTTAGTAAGCATGTTCTATTTGGGTGTATCTCCATTCTGTTAATATATGTATTAACAGTTCATGTTTTTCATTCGATACATCAGGAAGAAGCAATGCTATTACCAACGGAAGTGGCAATCATTCTGCACCGGAATGGAAGAACAATGCAATTTGCAGTAGCACCACCAGAATCTCCGACCTCCCCTCAGCCTGAACCAAACCAATAGAACAATCAGCAGCAGGCCCGTCTTGTGAGTGCATTGTGCATACCAGATGCTTCTCAGCATCTGTGTGGTTCAAGGTGCGAGCACATTCTGCAAGCCTGTTGCCTTGGCAACCTTGAATGGCCATGATGCAGCAAAAATGTTGTGTCCTTCGGATTGTGTTGACTTCACAGCTGAGACTCAATGCTTCTTTGACAGGCTCTCAGCATCTTCTGTACATAAAGAGATTTCTTTAATAAGTGAATATAAGTTGAATCAACACAAAGTTTGAGTTTCTGCAATGGGACTTACGTTCATACCAGCTGCCAAGTAGCTTCTCTTGTATAACAAATTAGACGCTACAGTTGTGCTGTAATTTTGGATGCCCGTCTACTGAATATTGTATCGCTGTATGCATGCTAGAGATTATCATACTTCCCATGGGGTCCAAAGGATTCTAAAAAAAACCCATGATATCAAGTGTAGATGATGCCCTTAAAAAGGAAAACAAATTCGTGCTGCATAAGGGTAAGTTCGGTTAGGGGTGAAGTTGAATGCTGCGGGATGGAATCAGCTTGAATGGAACCGAATAAAATGTGCTCTCCTGTGCTTGTATCGGATCACTCGCACAATTTGTTGCACGAATCCGTTCAGTATCTTGAGTTAACACTCATTGTATGGATGAAGTGGTTCTATGCTTATTTTCGTTCTCCACGAGCTCTTCTACACAGTAATGTACCAAGCACTTGCGAGAACTGAAAAGGGAACAACTAGGCAAGAGTTTCCTAAAAAAAAACAACTAGGCAAAAAGAATTCAGATCCAAAAACAAGAAAGAAAAGAAGAAATTTTAGATTATCCAACCAACACACATGGATGAGGGTACAAATTACAATCACTATCATCCCATTGCATATTCGCATCTGTTGCATTCTAGTTCCACCTTTTTCCACCAACGAAACAGAAACACGGTCTGATTGTGGCCCCACGTGACCCCAAAAAACCCCTCATTGAAGCTGTCCCACCTGCCGTTCCCTTCTTCATTGTTCACCAAACATTTTGCATTTTTTATCAAAATAAAATATTCCGTAACTATTACAAATTTACAACACTGCAGTGAAAAACCCTAGTCCTTTTTGTCTTTGGATGCTTAGAGTGCGTATTCACTATGTATGAAATAAATATATTTTATGTAAGTTCCAGTACAATAACGTCAAGATGGCCGAGTTGGTCTAAGGCGCCAGTTTCAGGTACTGGTCCGAAAGGGCATGGGTTCGAATCCCATTCTTGACAATGAATTTTTTTTCTTCTTTTGTTCACTCTGAAAACTGTGAGCTGTGAGTTGCTTCAGGCTTCAGAGGGTGCGTGAGTGCGTCAAGCTGTGAGCTTCTATTTGAAGCTTCTTGTCGGGTGTAACTAACTTATAACATCCTAACGACAAGAAAACAATCTTACCCTTTGCGCAATGATATGTTTTTGTTTGACGAGTTGAGCAACAAGAATCTTAGCAAAAAAAAGAAGATAAGAAATGACAAAATGTGTCGCATACACAAAAACTCTTGATGCAATGCTGCTTTCTGGTCCTAGTGATCAACTTCAGGGTTCAGACAGACAAAAAAAAACACATCTTTTATTCGAGTTACATTACATCTTGCCTCGGATTGCCACAACCTTGGCACTCTCTCTCCCCCCTAGCAAAGCATCTCTGTACAATTTATCTCTATAGCTGAATCTTTCGATCTCTTAGACATCTCAGTGATCTCACTGAACAACTCGGACCCAGGGAAAAAAAGAAGAAAGTACCGAAGGAAGCCAAACCAAACCTCTCTTGTTTCTTGGGCACCGGAGCGCTCAGCATTTGTTGTGTATCGGGTCAGATCCTCTTCTGACCCGGCGCTTGCTCATCCTGTCGGGATCGAACACGGCCGACGGGGTGGAGCCGGCCCCGGCCGCCGCTGCGCGCTTCTTCTCCGGCGTATCAGATCTTGCGGATGGCAAGACGTCTGGACTGCTGCTTGGCGCCGGAACGCCGAGGCTTCGAACGGCAAGAACCTCTTGCGTTGCAGAGGCCAGGAGAACAAGCACGACGACCATGGCCAGTCGATGGCAATGGGCATCCATTCTCATTCCTCTCTTCCCACTCCTAATCTAGTTGTAGAAGAATGTGGCACAATCTGAACTTGGACGAGAACTAAAGAATGAAGAGTGGAGGCTCAGGAACTAGGTCCTGTTGCTTGTGTCTGCAGATATAGGGGTTCTTGGTAAGATCTTGGTCCAAAAGCATAAAGCTCAAAGAGATTGGTGCCGACTTGTGGCTTTATGCCATCATGGCCATATGTAACCCAATCTTGCAATTGCCACTGTGGCAAGTATGCTCCAATCCGATGAGGGCACTCTGCAAATCAAAGGCTGATCATGAAGATTCTTGTGCCGAATCATGAAGAATTTTATATTCTGTTGGGATTGGAGAGGAAACCCTCCAAAACCAAACTAAATGCTAATATACAGCCAGCGCGATGCTTTATGGTCCATCGGCAGGTATCATCTTCGTGTGATGTGTATGCTTCGGAAGCTTCTTTTTCAAGCGACGGGAATCAGCACGCTTCTCCATGCAAAAACTGCACAAGAGAACACATCTTGTGGTGCTTTATACGAGTTGTTTCTTGTGCCGGACCCTGTTGCTTTATGCTCTTTTCTTCTTTAAATCATTCTTGGCTTGTTCCGGCCTGTCTCCTTTTTGCTGTGGATTTAGTGGGTCCCAAGGCAAGGCAGCCCCGTTCAAAGATCCAAAGAGCAGCCACGAACAAAAGAGCCACCGGAAGCAACTTTCCCTCATCTGTCAGTTTGTTCAAAACTTGGATGATCCGATCCCTTCATTTGTTTAGGTTGAAGCATATTTAAAAGTGAGTACTTCCCTGAGCAGTACCTCGTGTTCTTCTCCGACAGCCGCGCATACCACCACGTCCTCAACCACCGCGGCTCCGCAACTGTGGACGAGTGTTCAACTTCGAGCCGTGGAACAAGCGTCGGAACGCGGTGGAGAGCAAGCTGAAGTTCAGGACCAGGCTGCGCATCGAGGGCATGCCGGTGCATGCCTGGTTAGAGGAGGTGGTGACCCAAGTCATCGGGCAGCACTGCGTCATCCACTACATCGAGGAGGCCGCACGCCGTCAGGAGCGCACCAGGACCTATGACCTTTGGGCATGGTCCTCCAACCCCAGCAAGATACCGAAGAAGGTGCTGCTCACCATCGCTGACCCCAACAGAGAGCAACCGGCCACCGACATCCTGCGGCACCTCGCCGAGCTCAACCACGACCCACCGGAGGACTTCAAGGGAGCTTACGACTACAAGCTGCACATCCACCTGGATGTGGTGGAGGACCTCTCCTTCCTCTGGGGGAGAGGCGGAGGAGATGGACCGCAGAACAGGAAGCCGAGGCATGAGTTCTTGTGGAAATACGGAGCCACAAACTCCTTGGGTGAGCGGCGCAGCGGCTAGAACCACGACAACATAGGCAGTCGCGACTACTATCCCTGCAGGGATAGAGATGACCACGACGACAACTACCATCGCGGCACACGGCACCACCGCAGTCTCTCTGCCTAGGGAAGGGCGACAAGATGTCGGAGAGCAGTGGAAGACTGTTATAGCACCAAACCTCCACCATGGTGGTAACCAGGGACACTCTGGTTACTGCAATAGAGCCATGGATGCTTCACCAGGCTGGACATCCAGGGAGTGTCCAGGAATGTCCTGGCACAAGAAGAACAAGGGAGGCAAGAGGGTCTCCTTTGCCAACCCACTGGAGCAGATTTTGGGTGAGTCGAAACAAGTTGCCTTGGAATTCAGTTGTTTTTCCCTCAACCAGCTTGTGTGCCTCCATCGTTGTCGGATCAGAGAAGTGAGTGGGTTGATCCCATGAGGGAAGAGACACTCATTCCTCAATCTTTTACAGGCTACCCATCCAAGGAGAGCCGCATCCTGAGCATGCTGAACTCTGCGGTGGGATGGACTCCAATTGCTTCACCAGGCAGAGCTACTGCAGAAGAAGTGGAGCCAGAAGAGGGAGAGCTGCCTGAACCAGGGGAAGACAATGTGCATTTGCCAAGCAGCCTCACCGCGCTACCGTAGGTCTGTCATGGAATTGCCCCTGAGATCCGTCCAGTTGACATTTGTATTAGGAAGAATTTAGTGTTGGAAGAGCTAGAAACACAAGCACCTCACAAACAACTGCCTGTAGAAGTGTAGAGAAGGACGAGTCATTTTCTAGCAACACAATTTGCAATGAAACTGTTTTGCCTAGCACACCACCACATATACAACATAGTGGCACTTTTGCACCCATGAGAACCTTAATCAAGCTAATGTTGACTTCAACACTAGTGCTGAGAGGAACAATAATGGTCTGAACATCAGTAGCAATGAGGACAACAACAGCACTAACACCGACAATGAAAATTTTAATGATTTGGCAGCGTTTATTGATTTTATAGTTTGCAAACCAAATCCACCTCTCCTGAACACACCCCCAAGAACCAATCTTATACAAGCTGTTGAGGCCCAGTCTGAACCAGGCACAACACAGAGGAAAAGCAACAGATTAGCTAACAAAGCCAAGATTAATCCAGGAAAAGATAGCATCCGGTTAGCTAAAATTGTGCTCAGCAACAAACTTGGTGAGTTATCCCGTAAGGTAAAAGGGAAGACTAATCCTGATTTTAATCATCTGGTGCAGCACCTTCCAAAGCCACTGAATGGTCTGAATATGGAGGCAATTAGGATGCTGGTGGAGAAAGGGAACTAGCCCAAGAACAAGAAGAAAGCCAAGGTCAATCCTGCGCCGTGCGGTGAGATGGAGGCCCAGAGGGCCTAGAAGGAGGCCCACTACTGGTTGGGCCTGTTCGTCTGTTTTTAGTCGTTTTTAATTCAGTCATGTTAGGAAGACTTCCGAACTAGAACTTGAACTCATTTGAGTCTGTAATTTGTAATGAGCCGGCAATTTGATCTTGTGGCTTAAGCGGTGCTTTGTCATGGCCCAAAGGCCCAGCACCGACGTCCATGAAGTTTGCCAAACTATCCTCATCGCAACGCCCCTGAGAGAATGCACGTCTCTAGGGACCAGTAGTCTTTGCATCTGGCTATAGAGCCCAGCCTATTAATCTGCAAGTGGTCTTTCGTTGTGTTTTCAGATCAAGTTGTTAGAAAAATCTCCATGTCGCAAAAAGAACTATAATATGTTGTGTTGGAATGTTGACTTAACGCGGTATCTAGTCGTGCCAGTGTACGCAATGCAGTGCACTCTTCAGGAGCAATGATAGTTTGCCTTCAGGAAACAAAAAAATTGCACAGTGAAAAACAAGGCTTGTAGCGGACACCTTAGGGAAAAATTTTGTGAAAAACTTTGCGGCTCTACGAGCAGCACGCACAAAAGGAGGCATACTCCTAGTAGCGGTAGAAAATCACTTCAACTTACAAGTCGTCTCTACCACCAAGTACACAATAACAACAACAATCACCATGAAAGCGGAAGATAAAACCTGGACACTCACAGGTGCCTACGACCCTCAAAATGATCACGATGATCTGATTTTCCTTGACGAACTGAAGAGTCTGAAAGACCAAGTGCTACCAGAATGGCTCATAGTTGGAGATTTTAACCTCATATACAAGGTGGAGGACAAGAGCAATAATAGGCTTAACAGAAACTTGATGCGCCGGTTTAAAGAGGCCCTCGACGAGACATAGTTGATGGAAATTGACTTGCGCGGAAGAAGGTTCACATGGAGCAACGAGCAGGACAACCTAACTTTTACTAGGATCGATAAATTCTTTGGCTCATCGGAATGACACCTCCTCTTCCCAAACTTGGATTTACAAGCTCTATCAATGATGGGGTCGGATCATTGTCCCCTACTCCTAATAGGCAACGTAACGAGGAAAAATTATGTAGGCTTTTGTTTTGAGTCTTATTGGGTGACCATGCCTGGTTTTCCTAAGGTCACTCAGGCAGTATGGAGCCAACTAGTAAATACACAAGATCCTATACTATGCATGCACATAAAACTCATCCGCACGGCCAAAGCACTCAAACTTTGAAAGCGACAAAACCTGGGCAACCTGACCCTCCGTTTGGTGATAGTTAATGAGGTGCTGCTCTTCCTTGACACAGCCCAGGAACAAAGAGCACTCATGCCAGATGAGTTAGAAATCCGTAAATACCTAAAGGCAAAATCAGTAGGCCTAGCAACAATCCAGAGAGCATGAGCGAGACAGCACTCTAGACTGACATGGATCCGCAAAGGGGACGCATGCACACGTTTGTTTATATTACATGCTAACAACAGAAAGCGAAATTATACATCCCGTCCCTAGCAACAGCCAATGGCCCAATGATCAACCATCAACAGAAGGAAGAAGCAATATTTGAACACTTTGTTGAGTTGCTAGGAAAGATGTAGGAAAGATCCCTCTACTTAAATTGGAGGAATCTAGAGTACCAACAACACGATAGTGAGCTAGAAGAACCTTTTGAGACGGAAGAAATTAAACAAGTTTTCATGCACATGCCGGCCGAAAAAGCCCCCAACCCTAATGGTTTTATTGGGCTCTTCTTCAAGAAATGTTGGGCAATAATCGGTAGCGATCTAATTGTGGCCTTGCAAGCCTTTCACTCCCTTAGAACTAGACACATGGACATAATTAATGAAGCTAATATCATCTTACTGCCCAAGAAAGACGGAGCAAACAGTGTGATGGACTTCAGGCCAATTAGCCTCATCAACAGCCTAGCAAAAATCATAACCAAAGTACTAGTGGACAGACTAGCGTCACGACCGACAGACTAGCGCCACGACTAAATGAGTTGGTCTCCGGATGCCAAAATGCCTTCATTAAAAACAGGTGTATCCATGACAACTTCATATACGTACAAAGTGTAATCAAGGCTTTGCGCAATGCAAAAAGACCGACACTCTTTGTGAAACTAGACATTTCAAAAGCTTTCGACTCAATTAGCTGGGTGTTCCTGCTAGAGACCCTGCAAGCACTAGGCTTCGGCCAAAAATGGAGAGATTGGATCTCAACCTTACTTGCCACATCATCTTCCAGAGTATTGCTCAATGGAATCCTAGGGAGAACATTCAAGCATGCGAGAAGCCTTCGCCAAGGCGATCCACTGTCACCTATGTTGTTCATTCTTGCTATTGACCTACTCCACAAAATAATTAAAATAGAAGTGAATAAGAACATTCTGAAACCGATCCTTCTAAGAGCAGCAAAACTACGGTGCTCCCTCTATGCAGATGACGTGGCAATCTTTGCCAACCCAGAAAGAACGGAATTGCGCCACCTTGGCCAACTACTACAGGTTTTTGTCCAATGCTCCGGCCTCAAGGTTAACATGGATAAATTGAGATCTTCCCCCAATCGCTGTACAGATGAACTCATCATGGATGCATTAGTGGACTTCCCTAGGAAGCTATCATCATTCCCCGGCAAATACCTAGGTTTACCTCTCCACACTCGCAAGCTAAGAAGGGTGGACATCTAGCCCCTCATCGACAAGGTCGGCAGTCAACTCCCTGGCTGGAAAGGGAAGATGCTATCATCGGTCGGGCGAGAGACATTAGTAAAAAGCGTTCTAACGTCACAACCAATATACCGCCTCACAGTATTCTCAGTGCAAAAATGGCTTATCAAGCAAATCGACTACCTACGATGAAGTTTCTTATGGAAAGGGGAGGAAGTGGAAAAGGTTAACGGAGGGCACTGTCTAGTCGACTGGCCAACGGTGTGCACACCAAAGGAGCTAGGAGGATTAGGGATTCTAGACCTCGAGCACCTTGCAAGAGCTCTCCAAATGCAATGGTGCTTGTTCAGGTGGAAGCACAATGACTGGCCATGGGTAGGGATGGAAATTCCGAGCGACAAAAATGACATGGACCTTTTCTACACCTCAATGGTAGTGATAGTGGGCAATAGGAAAAAGGCAAATTTTTGGCACTCTACATGGCTCAACGGACACTCACCAAGAAATTTGGCACCCCTTCTCTTCTAGCGGTCCAAAAGGAAAAACTTTTTAGTGTACAGAGCCCTACAAGACAACTACTGGATTGATCAAATCCAACCGCTCACTTCAGGAAAGGAGATTAGAGAATACGTGTGTTTATGGGAGGAAATCCACCTGCGGCAAAGCAACCCTGAGGCCAAGGACGAGATTTTTTGGCAATGGATAAGTGACGGAGAATATACGATAAAAAGTGCTTATCGTATTAAATTCCAAGGTCGCATGAAAAAGCGGAGTATTACACCAATTTGGAAAGTCAAGGCAAAACCTAAATGCGGATCTTTGCCTGGATTTTACTACACCGAAAGATTCTAACATCCGATAATTTGCTGTGATGGGGCTGGCCTAACAACCATCAGTGCAAATTGTGACCTACACATCTTTGTAAAGACTATTCTTATACCGCAGCAGGCTGGGACCGCCTCAGGGTGTGGCTTAATCTGCAGCACTTGCCGCCAACCAACGTGACACCTTTACTCCATAGATGGTGGAAGAATTGTAGGGCCTTGATCGACAAACGAAACCGAGCAATACTCGATGGTCTCATAATCTACTTTTGGTGGAATATTTGGAATGAGCGCAACAGACGGATGTTTAACCATGAAGCCAGAGCAGTTGACAGCAGTTGACGACACAGCCTACCTAATCAAGGAAGATGCCCTACAATTCCAACTAGCCTTACACACTGTGCCCCCCTCCTCCGACGATTTTTCCGTAGAAAGTTGTTAGTTTTCAGTAGTCAGTAGATCAGTAGTCAGATGCTTTTGTACAGTCATTTTTTGTTTTTCTTTCTTTCTGTTTTTGTTTTGATCTTTTGTTTGCTAATAAAAAATTGGCAAATCTTTTGCCGTCCGCTCAAAAAAAATGCCTTACACGGAGAATAAGCATGATTCGGAAATAGTGTTAGTATATGCTCCGGTGGACTCTTTTAGAAAATCCGCACGAATGTTAAAGCAATCAAGTTATTAATTTCAATTAATTCATCCTGGGTCTTGTTTGGGCCCGGCCGTGCCCATACCTAGACCAAAGTCCAGCCCAGCATCTCCCCCGCCACGCCCCTCCCTCCTACAAACACCTGCAACGCCGCTTTGGCCCACTTCGATTCGCCGTGCCGTCCATGGAGTGTGAACTCCGCAACGATCAGATCCGACGAGGTACATGGTCGATTGGTGTGTGAGTCTGGTGATCCCGCAAGAAGGTGCATGGAGGGTGAGGTCGGCGGCACCAACGTCCCCCGTGCGTACCGGGCAGCTCGTAGTCGGCCTGGTGATGTCGAGTGGACAAGGACACCGGCGACTTGCCGCCAACCACGAGCGTGTGGATGCCCCGAAGGAGCATGCATGTACCGGCTGTCAACGTCGCCAACATTGTGCCTCGGGTCGACCTGCGTGCCGTACACGAGCAGTCCAGTCCCCATGACGCGATTGGGTCTCTGATGTGCAAATTTGGTGTTTTTGTTGCACTGCCCTGAGTCGATGAAGTTATGAGAATTGTGATATGTTTGTGTTAGGAATTTGATCCTAGTCGATCGTCCTGTTTTTACTTTATGTAGCTCAATCAATTGGAAAGAATTATTTCCTGGTTTAGAGTTCTGGCATACGGAGTATGTTGGTTAGGGACTCAGGTGGTTCTATGAAATCTGAATAATAAAGTGCAGAGGTAATTTAATCTTGAATGATAAAATGATCACCTTGCTCTATTGGTAACTACCTACTAGGAAGGTCAGCCCTCAGCCACTGAAATGCCTCCTTGCTCTATTTTCATTACGGCATCAGTACCCTGATTGTTTCTTCTGACAATAACAACGCCTGAACTCCTGAAGACGAGAACGAATAGTGGGAGTTTCAGCAGTGACAATAGTTTATCGCAAAAACTACATCGAGACGGTGGCGGAGCCAGGATTTGAAAGTTGGGTATTCCCAACCTTCGAAATATTCATCCAACGATAAAAAGTTGGAGAAGTCTACTGTAGTATGACCTAAAGTACGGACGGTTGATAATAAGATGTAAAAACTAATTAAGCCATTTGAGGCTCATTTATTGCTTGCTAACAAGCTGCAGGCGTTTCGTGTCTTTTTCAGTTCTCTCACATACTACTATACTACTACTTTTTGAATCATACCGGCGCTTTTTCATTGGACAAAGCTACGATCTACATAAAAATTGAACACATAGACATGTATGCACCATGTATAGAATAACATTATACTAAATAACAACAAATTAGAGGTGCACAAAGTTTCTCAACGGGCAACACATTTCCGGCCTCCCGCTCGTTGGTCGCTGCTGCCTGCTCCTAGGGTGCTAGAATGCTAGCCGCAGTCTTGGAGCTTGCTACTCATGTGACGTGCTCTGCTCTCCGAGCTCCAGCTTTGAGTCGCATCCGGCGTGCTGCTTACGGGCTCACAAGTCTCGTCTGCTTGCCCGAGCCATTTCCCTGCCGCCTAGGAAAGAGAGAACACGCCGGAGTAGGAGGCTAGACGGACCGTGCCCCACGACCGGTGACTTGGAGTCGACAAACTGGAGATCAGTCGAGCGTGCTGGGCATCAAGTCTGGACTGATTTGGCTGAAGCCTCGTAGGCCTAACGTTTTTGCAGCTGCTTGGCCCCTAGATAGGCTTGTTACTGATATATAAATGGTCCAGCTAGAAGTATACGCTATACATGATATATAATCAGTTTGTTTGCACAAGTGTTGGGTATTCCCACGAATACCAGGGGTGGCTCCGCCCCTGCATCGAGAGGCCTCTCCATTTAAGGCTAACGGGAGACCCCATCTGTTTGGATACTCTATGTTAAAGTTTAATAAGTATTAAAATTTTAACACTCTCAAATGGAGTGCTAAAGTTTAACACGTTAGGGTGTTTGGATGGTGTGTTAAACTTTAACATCTTTGGTGGGAAAATGACTCCATTGCCCCCTCATTTATGGCCGGCGGAGAGAGAGGGAGGAGAGAGTAGGGGGCAATGGTGGGAAAAAGTGGAGAGGGGGACCATTTTTAACAAGTTTAACAACTTTTAACACCCCCTTGAGGTGTTTATGAAATTGGGGATGTTAAACTTTAACACATCTCTTTTAACACATGTGTTTGGGAGGCAATGTGATAAAAAGATGTGGCGGCGCGGGGTTCCCCGAGGCAGTGCAGGAATGGCTCGATGGAGAGCCGCCACCGCCGTCCGCTTGGGTACGTGCGTGCTGAAGAGAAATGTTTCGATCGACGCTCGGATAGGATCCAACTACAAGGTTAGTCTCAATTTACAGTTTCATTGCACAGTTACAAAGACTGAAAACTTGGTAACTGTACCAGTTGAATGTTATGGGGCTCTTTCATCTGATAAAACTTCCCCTTATAATGATCTTGCCAAGTCAACAATTTTGCTGATGTGGCAACAAATTTAATGCATGAAACTTATATGAAACTCCCATTGAGATTGGCCTTAGTGGGCATGAGTTGGGCTCCATATGGGCACGAGCATAGCCTAGCCCAAACATGGCCCAAAACAAAATTAATTATATTATTAATCTGATTGCTTTAACATTCGTGCGGTTTTCTCAAAGGGACTACAGGAGCAAAACTTGACAGTGTTAAGAGAATATAGCTGTATAGTCTTGGTGACGGAGTTGCGGGCGAATCCAATTGTATTACCATGTGTGTCCTTAATTAGTCCATGCATGAAACAAAGTGTAAAATTTCTAATGTGACAAATGCTTAATTGATCTTCAAACATTCACGAAAAGACCCTTTTGTATGAGACATTTGTGCCGGCCAATATAATACCCTAGGGTGATTCAAAGTTCTTTTGCAAATCCATGGATAAAAAGTTCATTTTACTCCCCTCACATATTTACTTTGTCCGCTTAATTTCCTAATAAAATTATCACTATATATTATCCTACCTTTGCATGATCAAGTTCACACATAATATTTGGTAAAAAAAGGTTCATATTATTACGTGAAAAGGTACTGCTAAATCTACATATCCCACTTAATTACCTTGCGGCTACTGTGTGTACTTTGAATGACCTCCAATCTATCTGAGTTGAATGTTTGGTTCGGTTGTTGGGGTGGCAAAGCTGGCTGCTTTACTAGCTTAGCAAGCCCATGCGTGAACATATTTTCATATTTGGGCTTAGTTCTATTTAGAGAGCGTGTCCGACAGTTAAAATTTTACACTTTTGCCTCTTTGGGCGCACCATGTTGACAATTGAAATTTTGTGGGAAAACTGGTAGCATTTTTACACCACCAAAATCATAAATTTTCAGGACCGGAGAGAAAAAACCCACCCCCAGTAGCAAGTAAAGTTAGGCGGCTCCCTTGACATGGAGCACAAGGGAGAGGAGCATACGTTCGTCCGTAAATATGATCAAAAACTTGGTCCTTGCCTAGAAAGCAAAATGCATCGTGCCAGGCTGCCAGCCATCGCAGGCATACACGCAAAAGTATATACCACCAAACGCTCAAGTTCACAGCCAAATGTGGTCTACATCTGTGGTAATGGTGGTTCTAGTGAGTAGGAAAGGAACCGACAAACATGTTCTTCACGTAAACTGCACTGTTGGACTCGTCAAACGGCTGCGAGCCTGCAACGGGGCAACGGGCAATGCAAGACGAGGACAATGAAACCAAGTCGTTGATGCATAGTCTCCGGTGCATAGCCAAACCCCACATTTTTTCCACGCTCGCCGTGGTTCTTGACTTGCAACTTGCAAGTAGTCAAGTCGTCTCCAGCAGAACGACCACTTCCCTCTGCCTGAATAAACGATCACTTCCCTAATTACTAATCAAAATTGTTACGTGTACTGGTTACGAGGCCAATTCATCACCCCTCACGTTCAAACAATGCAGCGCTCTATTTATTATTTTAATCTAGCATATTTTTATCTATTTGATTTGACTCATACATATTTTGCTCGGTATGTTTGGTTTGAAGATGATGTGGAACAGGATGGTCTATCCCTGTTTTTTTATGGAACGATCTCATTTCGTGTTTGGTCGAGAAGGATAGTCCATCCCCGTTCTTTGTTTGCTGGGATTAAGAGAACGAGATGGATGACGATTTTAACAACGTTAGTTACAGCAGGTGGACTCCCCTGTCGTCTAAAAGTGAACCCCACTTGTAAGCCACCAAATTCAGCTGATGTTAGTTACCTTAGTGTTGTTCTGGTGTATCTATCCTCCCATGCGCTTGTAATTGTCGTCTGGGTGGTTAACAAGCTGCTGGAAATGCATGGTAGATGCTGGTTTTGACCTTGAAGATGTTGAGAATGTTTGCATACAAGAAACAGTCAAAGAGGAGAAGGGAAGAAACATTCTCTGTCCAATATTTTTTTTCATTCTCTGTCCAATTTTTTTTTCTCAGGGACATTATCTTCTTCCTCCTCCCGTCCTCCACCCCGCCTCCCAACCGTTCCTGCCCCGCGCCGCCCGCAGAAGGACGGGCTCCCCGCGCGGAGGCCACGGCCACGAGCTAGCTCGCCTGCGCCGCCCTAGAGACGGGCTCCCCGGCCGGCGGCCGTGGCCGCGAGCTCGCCCGCGCCATCCTGCGGGACGGGATCCCCCACCCTCTCTCGGGACGGGCTCTGCCGGCGGCGGCTTTGCCTGCGGGCTCGTCTGTGCCGTCCCCCACCCTCCTCTCAGGCTCCACCGTACCGGCGGCGGCCTTGCCCGCAGGCTCACCGTGCCGCCCCTCCCACCCTCTCTTGGGGACAGGCTCCGCCGCAGACGGCCTTGCCAGCGGGCTTGCCCGTGCCGCCCCCAGGACGGCCATGGCGGAGCTCGAGAAGCTCCCTCCTCATCGAGCCCGCCGGTCGCCGAAGGTCCCGAAGCCCGTGGCCATGGAGGAACTGGAGCCCCCGCCGGAGTTTCCCTTGGCCCTTGCCCACGCCGTTCTTCATTCCCTGGAGGTCGAGCTCCCTCGACCGGCGCCGCCAACTTGCAAACGGAGGGAGGCGAAGTTCGGTTGGACGGGGGTATCCCAGGAGCCTTTCGTCCCGTTCTATCTGTCTCCAACCTAAACGTGGGATAAAGTAAGAGCAACCTATTTCATCTCGCTTTGTCTCTGGAAGCACACGAACCTTTAGACAAATATTGCATTCCGATTTAATAATTTTTCTTGAATATTTTTTCCACTTGAATATTTTTTAGCTGACATTGTAGTATTCTTTTGCTGAAACAATTCTCTTTTAGCGGAATAATTTATTGTAAACTTGAAAAGCATTTTTCTTGTAGACCTAGGACACTATTTCACTCAATAAAAAATATTCTAGCATCATGAAGATAAATGCCATCCTAATTTACTTAAATGTTTAAGAATTATATTTAATGGCGCAATTGAAATATATTTTAAATGCTCGTTTTAGCCATTATTATCTTCTTGGTAATTTATTAAAAACTTTTTAAACAAAGACCCACCAGTGAAGGCATGGGCGCGCATAGAACGAAGTCCAACGACCAGTTTGGTTGTACACTAGTCGCCCCGTTTAAACGCACCGGTGCATCGATGCGTTTAATTTCCACCACTCGCGCCACCGTTAAGTACCCACCATGTCGTCCACTCTTCCTACGCCGCTTGCACACACACATAGAAGCCTCCAAACCGAGCCGGCCATGGCGTCAGCGGCGAGCACGCCGGGCAAGTCTCTCCTCGTCCTCGCCTCCGTTGTCACGGTGCTCCTCGTGCTCATCTCCGCCGTGGAGTCCTACGACGGCGGCCATGCTGTCACGCACTCGGCCGTGGCGCGCCGCTCCCGCCTGGGGACCCGGCACGCGTGCCACCGCCGGACCATGACGCCACACCGTTACGTCCTCGCAGAGAAGAGCAACACCACCGGCGGATCCAAGAACAACAGCTCGCCGGCGACGTCCAAGGCCACCTCGCCGATGCCGGCGCCTCTAGCCGAGCCGAGCAAGCACCACCGCAGCCACCACAAGCACCGTGTCCGCAACTGGATCGTCGGCTTCGTTGTGGGTTCCCTGGCCGTCGTTGTATCGGGGTTGGTGCTGTTCCGGCTGGGGATGAACTGCATCCGCGGGCAGTGCATGGCGCGGCCACGGATGACCATCTTCACCCCGAAGCTGATCAGGCATGCGGATCACCTGGCGTTCCTGGAGGAGGAGGACGGGGTGGCGTCGCTGGAAATGATCGGGCGAGGCGGGTGCGGCGAGGTGTTCAGGGCGCAGCTCCCCGTGGAGCGGGAATGGGAGGAGCCCCGGTTCATTGCCATCAAGAAAATCGAGAAGCACGGCGGCGGCGACGCGCCGAACGATCTGAGCGGCGTTGAGAGCCGGCAGCTGCGCAGATGGTCGCGGCAGGTCCAGTCGGAGATCCGCACGGTGGGGCACATCCGGCACCGCAACCTGCTGCCGCTGGCGGCGCACGTGCCGCGGCCGGACTGCCACTACCTGGTCTACGAGTACATGAAGCGCGGCAGCCTGCACGACGCGCTCAAGGCCGGCGGCATCGCGGGGTTGCCGTGGCCGGCACGGATCCACGTGGCGCTCGGCATCGCCACGGGCCTGGAGTACCTGCACTTCTCGCACCGCCCGCAGATCCTCCACCGCGACCTGAAGCCCGCGAACATCCTCCTCGACGACGACCTGGAGCCCCGCATCGCGGACTTTGGCTTGGCCAAGTTAATGCCGGACGCGCACACGCACGTGACGGCGTCAAACCTCGCCGGCACGTGGGGGTACATCGCGCCGGAGTACCACCAAACGCTCAGGTTCACGGCCAAGTGCGATGTGTACAGCTTTGGGGTGATCCTGGCGGAGCTGGCCACGGGGAAGCCTCCCTCGGACCAGTTCTTCATTCAGATGGACGAGGTGGTCGGGCTGGTGAAGTGGCTGCGGCGCGTGATGATGGCTGAGGAGCACGAGCAGGCCATTGACCCAGCCATCGCCGGCGCCGGGCACGACGAGCAGATAGTGCTGGCGCTGCGCATCGCCGTGTTATGCACCGCTGATGATCCGAAGGAGAGGCCAAGCGCCAAGGACGTTCGGTGCATGCTGTCGCAGATCAAGATTAAGGAACTAGTCAAAATTAGTAGCCCCAAGTCGTCATAGCTCCTCAGCTTCCCTGCTAGGATACGGTGTTTGGGTCACGCTCAGATAACGGGTCGCGGGGGTTTCGGTGGTGGGATCGTTGATTGCGTACTTTGTTTGGCTGCACTATCACTAGAGGTATTTAGTTCAGGATAAAAAACTGTATTTAAATCTGAACACTATAGTTCCAACTAGATATATTCATTCTATATTATATTGGTGGCATAAATAATGTGGTGGAGTATGGATAAAATGGTATTTTCGTGGATGTTTGAAGATAAAATTGGCATGGTTGTTAAGCATTAAGGCGAGACGTGGCGACACACCACCCTCTTATCGCCTAGGCACTTGAGGTGAGGTGGTAAGGCGGGCAAGACAGACGCCATACTCACAAATACATCAAAGAAAAAAAAAGAAAAAATAAGTCTACTAATGAACCATAACCACAACAATAGATGAGCCCACTAGTAGTCTATAAAAGTCCAAATCAAGACAAAAGCCCTTTCCCTCCCACCTCACGTAGCCTTCTCTCCCGAGTCTTCTCTCTGCGCTGCCTCTCCCATCCCCGAACATCACCACCCCGCAGAAGTAGCGATGAGAGGACAAGCACACCACCCCCAAGCACCTCCGTAGACCATGAATCAACCTCTTCCTCTTACTAAAACGGAGCCCCACTGCTACCCCCTCCTAGACTGCAACCACAACTGAGCAAAGGCATATCTGCGCCAGCGATTGCTCTACCATAGTTCATCAGCTTGCTCTTCCTTTTCTTCTCCATGCCCCTTCCCCCCTCCCTCTTTTAACTAGGCATCGGGGACGCCTTGCCTCCAGCGAGCACCTCATCGCCTAGGTGACTCCTTACGAACCATAAAAATTGGTCATTCATTACATTAGAAGTGTTACACTTGTTTCATACATGGACTAAGGATATACACGCAAACACAATTTTGGTTCACCTGCTCCCAAGACTAGGAAACTTTTCAAAAAAAAGAAAAGATTAGGGGAAACTTTCATGTTACTAGTAAAATGCACGTGTGGCACACACGTGTTAAAATAATTGTAACTATTTCGATTATGAAGCTTAAAAATACACTATAAGAATACAAAATGATAAAGTATAGATCAAGTATATAAAAAATTAATTGAAAACTTAGAGTTTTGCTTTGTATTTTGTGAAGCTTGCGCACGAGCCTAGATGACGATTCAGATAAACACACATAGAAATCGATACACATCGGATCTCAGCATCTTTCTCACTTATACTTTCTCAACAAACATCACTTTACATATTGCTGACTTCTGCTATCTATAAATTAGCGGTCTTGACTTAGAATAGTGGTCACACCCTCGAATAAAAAAATTGTCACAGAACATAGGAGAAGGTAACGGGCATTGCAATTTGCTGAGGTCCAATAGCACACAATCACCCAATGCAACTGAAATTCCCTGAACGGGGTACAGTAGTGTGCAGAGATGCTCCATTCGATACGCCCATCCAGTTGGATTTTTCCTGCAGATTTTTAACTTCCATTAGTTTAGACGATCATATGCATATGCACAAACATTGGAAAGTAATAATAAATACATCATACCATTAACATTCTAGACTATGCTTCCATTAATACGTCCTGGTATACAATGTTCTTAGTTCTCTTCCCGGTAGGATCAGCATATATGTTAGGTTTGGCCAAAACACATGTAGTATTGATCTCAATGACATTCGAGCATGATCTTTTTCTTGTGCAAGTATTATTTCTATGAAACCAATCAAGTTTGGCTGCTATCATCCAGACTAAAGTCATTGGATTTATCCTTCCGATCTAATCGTGTGATAACAGATTGGTTGGTACCAATATGCAGTCTATTATATGCACCCGATTCGCCGGTGTTGGCTACTTCACAGGCTCTTCCCAACTCCATAGATGGTGTTGCACATGATACTTGAATATATGATAATTACCAACCAATCTAATTACCGAAAACACATTATTACCTGGAGCAGATTGGTCGTCCGTAATGGTTCCCCCGCCCAAGGTCTTCCGACGGTGCAATTTTCCCTTAAATTTGCTCTCTTTGCCTCCTTCTGATCCTATGTCAAACTTGCATATTTTCTCTTGCCTTTTTGCCTTCGAACCTCGGCCGGGTCAACATTTTCAGAACCTTGCTTACCTACATTTATTGGTTACATCAAGATCCATAGACCCGAGACCATAAAAAACAGACGTGTCAAAAAATAAAGCACTCAAGTTCACCTCCACCAATTGTTTGATCTTCAGCTAATGCTAGAGAAACAGATTATAAACTGAGCCTCTTACGAGTTACGACCACGGCGAGACCCGCGGTTTGTTACGTTTGTGACATCACCAAGTGCAACTCGACAATTCATGAGCACTGAATATTGGGTGCTTCTTAAAGAACGCTACAATAAACTGGCAATGGACGATTCATGAGCACACTAATTGTTATTGATTAAGCAATATAAAAATGATAATTGCATCAGGACAGAATACTAGATGCTTTATAAAAAAAACACTACAATAAACGTGCAAAAGATGAACGACCCATTGGAATCATAAGCACACTGCTATACCGATGAAGGGCGATCATTCATGATTGACGCTGTATGAAAATTAGCTCCAGGTTTATGCATTAAAAATTTATGTACGGAAGGAATAGGCTGACCAGAGAAATGCCGACGCCGTTCCAGCCTTCCAGGGAGAAGAAATCTAGCGGTAGTAAGAGGATCGCCTAGCTAGTTCGAACTGGGACGATCCATCCAGGCGGCACCCACTATTGAAAACTGAGCATTCGTCCCCGAGACTTAGTACCGGTTGCATTTTGACTCGGTACTAATATGAGCATTAGTAGTCCCTGAGGAGACCCGCGTGACCCCCTTTAGTACCGGGTGGGGGGCTCCACGTGGTACTAAAGGTCACCCTCTCCACCCACCTGGTACTAAAGGCTCTAAGGCACATTAGTGGGTGGTGCTCCACCTGGTACTAAAGGTGACCTTTAGTACTGGGTGGAACTCCTACCGGTACTAAAAGCTCCCGTCCCGCTCCACCCGACCACCTTATCTCTCTCTCCCCCTCCTCCGCCGGCCACCTTATCCACCCGCTCCTCCCCCTCCTCTATATCTCTCTCCTCTCTCTCTCTCTCTCATTCTCTCACAGCACCCTCACTTCTCTCCTCCTCTGCCTCCCCTCCCCTCCCCCCCTCCGCTCGCCCCTCACCAGCAATGAAGAGCAGCGGCGGGGCGAGGTGAGGCGGTAGCGGCGACAGCGGGTGGCGATAGCGGCAGCGAGCGAAGATGGAGGGCGGGGCGGGCGGGCGGGCGGGGGCAGCAGCTGCGGGAGGGAGAGGGTAGCGGGAGGGCGGGAGCCGGCGGAGGGGGCGGCAGGATCAGCGGGAGGGGGCTCGCGGGGGCCGCGGGGGGCCGGGGCTGGTGGGAGGGCGGGAGGGCTGGTGGGGGATTTTATTTTTTTATTTTTTAATACCCCTTTAGTACCGGTTATTTCAACTGGTACTAAAGAGCCCCCTTTAGTACCGAATTAGTAGTACTAGTTGTGAAACCGGTACTAAAGGAGGGTTCCCAACCGATACAGAAGGCTATTTCCAAATGACGTTGAGCACCGGTCGCACACAGCAGTAGCATCATGGCACAGTGATGACGAGGCCACCAGTGACTTGCAGCATGTGGCGAAGAATGTCTGGATGAACAACTCAAATTAGCAATGTGAATATGATCTCCCTGATTGCGAATTTGTGACGAAAGACGGATGCCAGAAAACTTACATGACTGCATGCGATGCGTCACAGCGAGCCAGGATGGCGATCGATCGAGACGATGAACTCCATAGAAGAGGATATCCCAAGAGTGTGACGGGAAAATCTTACATGTGATGCGATACGATGAGGAAGGTGCCAGTTGAACCAACCACTACGCTAGAAAGCCTTTGTACTGCTGGCTAGAATAGGTTTGTGCTGGAGGGTATTCGCACCCACTTGAGCCAGCACAAATGCTGCATGTGCTGGCGAGTGCTCGCCCGCCAACACAGACCGCTCTCTGCTGGTGGGTGATGTTAGCCACCCGCCATCATAGATGCTTTCTGTGTTGACGATGTGGTTACATCACCCGCCAGCACAGATGGTTTCTGTGCTGGCGGGTGAATATGTATTTTCTCATTCAATATATTATTTCCCGTGAGTTATTTATAATTTTAATTTCCCTCCAATTTTTAGTCATCAAATTGAAATATGTATCTCCAACCACATAACAACAAACTTAAACAATAAATAATTCACATTATTAAAAACTGCATCGTACATAATATATAATTCACATTATTAAAAATCCAACATTTGGAATAGAGCTATTCTTTGCCACACTAATATTAAAACTACTATGCCCATCTACGAAGATTTGTGCACTCATCTGCCATCAATACGCCATCTTTATCAAAGAATACTCCATCCTCATGACAAATCTCACGTAGGATGAACCTCGCCATGTCCATACAAATGTTGTCAATTTGTTTGTCTTCGATCTTGCTATAGTTACTGTCGATGGTAGGCATCTGTAGGTTTATAGTAAATGAAGATTAGACTGTATTACAATAAGAAAGTTAGCACATGGCAGTGTATAAGAGACTTACGTCTTCAGGGTTCATCCGGTACCTCCCATTGTTTCTGATGAACTCGCACACATAATATCCGCATAGCACAGAGCCGGGAGGTTGCTTGTGGCACTGCAAACAAATAGAAAAATAATGGGTTGTTATTAATGACAAGTCTACACTATATTGAAAAAACTAAGTTTTTATGTTCTTACGAATCTATGATATATTATTTTAATAGCTTTCATCCTTTTTGGATTCTAAACCCCGCCTTTTAGTATGTAAAGCTTGTATGCACTTTGAGGATATAAAGACACGAGTTAGTAATACAACTTAGGTGCATAGAATATAAACATGCATTTAATTACTTCCAAGGAATGTCTTACTTTTGTATAGTGCCTATGAAATCCTTGTACCTATCTCTATGATAGCTGGCTGAGTCAAGGACCATTACTTCTCCTAGCTTGGGTAAAATAATGATGCAAATCCAATGGTTTCTACATTATATTAAAATAATTTATATTATAGATAGCATTAAATAGCACCTAGTTTATATGTAGTAATTAAAACTAGCTTCCTCAAAACCGTAAGGAGCCATGATACAATCCTTGTCAGCCTTTTTCTTCATTACTTTTACAATGTATACAGACACTTTGTGCATTTCTTCTCTGTGGGCTTTTTATTTTTATAGCATCTTTCTCCGCTTGTGTCTCTACTACTTCTATTTGTGCTTTGATCATTTCCGTCATTTTGAGCTTGTGCTCTGGCTTGCTTATTCGTGCTAGGTCAAGGTACGCTACCTTGAACCTGTCGTGCATCAATTCTTCCTCTCTACATTGCATCCTACAGAATAGGTTGCTTAGGTACTTGAAATAAAATACGCATATATTTAAAACTCATGTATACGGTACATGTGGACTTACAAGCACCATACGGAAATGAGATTCATGTCGCGGTGTTGTAGACGGTAAAGCTTGTGCAAATGCTCGGAATCGATCACAATCTGGTACGGGAGAACACCAAGAAAAACCTTAGTTGGGACATGCGTTGTGATTGCACGAATGCCTTGCTTCATTGCATTCATGATCCATCCATGCAGCTTATTCAGTTCCCATGGACCCTCCAGCAGATCCCACCGGTACAAGAATAGTTTGCCATACTCATAATCCATTGGAACAACATCTGACACAAAGAAATTGAGATTTTGATCCTTTTCCTTTCGCCGAGAGGCACTGCGAGTTATAGTTTTTTCACCAGAAGATGAAGCATTCTTCTTCAATACGTTTAAAAACTTGTCGATGTCTGCTGATGGAGCCTTTTCATATATGCTGACCATACGAGGTACCCTTGGCCTCTTGGGAGGTGGAGATGCCAGCAAAGGTGATGTTGGATCATTAACTTCTAAATCATCTACCCGTCCATTGCCTTCTAGTGCTGATGTCCCATTGTCCTCATTGAGAGCTTGTCAGACAAGTGATAGCAATGGTTGCTCATCCTCATTGTTAGCTCCCTGCACATGTGACAGCGTCGGCTGCTCCATGTCAACATTTGAATCTGGAAGGGGTAGTTTTTAGCTCGGCCATGAGGTTTCTAGCGATGCATTCAGAACAATATCTTGGCAATGCCATAGTATGTACTAGCTCATCGCATCACCGAGAATCTCAATCCCCTCATCAGTAGGGATGTCTATCTCATATGACTCATCCAACACCATAACAACTTGCACCCAGGCGTATTTTGGCAGGGGTGCCTTTGGGAACACATGACCTGTTACTGCCATGCCGGTTGCAACCTCTCGAATCATATTTTGTTTCCTTCCATAAGATATAACCAATCTACGTGGTGTATCCACTTGTATGTCATCAATGGATACCTCACGTTTGCAATGGAGCCAGCACTACTCGGAACAATGAATCCTGTCTGGGCAAGTAGCATGGTTGGTTCTGCCTATCGTTGACCATTGGATACTGTCGGGTCAGCCATTGTTTGGCTCCTCGCATGGTTGGCCAAGAACTCTAAGAACTCCTGCTTGGCGATTTATCTCATCTTCTCTTCAAGGTTTTTCTTATAACGGTCGTGCTTCCTGTAGCTTGCTTGGTCGTTGGGGAATGCTTTACCCTAAGGCAATGTTGATGACATCCATCAAACACGCCCAGAGTGCTCCGTTGTTCCAATCGCGGCGGTTAGTTGATCTTTCTCCCTGTCAGGCCTGAAAAACCCTTCTTTTGCGCCTCGACGCTCAACGAATCGTTTCAACCTCTCGTAAATTAGCTCTGTTGAGGGGTGTTTGAATTTAATCTTGTTGTCGGGTGTTACAATCGGAATTCGAGGGGTGTTTGAATTTAATCTTGTTGTTGGGTGTTACAATCGGAATTCGAGCTAGTACCCAATTCCTGTTGCGTTCATCCAAGCTTGCAAACTTATCCAATAAACCAGCCCTCCTCCGTTCTTGTTCCTCTCTCCTCCATTTAGCGATCTTGGCAGTGTACCCTCCCGCACCCAAGTGATGGGGGTTCTCGACGGCTTTCATAGCCTTCGCGATATTTTCTTTGCTCAGGGCTTTTGCTTCAGGCGTGTTCTTCTATTGTTTGAACTCTTCCCACATTTCTGGAGAAATCTTACCGAAGTCATCCCTAGCATTCTTGCCTTTGTACATATTCTTTATTAAGAGTAGACCTCCAATTTCTAAAACATCTCCCAAGGAGGCCCTCAGCAAAGTTTCTAGCAAATTTCTCTTGACCTCCAGGAAAAGTGAACCTTTCTTTCACTGTGTCCCACAATACATCCGTTGTAGTGGTATGCACTTTCTTCCGATTACTAGTTATAATCCAGGTCTGCAATTTATCCCTAACAATAGCTCCACATATGTTCCAAAACCTAGCAGATATCCCCTCAGGTAATATGGGCTCACCTTTGGCGCCAAGCTCTTCTATTATGAGACTACCTTTTTCAGGGATCTGGTTTTGGCTTCGTTGCCCACGTTTCATTTTAGATTACTACTAGAAGCAGTAGTAGCCGAAGGTTGTGGTGCAAAGGTAAGTACCTCCTCTTCATGCAGAGTAGATGTTCTACAACATCGTGGCGGGGAATGCACCGGGTATTGGTCATCGTTCTATAGAGAAAACAATAGTTGGAGTTTATCATCTTTATGTGAATAACAAACATATCACTAGCTAGTATATGAATGTGCATGCAGGTGCCAGATGATCCGCGGTTGGATCATATTCAGGGTCATCTTCATCTGGACGCCTGCGAGAACTAGGTGAGCTTGGTTCGTACTAAGGTGGAGTAGAATACGATCCACAATCATCGTCAGAATCCTCATCTTCCTCCTTCGAGGATTCAACATCACGTCTGGGTTGTTGTTCTCCTCCATGTTGCAATGGAGAGTTCACTAATTTGCTGGCATCTGGTTCCACAATATTGTCATTGTTCTCATTGTTTTCATTGTTCTCGTTGTTGTCCATCGCTCTTATTATGCAAATTGTGAATGCAGGATTTAATAAATAATTTAAAGTCTATTATCATTCATATAAAAAAATATAGTTAACAATATTCTAATTTCTACCGGAATCCCTATCATATCAATATTTTAATTTATACCACAATGTCTACTGTATCAAAAAACAAAGTAAAAATTTGTTCCGAAATTGAGAAAACAATAGTTGATCATCGCTCTATAGAGAAAACAAAAGTTTGGAGTTTATGCCATTCAAGAAAAAGATATCACTAGTATATATATGTATGTACATGTGGGGATTGTTCCTATCAAAACATATAGTTGACAATATTCTACTTTCTAAAAAAACTTGTTAACAACATTTACAGCACAATTGCAATACAAATTGTATCATATGCAATTTCATATTTATTATCGTATTTACAATGCAATTACAATACTTTTACCACTAATGGAATAAAAATTAAATTCCAATAGAATTTACTTGGAAAAATGAATTTGCAATGCACTAATGAATTTACTTGAAAAAAATGGGAAAAAAACTTCTACCGGCGCATGGGAGAAGGTGCGCGGCGGAGGAGCCGGGGCCGGCGACATTCAGAATCAGGGTGGGAGGAGGCTGACTACGCTTGGCAGGAGTAGAGGAGGCGAGGCTGGCGAAGGGAGGCGCAGCAGCGCTCGGGAATGGGAGGGGCCGCCGGGGTTGGAGATGAAGGGGCGCGGCGGGACGGCAGCGCTTGTGGGGATGGAGGCGTGGCTAGCTGCGGCATAGGCAAAGGGTCTGGCGGCGCTCCGGTGCAGCGGAGGGGCTAGGGTCAGCGGTGCTCGGAGACAAGGCAGGAGGGGACCGACGGTGCTCGGAGACGGGCCAACACCCCTCGGTGGGAGCGGAGGAGGTGGGACCGGCGGAGGGAGGTGCGGCGGTGCTAGGAGATTGGCCAGCGCAGCTTAGTGGGAGTGGAGGGGCGGGTCTGGCGGAGGAAGGCACAGCGGCGCTCGGAGATGGGACGGGAGAGGGCCGCTGGCGGTGGACAAACAGTGGCGCGCGCGAAAATTCCGATGCGAAATTTTGGCAGCCTGTCGGCGTGTTGAGATTTCGCACCGGGACTTGGGAAAAATTTCGCCGCGCCGAGCCTTATAGTGGAGGCCCTCCATGCTGGCGGGCCGTATTACCGCCCACCAGCATAGAGGAGCTGTGCTGGCAGTGTGTAATACTGCCTGCCAGCACAGATTTTTCACCAAATCTCAAACAAGTTTAAATAATTGCTAAATGATTTCAAAAATATTTGAATTTTTAAACTTGAACATAAATATTTTATAGTGTATGTAAAAATCATATTTTGATAAATAACAGAAATGTTTTGACTAGTCAGTGCACAAGTCACTATAGGTTGAAACTTCTCTTGAGTTATATGGTTGTTATGACTTGGATATCCATTTTGGAAGGAGGTACAATTATACTATCTCAAAATTGTGTTATTTATTTGTATCCATGTTGGGGTAGAATTATCATGATTGTTTGGACACATTTACAATTTATAACAACTTATTTAAGTGTAATAATGTAACCTGCTACCACATTTGGCCTAAAGCTAAGCCATTTTGTCCAAAATTAACATAGATAAAAATTCCAACACAAATTTTATCCAATTCCTCATACTAATTGTATCTCAATGTCCACTACACATAATCACCATATAACTCATAAGGTGTTTCAACCTATAGTGACATGTGAACTAACTACTCAAAACATTTATGTTATGTATGAAAATATAATTTTTACATGCACTATAAAACATTTATTTTTAGGTGTAGAAGTTTCAAACATTTTTGAACTCATTTATCAAGTATTTAAAATATTTAAAATTTGGTAACAAAAGTCTTTGCTGACGGGTGATTAATGACACCCGGCAGCACATAGGAGCTGTGCTGGCAGGCTTCACTGGCGCCCATTAGCACAAAGGGTCTGTGCTAGCGGGCATCATTAGCACCCGCCATCACAGAGGCCTCCACAGTAAGACCCGAGAGGCCTCAAAAATTTCTAAGTCCTCACGGAGAACTACAAGCACACGCCGTCAGGCTGCCCAATTTTCGCCCTGCCATTGAGCCTCGCCGACGCCATCGCGGCCTCCCCGAGAACCCCCGCGAGCCCCTCCCCGTCCGCCGTTGTGCCTCTCAGACGCCGCCGCTCCACCTCCCCAACTTGTCGTGGCCTCCCCGAGCGCCGCCGCCGTGGTCCCTCCTTCCCGTCTGCAACGTGCCGCCACCGGGCCGCCTCCTCAACGACTTCGCCGTGGCCTTCCCGACTCCACCGCCTCCTCCCTGACTCCTTCTCCGTCCTCCCCGACTCCACCACCTCCTTCCCGAGCCCCGGCCAGTTTTTTTTTTCATTTTTTCCATTTTGTTCAAGTAAATTAATTAAGAAGAATTGCGACCTTTTTCCATTTTGATTCCATGCAATTACGTGATAAAAAATATGTTATGATTAGTTTGTATGTAGATCACACTATATTTTTTAGATAGGGATCGTGTTAGAAATTAAAAATTGTTACCATTTTCCATTTTTATTCCATGCAATTGCAATATCATAATAAAAATGTTATGATTAGTTATAATAATGTTCATGAGATCTAAACCAACAATTGTAAATTTCTTCCATTATTTTGGATAATCTTTTATTTTGAGCATTTCATAAATTAATCAATTTTCAGCGTAATTATCATTGAAGTTGATGTTCATGGAACCATCTACATCTTATTACAATTTTATTTGGATAGTTTGGGCTAACTATGGCAAGTGGAATTTCTTTTCCCCATGGAGGTGGCATGGGACAATACATATTCGAGGACTTTCCCGCTAGTCATCCAGGACTTCACTTCCCTAATGGCGCCATTGACTTGTCAATAGGCGATTGAAGGAGCAGATCAGTTCCCAACATAGTAATATTCTTTACTTCTTTTAATTGATTTTTTTACTACATTTGAATAAATTCTAAATTTACTTACATACAATGTAGCTTATCAACCCTATTAGAAGGCTCAAAGGTGTTGTCGAAGCTATAGGTGGTACTTCTCCTGTAGTGCAAACCGATGTTGTTGCTGAACCTCATTTCAAAAGAGTACATCTCTCTTTTCAAGTACCTGTTCGAGATACAGATTTCACCTCGATGTCACGAGGAGAGTCCATCCCGATGGTTTCAATTGTCACATGGGATCAAATAGCACCAGATAGGGTAACTTTTGAGAGAACCATCGTGGAGGCTTGCCTAGAGCAGCTTAAGGATCATGGGTACTTTGTGCCACACTTGTCATATTTTTGAATAAAGCAGCTCAAGGAGGGAGCAGGCAATGTGATTGTGACTACCGAGAGGCTTTGTCGGCTTAATCAACATAATGTAGTATGGAACATTCTTTTATCATTCTTTTAACATTAGTTAGGTTATATCTTTTAGCTTTCATCATGTTATTATCATCTTTTAGGATATATTTGGTACTACCATTGTGGAAGTGAGCTTTGTGTGATTCTGGATCAAGTCTTGGATGTGTTTGATTTGACTTACATGGGTGGAAACCTGATGTTCACCAGAGATTGGAAGTTCCAAGCTCATCTCACTTTTTATAGGCCACATCAGTTAACATCTCTATTGTTCAAGATTTATAGTAGTGTATGTGATCGTCCATGTGAAGCGAAGGAGAGTACATTCATCTGTACTCTAACTTATTTTGATGAAGTTCTAGGCTGGATGATTGGAGACCTTAACTATATTCCATATCTAAGGAAGCGAGCCGGAGTATGAAATATCTAACATGCATGGTTGTACCCCTACCCTTTTTCTTATGGATTTGAACTTGTTCTCTCTAGGACCTTTAAGTACTTATGTACGAACTTGCACTATTATCAGAACTGGTTATATTGTATTGTGGCATGGATGTACCCCTACCCTTTTCTTATGCTGGCAGTCAGTTACAAGATAATAAAGTCTAATCCATATTGATAAAGTCTTACAAGATAATTAATAAGTCTTACACCATAACTAATAAGAAATGTTAATTTATCCTTTAATGATTCTTTCTTCATAGTCACTACGTAACCATGGCTTCAGGGATTTATCAATGTTTGCTTCAACATGCTTGATTCTTTGTTCATGGTCTTTGAACACGTCCAATTCCTCATATTGATTGTAATCCTCAATGTCCACTACACCTTCAACTCCAAGGATCCTTTGTTTTCCAGAGACGGCAATGTGCTTCTTTGCATTCATAGGGTCAGTTATGTAGAATACCTGTGCGATACACTCAGCGAGTACCCATGGGTCATCTTTGTAACCTACATTGGCTAGGTCTACAAGTGTCAACCCATAATTGTCATCTCTAATGCCATTCGGGTGTTTGACCCATTGGCACCGAAAGACGGGGATCCGAATATTCTCTCCATAGTCAAGTTCCCATATTTCCTCTATGAAACCGTAGTAAGTTATGTTCTATTCGGATGTATCAATCGCTTCTATACGAACACCACTATTTTGGTACGCCACGCTTTTGCAATCCTTTACGGTGGTATAAAATGTGTATCCATTAATTTCATATGCTTGCCATGAGGTGACATTGCTTGATGGGCTAGATGCCAACCTAGTCAATGTCACTTCATCTATGGAATTTCCTTCAAATAGCTGCATTTGGTCCTTCAACCATGATGGGAAATGACACTTTTGCTCTTTGATCTCCGAGCGACCATTACTTTGTCCACGGACCTCATTTAGGTGTTGCTCGATGAAGGGCTCCACTATTGCGAGCTGTTGTAGACCGATTGAATGTGCTTTCTCCAATTGCTGGTTGTCCTTGTCGATGAATCTTTTCATTCCAATGGTACCTCTCCCGAACAATTTGCCCTCCTGTCGAGATTCCGGTAAACCAATAGCTCTCTTATCTTTTATGTAATCTATGCAGCAATCAATACTCTCTTCTGTATGGTAGATCTTAATCATGCTGCCCTCTGGAAAGATCTTGTTTCTCATGTATCCATTGAGAGTCGACATGAACCGTTCGTATGTCCACATCTAATGGAAGTACATAGGCCCTAGTACAATTATTTGTTGGACCATGTGGAGCATGAGATGCTCCATGATATCGAAAAGGATGGAGGGAAGCACATCTCGAGCTGCCCTGAGTTTCCGACACAAACAGTTGAAGCCTAGCCAACTCGACACAATTGCCTAGACATCATCTAATGGATCGTTACTAACCCTCCTCTTGACGAACGTCCCTTGGTTGTGATCACGGCGTAAGTATGGAGCGTCCTCTTTGGCTAACAGGATGCTTGGGTCAACCTCGACTGAAAATGGAGGAAGATCATCGAACTGATCATAATCTTCTGAAATGTCAGTCTTGTCCTAAACTCCAACAATTTTTCTTTTCCCTGGAATAACTATGTGGCTCTTTGGCTGATCATCTGACTTATTAGCACCCTTCCTTATTGGTTTGCTTGCCATGTCCTTCATGTAGAACACTTGAGTCACGTCATTGGCTAGGATGAATGGTTTGTCTCTGTATCCAATCTTGTTAAGGTCCACTATTATCATCACATAGTTGTTTGTCGTTACGGCTCCTTCAATAAGTTTCACCCATTGGCACCAAAACAGAGGGATTTTCAAAAGTTCATAGTCAAGTTCCCATATCTCCTTAATGACACCATAGTATCTGTCTTTTTTTCATTGTTGTCTATTGCATCGATACGGACACCACTATTTTGGTTTGTGCTCTTTTGATCTTGAGCTCTGGTGTAAAATGTGTACCCATTTATCTCGTATCTTTGGAATGTCAATACTGAAATAGATGGACCCCTAGCCAACCATGTTAGTTGTTGTTCAATCATGTTATCACCCATCAATCGCCGCCACAACCAAGAGGCGAAAGTGTCAATGTGATGACGTGTAATCTAGACCTCAATCTTCCCTTATCCTCCTCCGTACATGGAGTGACCAGGGATGATTGCTGCGGGACCGTGAAGTGTGCTTTACGAAATGTATCCTCATCAATGTCCATCCGAGCTTTCGTCCCTAGTGTGCACTTTCCCTTCAGTCTCCCCTCATAGCATGATACAAGGATTCCAATCGAACTCAGGTCGTCCATAAAGTCAACACAAAACTCAATGACCTCCTCTGCTCCTATCCCTTTGCAATGCTTCCTTCCAGACTGGCACGGTTACAAACATACTTCTTCAGAATTGCCATAAACCACTCAAAATGGAACATATTGTGTAGAAATAAAGGACCGAGGATAAAAATCTCTTCAACAAGGTGGACTAGAAGGTGGGTCATGATATTAAAGAAGGTAGGAAGACCATCTCAAAGCTGACAAGGCATTGCACCACGTCATTCTGCAGCTTTAGTAGATTGTTTGGATGGATTGCCTTCTGAGAAATCATGTTGAGGAATGCACATAGCTTCATGATTGTTATTCTCACATTCTCTGGAACAATACCCCTCAGTGCAACAGGCAGCAATTGTGTCATCAGAACATGGTAGTCATGGGTCTTTAGATTTATGAATTTCTTCTTTTTTAAAATTTATTAATGCCTTTATATTCAAGGAGTAGCCCGATGGGACCTTGATATTATTAAGCACTCAAACATGCTTTCCTTCTCTTCCTTGCTAAGAGTGTAACTAAAAGGATGCAAGTAATGCCCATTATCTCTCTTTTCTGGATGTAGGGCATCTCGTTGTTTCATACATTTCAGGTCCCGACATGCTTCAATTGTATCTTTTGCCTTTCCATATGTACCCAGGAAGCAAGCACATTCATGCAAAGATTTTTTATCAAGTGCATCACATCAATTGCATTACGGACCTGAAGGACTTCCCAATAATATAGCTTCCAAAATATAGACTTCTTCTTCCACATGGGTGCATGTCCGTCCTCATCGTTCGGAACAGGTTGGCTACCAGAGCCCTTGCTAAAGACTACCCTCACATCTTTTATCATAGAAAATACACGTTTAGCGTTACAGTGAATGGGCTTAGTACGTTTTTGTTCCTCCCCTTCAAAATGTTTCCCTTTCTTTCTTAGAGGGTGCTTAGCAGGAAGAAAAAATCGATGATGGCCCGTATACACAACCTTCTTATAATGCTTCAAATACATGATGCAAGTATCATCTAAATAGTGCGTGCAAGCTCGGAATCCCTTGTTTGACTGTCTAGACAAATTACCAAGCACCGACCAATCATTGATGGTTACGAACAACAATGCTCGTAAATTAAAAGTCTCCTTTTTGTCCTCATCCCACACACGTTCACCTTCTTCCTTCCATAGCAGTAGAAGTTCATCAACCAACGGTCTTAGGTAAACATCAATGTCGTTGCCAGGTTGTTTTGGACCTTGGATAATTATCGGCGTCATACTGAACTTCCGCTTCATGCACAACCATGACGGAAGGTTGAACATACATAAGGTCACAGGCCAAGTGCTATGATCATTATTGAACTCTTCGAATAGATTCAATCCATCTGTACTTAAACCAAACCGTATGTTCCTTGCATCATTTTCAAACTCGGGAAATTCTCTATCAACTGTTCTCCACTGGGACCCATCAGCGGGGTGTCTGATCATTTCATCTTGCTTACATTCTTCTTTGTGCCAACGCATCAATTTTGCATGTGCCTTGTTTAAACGCTTCAACCATGGTACTATAGGAAAATATCACATTACCTTCGCAGGAACTTTCTTCTTGATGGCCTCCCCCTCAACATCACTGGGGTCATCTCGCCTAATCTTATAACGCAGCGCTTTGCACACAGGACAAGCCTCCAATTTCTCGTATTCCTTGCCCCGATAGAGGATACAATCATTAGGACATGCATGTATCTTTTGTACCTCCAAAACAAGAGGCCAAACAACCTTTTTTGCTTCGTACGTTGAGGATGGCAATTCGTTTCTCTCGGGAAGCATGTTCTTTATGATTTTCATTAACTCAAATAAACCCTTGTCAGAAACTCCATTTTTACCTTCCATTGCAGCATTTCCAGTGTGGTACCCAACTTTTTGTGCCCTTATTTGCAATCTAGGTACAATAATTTCTTATGATCATCTAACATACACTCGTATAGTTTTGACTCCTTCACATTCTCACAGTCTTCCTTGCATCTCGCACCGCCTGACCTAGATCATCGAGAGGACCTTCTGCCTCGCCCATCTCCTCTTCAGCATCGCCTATTGGAGCATCTGCAAAAGCACTTCCTTGAATACACTCAGGAATGTTGTAATCTTCTTCTTCATCATCATCCATCATAACTCCTCTTTCCCCATGCTTGGTCCAAACAAAATAGTTAGGCATAAATCCAGAACGGTATATGTGGGCGTGAATAGTCTTTCTGGATGAGTAATCCTTCTTATTTTTGCAATTCCTGCATGGACAACAAATGAAACCGGATGGCGGTTTGTTGGATTTTACCTGATCAAGAAAATCACACAACCCATTAATGTACTCCATGGAACGTTTGTCTGCGTTGTACATCCATTGCCGATCCATCTACAAAATATTACACATGGATTGATTTTTGAAGTATAAGCAAATGAATTGAAATACTTAATCTAATTTTTCTAAGTATATACACATGGATTGGTTTTTGAAGTATAAGCATATGAATTGAAATAGTTAATCTAATTTTTCTAAGGATATACACATGGATTGGTTTTTGAACTATAAGCATATGAATTAAAATACTTATTCTAATTTTTCTAAGCATATACACATGGATTAGTTTTTGAACTATAAGCATATGAATTAAATACTTAATCTAATTTTTCTAAGCATATACACATGGATTGGTTTTTGAAGTATAAGTATATGAATTCAAATACTTAATCTAATTTTTCAAAGTATATATACACTTGAATGAGTGAAATCCCCAAGAAATTGTCACAAATCCGGCAGCACCTCCCCTATGGTGCCATGGATAGAGTGAAGCTCGAGCTATGGTTAATTATTTTTCTATTTCTGCAGTATATGAATTAGTTGGAAATTGTAGTAAAAATGTTGAATTAGCTATAGAATATTGAAAAATTCTTGAATTAGAAAGAAATGAACATTATTTCCTACAATTTGATAACGTAATTGCTGAAATAACCGATACAAGTACCATTAAACTCAAATGTTGCTGAAAGTTTAGATAGAAATACACAAATTATCTCTATGTACCACAATTTATCTCGCTCACATTTGCCATAATTTATTTATCTCATGTTGGAAAAGTACTAAACTATTAAATTATTCTTCTAACCTCATATCAATTTCTTTCACTAGTACGGATCATAGCATTCAAAAATTTGTAGTTTATTCTACAAATCACAAATATGAGCTCTAAATAACACATTCATATAAATGAAAATTTTTCCCATTGTACCTTAGTTTTAAAAATCACAAATTACTCTAGCTCTAAAGTATAAAACTTAGTATACTAACCATGTATCAAGGGAGGATGAAGTTTCTAACCTTTAGAACACTTGAATGGGTGAAATCCTCAATAAATGGTCACAAATCCGGCAAAACCTCCCCCTATTTCGCCATGGATAGGGTGAAGCTCGAGCTAGAAGAAGAAGGAGGGTATTTATGAAAAGAAAATTAGTATCGATTGTTGCCCCCAACCGGTACTAGAGGGGGGTGCCACACTAGTACCGGGTTGGGGCTGCAACTGGTACTAGAGGGTACCCCTTTAGTAACGGTTGTTGCCAGCAACCGGTACTAGAGGGTGGGTGGCGCATTAGTACCGATTGGGGGGCACCAACCGGTACTAATATGCATCCTTTAGTACCGGTTGTTGCCCCCAACCGGTACTAAAGGGGTTCACGGAACGCTCCAGGCACCATCCGTTGGACCCGGTACAAAACCTCGGGATGAGAGGTCATATTTCTAGTAGGGGGATAGGAACATGATCTATGGGGTACGATGGAAACAAATGGTAGATTGGTTCATGCCGCTGATTCGTTAGGCTCTATACATGGAAACATTAGGGTGGGTACGGTGGGCAGGTATAGGAAAAGTTTCAGTTAAAAATAAACAAGTGGAAATGGGTTGAGTCATTTTCTAAAGCGTCATTTCCCCCCTTTCCAATACTTTCCCACCCCTCTCGACCTGATAGGTGGGTCCTCCATGAGGGTACGGGAAAATTGTTTTGGGTGGAAAATATTTTCAATTATTTAGGATCTTTATTGTATAGATATTTAGGATCTTTATAGATAGATAGATATATAGATAGATAGAATCATAAAACTTTCCTAATTGATTGTGCATACTCTCAAATCAAAATGAAAAGGTCCATTTTATTCCCTTCACATATCCACTTTGTTTGCTTAACCCCCGAACAAAATTTAGGCTCACCTTACTCCCCTAAACTATTTCATTGGGTACAATCTACCCCCTAATTAGATTTCTCTCTTTTCTTTCTCCATGTATGATTTGAATTTTGAGTTCAAATTTTGTGAGCAGATATAAAACATGATGTCTTATGTAAAAAAATTATACTGGTTGTTTTCATAACGTTAAGAATACTTACTATGAAATTGATATTAGATATATGAAACTGCATGAAAAATAATTATGAAAAATTTATAAAGTATTTTTCTAACATAGAGTATCAAGTTATAAGTCAAGTGACAAAATCTGAAATTTAAACTCAACTTGTATGCGAAGAAACAAAAAAGATAAATCTAATTAGGTGGTAGCTTGGACCAAATGAAATAATTCAGAGAAGTAAAGTAAACCTAAATTTTTCTTATGGGGTTAATAAGCAGACAAAGTAAATAGGTGAGGGGAGTAAAATGGATTTTTTTCTAAAATAAAATATGTTTCATCCAAAATAAATATGTTTCGGTCTTGCTAATAGGTAAGATACAAAACTTTTAAACTTTAGTTCCCAGATCTAGGTTGGTATACCATTTGTAGAATAAACTAAAAATAATTTGAATTTCGTTTTTAAATTAAACCATAAACAAAATGATCCATCTAAATGCCCTTCATGAGGTGTGGTGTGGTCCACTATCCTTGCCAAAGACCATCACTACCCCATTTTGCTCCAGCTTCACTATGTGGTCCACTCTATCTCATTGTAACCTTTCTTTTTTTTCCCTTTGTTGCCTATCTAGGGGGGTGGGGGGGGGACCGGTGGTTGCTAAGAAGTTGTGCCACCATAACAATATTATTGACACGAGTCGATTTGATTAACAGTATTAATTACTTCATATTATTGGCATTAGGATACTAATCTACCAAGAGAAAAATCCTAGCCATATGAGAGCAACACAACCATATTTTTCCTTTTATTTCTAATATGCACATAGAGTTATGATGGAGTCTAGTGATGATGATCAATCGAACTAGAGAGCAAAACATTCTTACTCGTGAACTTGCACGACACGCTAAGTGGGTCAGCAAGCAACTCGTGTAGTCGTGTGCAATGGTCCTATGTTTTATTGAGCATTTATTTTATTAATATCTGTACTCTGTACTTAGGGATACATAGGGGTCGTGAGATCCCTATCAGACATGCATGTGTGTGCTATGATAGGTATGACCTGCGACGTTGTCATGATGTTGTTGGAGTACGTCCAAGGATGGACTTAAAAGAGACAAGTGGGCTAGGATTTGGTTTAGACGATGTCACAATGGGATGTTTGGATATGAGATGCTAAACTTTAGCAGGGTCACATCGGATGTTCGGATGCTAATTAGAAGGACTAAACATGAGTTAATTACAAAACTAATTGCACAGATGGAATCTAATTCGTGAGACGAATCTATTAAGACTAATTAATTCATCATTAGTAAATGATTACTGTAGCACCACATTGTCAAATCATGAACTAATTAGGCTTAATAGATTCATCTCGCGAATTAGACTCCATCTGTGCAATTAGTTTTGTAATTAGACTATGTTTAATACTCCTAATTAGTATCCAAACATCCGATATGATGGGTGCTAAAGTTTAGCATGGGGGAGCCAAACAGGTCCTAATTAAAGAACGAAGTAAGGAAATGATTAAGTGGACGATCGCCTAAGGGGGTGTTTGGCACACGGGGGCTAAAATTTAGCCCCTGTCACATCGGATGTTTGGACACTAATTAGGAGTATTAAATATTAGTTAATTACAAAACTAATTGCACAACCCCAGGCTAAATCGTGAGACGAATATATTAAGCCTAATTAGTCCATGATTTGACAATGTGGTGCTACGGTAACCATTCGCTAATGATGAATTAATTAGGCTTAATAGATTCATCTCGTGATTTAGCCTAGGGGTTCTGCTATTAGTTTTGTAATTAGCTTATATTTAGTCATCCTAATTAGCATCCGAACATCCGATGTGACAGGGCTAAAGTTTAGCCCCTATCTTCCAAACACCCTCTAAGGCGACAGTGGCACAGGGCAGAGGCTAGTGAGGCGATTGGGGAGGGGGGCACCATTGGTCGGGTGGCAAATGATAGGGCTACAGTGGTCAGGTCAACAGTGATGGTAAGAAACTGAAGATGGTAGCATAGGTGAGGCAGGAGCAAGTTACCTCTGGCCACAAAGGTAGTGGAGACCAGCAATGGTGGGGCAACGACGAACTGATAATGAAGAGGAGGTGAAGATGGGAACCGTCGTTTGTATCATGACTAGGTGAATGTAAATCAAATAAGTAAGAAATAAATAAGAAGATATGAATGGTCTAAAAAAAGAAGATATGAAAGAAAAGGAAGGAAAAGGCAAGGATAATTTCCCGTCAATATCTCTGCTATATGCTACGAAAATGTCTTGTTCATTAATTAGTGGCACCTAATAAAATTTTCGTTCTTGCAGTACCATATTTGGATGGATAGTAACAAAGTCTTAATAAATATGGTAAAAAAACCAAATCGAGTGTCCAATTGGCCCGTTCCTACACCGTCGGACGCATCCTGCGAACCCAACTCACCAAGACAAGCACACGCCGCGCCGCACCCGATCCTTAGGGTTAGGGTTTTAGAAAACCCCCCCGCGTGGACAGTCCCGCACGGATCCAACGGCCCGGCCCACCCCAAGCCTACCCAACTCCTCCCGGCGCGAATCTCAGCGCCGCCCTCTATAATATAGCTCGCGCGGGCAGCGCGGCCTTCTCCCCAGCTCCGCCTCCCTCTCCCACCCGCACCCTCCCTCTCTCCCTGCTCGCGCAGGCAGGCGACACAGCGAGGCTAAAACCCTAGCGCGAGGAGGCGTAGGCAGGGCCAGCGGCTTCGCGATGACGGCGCCGGCGGACAAGGGGAAGAAGGCCAAGACCGAGGCCGACGGCGGCGAGGAGAACGAGCAGATCGACGGCGCCCTCGTCCTCTCCATCGAGAAGCTACAGGAGATCCAGGACGAGCTGGAGAAGGTGAGAAGCAAGCCTATTCTTCCGCACTCTAGGCTATTTTGGGGCTTTCATTGTTGCTGCGTGGTGTGTTGCGGGTGCTCGGTACCGCCGGATTTGGCAGTGGGGTTTGGGTAGGAGCGTGGGGTTGAGTCGAATTTGGGAGGAATCGCAGCGGTTGTGGTATTGTATAATTCTCCGGGAACCGAGCGGTGCCGAGCACGGGAGGCTTGTGCTATAGGGTAATACGTGAATTAGGTTGTTGTGGGTAAAGGTAGTAACTATTATGATCTTGCAGTTTGCAGAATATTCATCAGTGCCGCAAAACGTGGCTAATTTAGTCACAGCATTTAGGTGATCTTGATGTGGTCACTATGTAGCTATTAGACGCCCCAGGGGACTTGTTCCTGAGACATATCTATGGAAGTTTAAATGTTTAGAGAAGGTGCTAAAATTGGTCAGTGTGGTGTGCTAATTTGCAGTTTAATGTGTGCGCTAGTTCCAAAATTAAACAGTGCAAACCGTGTAACATGTTCTCGTTCGTCTACTATTTCTTACATTTGATTGCACGCCCCAATATGAGTGAATTTGCTTGACTCAACTTGCTGAAAGACAGCTATTATTTGCTTGACTCAACTTGCTGAAAGACGGCTATTTTTTAGATAAAGTCAAAGAGATCGGATGTTCGAAGCCTTTACTATTTACTATTAATTTTTTGTAAGAGAAAAGTAGCACTTTCATGCTTATGTTACCATTGTTCATTGCTTACAGGTAAATGAGGAAGCAAGTGACAAAGTTATGGAGGTGGAGCAGAAGTACAGTGAGATTCGCAGACCTGTCTATCTCAAGAGGGGTGACATTATCAAGACAATCCCAGATTTCTGGCTGACAGCGGTTCGTATGCTACTCAATGCTATACAATTTTTTGTTTTTATTTGATGTGTTTAGGGACATATGATTCTAATCTATCGTGGTATGTGCTGTTACTCTACAGTTTATGAGCCATCCCCTACTCAGCGAACTTCTGACTGAGGAAGATCAGAAGGTATTTTTGTACCTTATTCCAACAATTTATTTCCAAAGTCCTTGTAATTCTTATGAATGTTGATTGGGAGTTAAAGGGGTTTTTGAGTATATGCGGTACTTCTTGATGGATGTATGTAACATAGAATTCTCTTATGATCTTTGTTGCAGATATTCAAGTACTTGGATTCTGTTGATGTGGACGATTCTGATGTCAAGGCAGGATACTCCATCCATCTTGTAAGTATAGTTTCCAGCAGTTAATTATACTTCCCACACAGCTTCTCTTGTATTTAGTTGTTTACTTTTCAACTGGCAGAACTTCTCCGAGAATCCATACTTTGAGGACACAAAGCTTACAAAGACCTATTCCTTCGCTGATGATGGAACAACCACAATAAAAGCCTCTCAGATTAAGTGGAAGGAAGGAATGGTATTGTTATATCCCCAAACTATTCGCAACACTTGTGTTTTAGATGGAGAATTTCTAATGCTTTTTTTCAATAATATGTGAAGGGACCTGTTGGAAATGGTATCAACAAGAAGGGCGCCAAGCGCCCATTGGTAGAGGAAAGGTGTGTTGTTCATATTAGCCTTTATTATAACTATGCGACTAGCATGCTTTTGCTTTCTTTTGACTTACCTATTCCAGCAAGACTGTCAAATTCTTCATGCTGTCTTTCTTGTTTGATACTAGTTTATTATCTGTATATGCGATGGTTGATATAGTGTAATTAACTAATTAAGTGGTGCCTTCTATATTAAGTTGTTAAATGCCATTGTTTATAACACTTGCTTAGCAGGATTTCTAATCGCACACATTTTATTATGTGTTATATGTTTCTGTTTGTGTTATTGTGTAAATCTCATACTACATGCAGAGGCATTAGCAAAGTGTTGTTGGCTTTGTGACTGACCAACAAGTTGGAGTACATAAGCACTGTGTTCACGCTGTACTTGTTATTTGCTGTTTTACATATGGTTTGCATTTTTGTAGACCCATGGTTCGAGGTCACTAGCTGTCAAATACTTGTGCTATAGAAATGTATGACCTTTTGGACAAGGTACATTCAATATTGATGAACATTAACATACGTAGATTTAATCTGGAAATATTACAACTATACAGGTAGGATTTTCATAAAAGGTCTCCATTCTATTCTATTCTTTAAATTGATAACAACACTCTGGTGTTAGCAGTGAGTTTAATGTTCTTAAGGGTGTGGTGACTTGGGTATGCCTTGTCGCTTAGGCAATGCCAACCCTTGTGATGACCTAGATATGCCTTGTTTCTTAAGCTACTAAGCAGGACAAGAACCTTGAGTCATAATATCTGGAAAGCATCACATGTTCAGAATGTCATAGATTTATATAAAAATGTTCATCTCTTGATCTGGGCCTTGTTGCATGCTAGTAATCGTTTTTATTGACATGCATGCTTGCAGTCTTGTTTGTTCCTAGAAACCCCCTACTTAGTAGCATCTATCTATATAGGTCGCACACTTGCAATCTTTTTTCTGATCTCTATTTTATTATTATGCCCTTATGTCATATTGGAACTCAAAAGTTCACTTCTTTTTTCTTCCAGTTTTTTCACCTGGTTTGGTGATACAGAGCTCAAGAGTCTTGCTGATGGTGTGCAAGATGAGGTAAAAACTCATCTGGCTTGTCTTGATAATGGCATCCGTCACTGAACTACTTAGTCCAACTCTACAGTTTACCATTTGTTTTTTTCACTATGGTTGGCTGAATTTATTTTTCTAGCTTCTTTTAGTAAAAACTGGGAATACCAAGCAAACTGATTTATGATTGCTTTTTTTTATCTGTTTTTTAGATGTTTAGTTTATCTGAATGCTCTTTAGTTATTTAGCTGATTTTTCGAAGACCAGAAGTTACATGTTTTTCATTCCTTGTGTGAGCGTTTTCTGAGATTTAAAATTATGCAGGTGGCAGAGATCATCAAGGAAGACCTGTGGCCTAATCCTTTGAAATACTTCAACAATGTCAGTGTTTTTGTCACTGCACTGTTAAATTCATCTCAAGTCCTTGTATCTGGTTCTTAATTTCCCTCTAATTTGCAGGAGGTTGAAGATGAGTTTGAAGGAGACGAAGAAGATGATGAAGATGTAAGATTACTATCTTATTTGCATTTTGGTTTCTTGTGATTTTAAAACAGCATCGTAGTGCTTATCTACTACTGAATCTGAAAAGTAACAACACTAAGTATGCTTGAACGTGTGCTGCCTGCATTATTAGTTTTTGGCAATAACAACACTAAGTATGCTTGAACGTTTGCTGCCTGCATTATTAGTTTTTGGCAAGTAGTATTCGCATGAGCAGATCCAAAGATTATATAAACCGAAGTTTGTTTAGGGAGGGCATATACTGTCTCGAGATTTTGTCTTTGTTTTGTTGACCAAGTTTTTCATCCTCGATGGCATCTTGTGGTTTTGCAGTTGGATGGTGAGGATGGCGAGGATGACGATGAGGAGAACTGAACCCTCAGTGTCGGATCTGGATGGATTCTGGAACAGCATGTCAGCTGTTGGTGGGGGACTGTGGCTCTGAAGGGCGGAATTATGTGACCCTTTTGCGAGATTTTTTTGGTTGCTTGACTTAGTTGGGACTCACCGTAGGGAACTGTTTAATGCCTTATGAAGTCAACCAACTTGAAAGGAGACCTCTATATCATAATCTGGTATATCTATGATGACGGCAATTTGACCTTGGTTTGGTGCTGGTGCTGCAGTCTTGTTTCGCATCCTTTGTGCAGTTGTGCTTGTGCTTTGGTTTCGGCCTGTTGCCTTCAACAGTGTGCTTGTGGTGGCATTGGCATGCACTATTCACTGTTTGTTAGTTTGCTTGTTTTTTATGGCCGTTTGTATGGAGACCTCCACTTGTGATCCGTCTGTGCGCGTCCATTGTGATTGCGAGTCCAATGTCCTCTAAGAGGTCAAATCTTTGGGCTCTCGGCGTGCGCTACGCGCTTCGCCAGATCTGTCTTGTTATCTTATCCCTTTGAGCTCCAGTTCTGTGGTAGTAGGCTGGTAGAGCTCGCGTTTTGCCCGCATGGCGGCACGGCGCTGTCTCGTTTCGGCGCCGAGCTGCAAGAACGAATAGCGGCATCGTTTTCTACTGCCACTTTCGGCTGCCGCGCTGTGGGAGTGTGAGGTGCGCCGCTCGCTTCTCTTGGCAACTAGTATTTGTGCAGCTGTCCATTGACAAATCGGGTTGAAGCCTCCTTGTCCATTGCTATTGGATGTTGGCTCGTTGCACTATTCCATTGCCATGGTATATCGATGTTCAAACACAAAAATATACGTGGAGCAAAGAACTTTACCACACAGTACTGTCAAGAGTAATGTAAGCCTTGGCTAATGCATTCAAATGAAAGAATGGTAAAGCAGAGTGCAGTCAGAGCGGGGATATAGGTGGCTCTAGTGGTGCACAGGTGCATGTGAGTCTCCCGAAAGTAACAGCTAGTCAGCTAGCCAGTAGCTCTTACATGCGTCCTGTTCGCTTCAGCTTATTCAACCGGCTTATCAGCCACCAAACAGTATTTTCCTCTTATAACAAATCAGCCGTTTCAGCTTTTCAGCCGGCTTATAAGCTGAAGCGAACAGACCCATGGTTACATGCCACCTAATACCGTGGATCCCATGTGCAAGATATTTTAATTCTGTACCTTTTCCTCCCTAGCTGCCTCGATTATCGAGCAAGAGTCACCGCCATACAGGACCCTGCATTTGGGCCCACATATACGGTGATTCAAAGGTAGAGGGGTAAAGTTAGAGGATCTCATCCCAGCGACGAAATGGTCATTAACTACGCCTCTATTTCTATCTGCTCTCATGTCTACATTGGTCAGATTCCCAAGTTAACTAGCGATGCCTTTGCCCGTGGGAACACTCTAAAGCTATGGACATGCTTGGTTGCACGCCGTAAATCGTCAAGCCACAGTCTTGGCTGCCACATCGATTGAAGCACCTGCTTGGTTGATAAGCAAGTTTAGATGTGCCATAGAAAAATCAATGCTCACTGGTGTAGATTCTCGCCATAGGTGTGATGTCCTTTTTTCTCCTTGGAGATGCCACAATTGGCGTTGTTGGCAACCAAGCAGGTCCTACATCCTTAGCTCTAATAAAAAAAATACCCACTATATATTTTCTAAAAATTAAAAAATGTAACAATTAGTTTATGACTGAACACATCATCGCGGCCCAATGGAGAAGTGTAGATTTTCTACTCTCCCCGGTGGTAAAGGTATAACTCCATGGGGATGAAAAAAAAGAGTCCGGAATCCACCACATCACCTTTTATCCACAAGGCTTATGGCCATGGCCGTTTGGATTCACGCCTACGGCAGCCCGAAGAATCTTTTGATCGTTGACTGGAAACGCCGAGTGTGTTTGGGTCAACAACCCGTCGCCGGCGTGCTAACGTCCCACGGCCTTACCCGGTTGTTTTAGTTGCGTGCGTGCGAATCGCTCGCCAATTATGTGCGGCTCGCCGATGAATTGGCGGGGCTCACGCTGGCACAATCAAAATGAGCCCTTGCATTATTGAAGATGGTTAGGTACAAACATGAACGCTAAGATTATAGTCCTTCTCAGTGCCACAATACCGCATGGCGACCTTTGATTGCTGGGAAGAAAGAATACGGATATGATGGCTAACCACATTCACATACATGTGTGGCGTAAAGCACGTGTCCCATCTGGCCATCTCATGATGTCCTGCACCAAGCCAACAAGCATATTACACGATAAGTTCCTCCTTTTTCATTCTAACAAATGGAAACGAGGAAACGTCTCTTTACATTAGCTACTCTAAAGTTTGTTATATTCTTATATTCTTTACCTTTTCACATTAGAAAAGGATTTAAAGTGTTCAACAAGCGAGTGTTGTTCGTTGTCATGCACCTCCAAGTAGCCAAAAAAGTTTGCCAGTATTCAACAGAGCATCCACTGCACGCTCGCCGGCCGGCATCCGCCACTGAGCACACTCCTCCTCCATGATTGGAAGCGCCAATGCAGGCCTCCGTCAAATCGTGGTCATCGTTGAAATTTCTGTTTATTTCTTCCTCTCGGGACCATCCAAGCAAACAACGACAGTAGAACGATGCTGCTCCTAACTCTTGGAACGATGCTGGGAAACTCTAGCTTCTAGGTCACGTTTTCCATTCCTTCTTTGGTTATTTTGAATGGTTTTTGTTTGTCTAACGACATTCCTTTGAATATTTTCAAATTAGTTGTTGGGATGTTTAATAAGACCCCAAATTACCGGTGATAAGGTCACAAGACTTTTGGAAGCTAGTCATTCAATTGACAAACACTTACCATACAGATTTCATCAGTGTCCAGCCTGTACATCGCTCACCAGTTTCTATTTGAGTCAAAATAACATTGACTTCGCCAACAGGGCCGTATTGCCGTTACTATGCACATGTTATATACCGATAAAAACAAATATATATAGATAAGATAAACCGAAATGTGCAGCTGCCATTAGTTTCCCAACTAGCCAGCTCTTATAAACGTTAGGGAATAGGGGTTCCCAACAAAATAATTTCGAAGATAAGATAAAATCAAATCATACATGCCAAATCTCAACCATATCAATCCTATCCAAACCTTCTTATACCCATCACAACTTTCGATTTTGTTCTTGCGAAACTAAATATTTGGATAACACAAAAATCATATTCACATCAAATCAAATCCTGCCTACTACATTTCAACATGTTAAATGCACTAGGGGAAAAAAAAGTCCCAAAACCAACTCCCACAGTGACGATTAGCTGGCATATGTGAAATTGCTGGCTATACAAGGCAACAATAATCCACTTCATTGATATAGCCCCTATCCTTTTCCAGCTTGGCAAAAACCCTTACCAAGAAACAGATTAAGGACGGGATAACCTTCCGAAACGGATAAAACCATCCGGCCTGCTGTCTCCCTGCCGGCGGGCCATTCGCCATAAACCACCCGACGCCGGCCACCCCCCGCCCCCGCTCCCGGCCTTTAAAACCCCCCGCCCCCCGGCCCTCCCTTCCCACCTCATCCCGTGATCATTTGCCTGTCCCTATCGCTCTCCCTTCTTCCCTGCGACCAATCCGCGTACTCGTTCCACCTCCTCCTCCTCGGCCCGTCGCGCCGCGGCAGCCATGGAGGGTGACGGCAAGGAGGCCGCCAACAAGCGCCTCGACTGGGCGACCATGAACCTCGAGAGCGGCGGCGGCGTCGCCGGCGAGAAGGGCGACGGCAATGCGAGCCGGAAGCCGCCGATGAGCATCTTCCGGCTCTTCCTGGCGTGCATGGTCTCCGGCGGCATCCAGTACGGCTGGGCGCTACAGCTCTCCCTCCTCTCACCGTACTCGCAGGTGAGAATGAGATATCATCTGCTACTTGTCGTCGATCTCTTCGTATTCCCCAGTGTGTGCTTTGTTTTCTTTTGTCTACTTGATTTGAGTAGGCATTGTTTTCATCTATCTTTGTTGCGCGCTGCAGACTCTTGGGATCTCCCACAGCTACGTCTCGCTGACATGGATCTGCGGGCCTATCGCCGGATTTGTGGTAAATGCATTTTCTTTTACGATTTTGATCTTATCGTTTATTCGGATATATGCAAAAAAAATTATCTTTCTTAATCCTCTCGAAATATCGCGCTAGTATGAAACGGCTCACGTACGATTTTATTTCCATCTTTATGGAGTAGCATTGATTGCCGAGTTTTTACCGGAAGGTATATTTCGGAAGGATAAGATAGGATAGAGATAAATTACCAAGGGATCCGTTATCGTGCGTCCAGTCATCTCCTTGCTGTTTCTCCAATCCCGGGATTAATGGGCTCATTGATTCTGCTGGCAGGTGCAACCCATCGTCGGCTACTACAGCGACCGATGCACGGCGAAGATTGGCCGGCGGCGGCCCTTCGTCCTTGCCGGATGCATCATCATCTGCCTCTCTGTAAGCGCACACATCACGCCAGTCTTTTCCAAGGCGATTCCTTGTTGGCTTTCTACCGGCAGTAGCGATTTCCTCGGATCTTTTTTTAACTGACTGATGACGCTGGTGCTCTGGCCAGGTCTTGATGATCGGCTTCTCGGCGGACATCGGACGCCACCTCGGCGACACCAAGGAGCACTGCAGCACGTTCAAAGGCTCCCGCTGGTCCGCCGCCGCCGTCTACATCGTCGGCTTCTGGTTCCTCGACTTCGCCAACAACACCGTCCAGGTACGTCTGTTCACTCTTCCAAGCACGTATGCAAATCCTTCTGAATTTTACAGAGATGAGCCTGAACCATTTTGCGAATCTTTTGTCATTTCAGGGACCGGCTCGCGCGATGATGGCAGACCTTTCCGGTGAGCAATTCCTTCGATCGTGTTCTTATATTTGAACCTGATCACGCTAACATGAAGCATGAGCACGGATGACAAAAATTAGTGATGCTAATGTTGCAACTGTTGTTTCCTGCAGCTGGACAGCATGGTCCCAACGTTGGCCAGGCGATCTTCTCCTTGTGGATGGCTCTCGGCAGCGTCCTCGGCTACTTGTCCGGCGCCAACGCGAAGTGGCACGAGTACGTCGCCTGATTTCATCTCATAAAGAAACATTCATTTTTGTTTGTTTTTTTCCCAAAGCGTTTGCCCTGGTCGTCGGCTGCTGATGTGTTCTTGACGCTGGTTGACTGATCAGGTGGCTCCCGTGGCTCAAGACCGCGGCGTGCTGCGACGCCTGCGCAAATCTCAAGGGTGCCTTCTTGACTGCCGTGGTGAGCTCTGACTTCTGAATTCCACGTCCTCCGGTCTCGTAGCGTGTTCGTTATTGCTTCTTCTCAACGTGCTTGGATCTTTGGCGTTTAATTTTGTCTCCTTTTTTTTTTTGGATCAGATCCTCATTATCATCAGCATGTCGGTTACCTTGGCCCTCGCCGGCGAGGAGCAGCTTGCCAAGGACGACGTCGACGTCTCCTCTGGCGGCGCGTGCTCGGCTTTCGCCGATCTCTTCAAGAGCCTTAAGAACCTGCCACCTGCCATGTTCAAGGTGCTCGCCGTCACGGCCGTCACCTGGGTACGTACGCACATCCATTCATCCACCCGCACATCGTATCTTTTCCTTCGCACGAGGAATCTTTGACCCTGACATGGCTCTCGACGGGTTGGCTCGCAGCTCTCGTGGTTCCCCTTCTTCCAGTACAACACCGACTGGATGGGCCGGGAGATCTACCACGGCGAGCCGCAGGGCGCGGGCGGCAAGGCGGACGCCTTCGACGCCGGGGTGCGCGAGGGCGCCGTCGGCCTCCTCTTCTGCTCCATCGCTCTTGGCGTCACATCCTTCCTCATCCCCAAGCTTTGCCGGAAGCTCACGTCCCGGGTCGTCTGGTCGATCAGCAACCTGATGGTGTTCGCAATCATGACGGTCATGGTCGTCCTTGGCATGATCTCCATGAAGGGCTACAATCCCTCCCTCACTGCCAGCCTCATTGGTCCTGACAAAACGTACAGGGGCATAGCGCTCGCCGTCTTCGCACTCATCGGCATCCCGCAGGCCGTAAGTTGACGCGCGTTTCTGATTGCTGTTTCATCGGAGTTCGTTCGTGCTGCGTGCTTACTATAGTTCTGGTCGAATCGTTTTGTGTGCTTGCAGGTGCTTTTCAGTGTCCCGTGGGCCGTTGCGTCTGAGGTTGCCTCCGAGGAGGGTGGAGGCCAAGGTCTCACCATTGGTGTCCTCAACATCGCCATAGTCCTTCCGCAGGTAAAATTTCTTTCTTTACCATCGACTTGTCTTCAAGCATTATTGCCTCTTTTGAGCACAATACAAAATTACTGATCCCGTGTTGCTCCTCGTTTTCAGCTGGTGATCGCGCTCACCGCTGGCCCAATCGATGGCGCCTTCAACAAGGGCAACACCCCGGCCTTCGGCATCGGCGCTGCCTTCGCCCTGATCTGTGCGGTCCTGGCAGTCGTCCTGCTCCCCAAGACGAAAGGTTTGTCCAACGCCACCCTCATGGCGGGCGGGCACTGATCTCCGGCCGGTACGGCAACACACTGGCAGTGCCGAGGTAGATCAGAAATCCAGCATCTGCGTCTTGGTTTCTGCCGCACCCAATCCCACACAAGGAATTAAACACTGATCTAAGGAGGAATGCAATGGTTAAGCTAGCTTTTGGGTGATAATCCCGGAGTGTTGTCAATGTCAAGTCTGTTCATATATGAGGTTGTGTTCAGCCTCATGTTGTTGAATTCTGCTCTAGGTTTTCCCTTGGACCTTACTACTTTTACAGCAGTAGAGGGCGAGGTAGATCTCTCCAAATGTTTTGCACAACTGGAAATGTATCTCAAGTTCTCTCTGATGTAATCGTTACAAGCCTACGAATGAAACGCATTCTAAATACTTCTTTTTGGCTTGATATACGTAACATCTGAATGATTTCGTTTGTTTATTGGGACAACCTTCGTTGAGTAAACTCTCCTACAAGTCATTGGTCTTTCCTGGAACTCATGAATCACGATCTCCTGAAACTCTGCCAAAGGACTTCGTGGTCAAAACTTTTACCGTGCCATATTGTTGGCAATCTGTACCACCAGACGCAGAAGACTTCCTGGTCAAACATTTTATTGGCAACCTGTACCACCAGATGCATGTCTCAGGAAACTGTGAGCGAGGCATGCATGTTTCTATGTGAACGGCATAAGAGCCAGACGTCAGTTAGCCATCTCTATCTCCATGCTCGTGATCGGTAAGCTTGCAGTGCACCAGAGCCAGATGCAGGGCTCCTTGCTGCAAGGAGCAGGACAAGCCCATGTGGGTTACCCAGCGAGACGGTTAGGCTTCTTTTTCGTCGCATTTCCCAGAAAGAAAAGAATCGTCCTGAGCCTTGCCAATGTTGACCCTGTGCTTGTGCTGACAAACAAGCGTGGCCCAGAAGAACATGCAGGTTGCTGGCAGTGAACATTGTTGCTGGAGCAAAGTTTTGGCAGCAGCCCGCAGATTCCTCCAGCCGAACCCTCAATCAATATTGGGGTCTTTACTCTTTACCTAACTTGGTGCATCTTGTGACATACTAGTATCAATCTAAGTTTCACGGGATGACAGTGAATTTCTCAGTATATGGCAACTCGTAATTTCAGATATCACCAGTTAGGTCTGGCAGCTTTAGATCTCAGCTGTTACTAGCCAAAAGGAGAGATATGGCAACTCTTAACTTCAGATTTTGCTTGCCAAGAGGAATGCAATGCAGAAGCTGTTAACTCATGGATTACAGGCTTGACGATTTTGCTGGCCTGGGTGATGATCTGTTTCTGCGTTGCCCTCGGCCATTCTTGGCACGCTTTGATGTGTCCTAATTCACTACTGAATCAGCAGAGATTTCATAGACGGTCACCAAATCTCTGGGATCCGGAAAGCAGGTTAATGCACGCTCCCCAGTCATTTTGGCCTGCAGTGCACTGTGCGCATGCTCAGCCCGTGCTCTCAGGCTACAAATAGGCGGCCCCAAAGAACGGAGCCGAGCACACACCAGCAGCACGCATCCAAAACGAAGCGGCGCTACTGCGCTAGCTCTCGCGCACCACACGGTTCTCGGCCGGGGTTCGCGTCTTGCAAAGAAGTCGCAACCAACTAGCTAGCCTAGGCAAGTCTCGGCGTGCGTGTTGCCACGGGAGATGGGCTCCAAGATCATCGTGGGCGCCCTGGTGCTGGCGCTCCTGGTGATGGGCGCGGCCGAGGCCCAGATCCTGCCGACCCCGTGCTGCCGCATCGACTGCTGCGACGGCAAGCCCGAGTGCTGCGCTGCGGGCCCCTATATGGCGGCCGTGGACTACGCCGCCGCGGCCACTAGCCCGACGGCCGATGTGGACGGCGTCGTCGTCAGAAACGCCAGGGCTCGGCCGGCCGGTGCGGGTCGCAAGGTCGGCGCCGGAAACTAGAGGGAGGTCTAAGTAGTAGTAGCTCGCAGGCCTCCCGTCCTGGCTCGCGAGAGGTCGGACGCCGGGTACTGCTCCTTCTGTGTGGGTGTGTGTTCTACTTCTACCTCCCTACTAGTATGTTGCCCAGCACGGGCAGCGTCTGGCTCTGGTGTTAGGAAAGGTTGCCCGTTTCTTTCCTGTTCCGTTTTAGCTTTGTTGCTTTGGTACTGTAATATGTAACTCAACGTGCTGTACTGAATCTGTGTTGCCTAAGGCCTCGTTCGTTTCGGCTGGAACGGTTCGAAACGTGGCCTGTTCCACCCGGATCGAATAGACCCGGTTCAAAACCAGGCCGGACCAAAAATGGTTGTTCGGTTTGATACGGCCCGGAATGAAAACGGGCCTGGATTGGAATTCTCCTTCACTATGCGGTCCGGATCGGATCCGTATGTTCTCACCTCCGGATCGAAACCAGCGGACGGCGCTAGCGGCGCGAGGCTCCACGAGGCGCGGCTCCGCTGGCGGCGCGCAAGGCGACGCGGCGGCGGCGCGAGGTGGCGGCGGGGCGACGCGAGGTGACGGCGTGGTGGCATGGGACATCTTCGATGGCTACCACCGCGACGACGGCCGCCGCCTTCTCGCCGGTGAGCTGACCCAAGATCTTTGAGCAAGGGTGGGTACATCCATCATTGTTGGCCGGTCGGCCGGCCAGGCATCGCTTTTCGCGTTGATGGCCGGCCTAGGTCGTCCGTGTCTAGGTGGTTGTAGTTGCAGGTCAGGCAGGCAGCAAGGTGGTTAGCAGTTGAGCTTAGCTATCGAACGGCATCCTTCGTCGTGGATCTGTTCCTTTCTTCCTAGGTCCATCTGACTCCATTCTCCGCTGGAATTGGAGCACCTGCTTCTTGGCTACCAACCATGGATTTCCAGGGATCTTGGGTCTGCTTGCTCACAAATTGCATATAAGTATCTTGTGCAATAGTTTGTGACCCAGTGAGATCCCAGCTAACTACTTGATAGGATTTCTTGTTTGATGTGGTTCTTGTTTGATAGTATTAGTTGAGGTGAAAAAGGATCAGGTAGATCTGTAGGGACACATGGAGTGCCATCTACAGTTTCAATTTCAATGGCTGCTCCATCTAAATGTGCCCATTTAGTTCTGACACGGTCACACAACAGCTCTTTTTTCTAGAGTTTGTGAGGAAATCAGGCATGCAAGATCACTTGTACATTTTCTCACATGATGTATCATGTTAATCACAAAACTATAGAAATTTGGTTATATGCTGTGTGGATAGTGAGAGAAAAATGTTGCACGCCTTGCGATAGATAAGTGCCACATTGGATGTGATTCATAATGAGTAAACTAAGAGCTGGGTTATCTTGATTAATCAGGGGTTGCAGTGTCGTGCGCCTTTCAGTTATGTCACATTGTTGTCTGAAGTAAAACTGAAGGTGATGTCGCCATTAGCCTACCCTGAAATGAATAGCCCAGCTGCACACTTCACATGATCTTGGATTGTTGTAGTAAAGGCCAGTAGCTGCAAGCCTGCAAGTGCAGCCTGCAACATCCTATATGAGTTTCTTTGCTATCAGGTAATTGATGCGTTTGAACAGTTGGTAGCAGGATCAATGCAGAGAGACAGCTTCTGCATGTCTGCTGGATTCTGCAGGTTCAGTATAATTGAGTATAGTGTCTTAAAAAAACTTCTAGGAACAATATGCTTGCTTTGTCAATCAAATTGCTCTTGAAGCAAAGATTATAGTCAGTTATTGCAGCCTTGTGCTATTTTGTCAAGTGCTTTCCCTTTATACATAATAATGACATGCCAAACTGACATCCACTTTGTTACTTAGGGAATGTTTAGTGCAGCAAACACCTGACCTGTCATTTATATTTGTGCTTGTACCTGTCATGTATTTTGATGCTTATTGTCTAAATGCAATTGCAGTTTTGTACATCAGCACAACGAAGCGGACCCTCTCCGATGGCGCATAGACTCGAGTGGAGCCCTTCCTTTTCTGTCGTGTAACTCCAAACAACTAGTCATTTTTTTCTCACTTGATTAAAATTTGTGTATGGCTGAAGTAGTTTGTCACAAAGTTTCAGTGAACAATGTCCTACAAAAAATATTTATCTGAACAACGTGAATTGAACAATTTTTTTGTGATCAAATAGCTCTACTGAAATGGCTCTAGCCCTGAAATAATTCTTGTACAGCTGAACATATTATTGTGGGCTTGGAATAGTTCTGAGCTTGGAATGGTTCTTGGCCGGGATCAAGTGAACGACCTGGATCCATTTGATCCTGGCCTGGAACGGTTCCTGGACTGGATCCATTCCAAAAGAAACGAACGAGGCCTAAGATGGATGCATAATGGCCGTCGGCGGATGTGTGGTATCAAAATTTATGTAAGCGTGTGCATGTTCAGCGTGCAAGAGTTTCAAAGGGAGTTTCTTTTTGGGAACGTGTACGTTGGTCGGCTGCAGAGGTGCATACACACGCCTGAAGCCATCTCCGCTAGGTGGTAAGATTTGAGTAAAATACATGAATAGCCATTGTACTTGTCTTTATGTTTCAGTTTTGCTATCATACTAAATCGTGGCCATTAAACTCGCTTGACTATACTGATACGGTCACTAGGTCCTTAATTGTATGTATTCCGAATTAAATTTAGCTGTCTGGTCATCAAATGCTGTCAAATTGTGGTATGTACATAGCGTTTTCAATTTTTTCCAACATGTATCATTAACAAATGTTTATATGTACAAAGATTGTAAACACACTGGAAGCTAGATGGCCAACTAATTTTATTGCTCATGTTTCATGGATCTCTAATATCAATTGTTGGCAACTTCAGCTGGTAGTCCTAGATTACTAGGGTATTTGTGTTCGGCAAGAGAATCGAAGGTGAGAACACGCTCAAGCAAGGCTCGTTCGCACACAAGGATTTAGTCAGGTTTATGCCCCTGAGTAGGCGAGCTTCACCGACAAAGCAAGGTTGAGCTCCAGGCTTGTGGCGACATAACAAACTAGAGTTGATGATTAGGATATAGTGCGTTGGGAGTGTTTGGAAATTAAGCAACATCTCTGTTCATTCGTCGCTTTATTTTTGTGACATGAACAATGCAATCAGTAAAAGGCAACGGTGAGATGTGTCTTATTTGTTCATCTTTTAGCATGTGAAGATGAGGTTTGGCTGATTCGATCATCATGTGAATTGCCGTCTCCTTGTTCTCCATATAGACGAGTGATTGTTTTCTCGTCAGAATATAGAAGGGGCTACAGATGATTGTTATAGGTGGAAGAGTCTGCAATAGAGAGGGATGTAAATACAAAAGAGAAAGTGAAGGGAAAAAATGTTTGTTGTTATGCACTGTTTGTTCAGTGTCCATTACGAGTTTGCTGCAACTTATATTGTCTATGTTCTTTTTCATGCAAAATTCATATATTGGTCTTGTATAATTGTCTTATGTTTTATGTGAAATTCATTTATCGGTATTTGTTAATATGTTTTATGATATTTGAAATAGGTATCAAGCGCAAAAACGATTATCGTTGAGTTTTCCCTTCCTAATTTAAATTTCCCTTTCGTTGATCTCTCGCCGTTCTACGCCCAGAGCAATAAGAGCTGTGTCCACACAGGCGCACAAGCTCCCTGTTGTTTTGCTTATTTCTCTCAGTTACTTGGTGTAGACCATTTTATCTACTAAATGTAAAGATATGACAGCACAGTTGGAGCCTTAACTTTGCTAACGGGTTTTGGATGTACACTTCTTGACGTATGTTGGATGTCGACAGATATTGGGTTGCTAAATCTGTCAGTTTTCCTTTGTATAGGTTTAAGCTTGTGATTTGTCAAAAATTTGATAGATCTAGACAACAAAAATCTGTCGACAGATGACTAGACAGTCCATTATTATTTTTACTATAACCATGGTTCCAGTCCATGGCCTGTTTTTTTTCCTTTTCTTCTTGTTCGTTTCGATAAAGTGAACAGAATGCTCTTTCGTTATATTTTATTTCCTATTTTATTTTTATTTCTAATGCTCCTGTATATATTTATTCTCCGACATATAGGTTGTGTTTCTTTTTCTTTTCTTATTTATTCTTGATTCTTCCCTTATTTTATATTTTTCTATGAACTAAGTGTGCGAGTGCTATAAACACACTATTGTTTTTGTTTTCTTCAAGTTTTCCTTCTTATTTTCTGTTTATCTATGAACTAACTGCGCAAGTGCTATAAAGACACTGATATTTGATATTTATTTTTCATATTTTCTTCTCATTTTCCCTTATTCCCTATTTATTTTTTATTTTATTCTTCTATTTCTTCTTCCAGTTTTTATCCATTCTTCATCTATCTAATTCTCTTATCATATTTTTATTTAGTTTTCATTCTTTCATTCCTTACTATATTTAAATTTATTCATTTACTTTTTTCATGGACTACCACATTTTTTGTATATCCACAATGTATTTGTTCCAAGTGTACAAATTTTGTTCGTTGAGTTTATATAACTTATTCTATTTGTATAAAATACTTATTTTATGAGTTCATGTAATGTTTTCCAAATTAAATAATCCATTCTTACAAGCTATCAATAACTTTTCTAACTTCATACCCCTATTAATTTTACTAAATAGGAGGCAAAATTGTTTCAAACAAGATATGAACATAATTTCAAAAGCGGAAGCAATAAGGACATGAGAATAATTCATATGTATTTTACACATGAATAATTTAACAATAGAAGACATGAAAATAATCACAATTCTATTTATACAACTATTGGAGTATAGTGATTTTATTTTATATGTATAAAAAGAAACACATACACATCATGTTGGAATACGCAATGTATATTTTGAATATTTTCGTAGTCTATCAGGATAATAGATCCTACGCATGGGATAAAATCTTCTTTTCATGGCAAAGCAAATAAATTCTAGAAGATATTTTGAATGGTAGGAAAATTCAGTCTTTGACTTTACAGTACCACATGGTGCCTAGTAGGGCATGTTGGATTTCATAGAGGGCTATGGTATGCTACAAGTGTACTGGCAGTGGACATGTTTTTCGAAATATGTTTATTTTTTTCCCTTTGCAACACAAGTAGTGGCCAAAATGACTCGTTCAAGCTTTGACAATCCATAAAATGTATCAATACACCTCCACCTTGTCTACGCAAATCAACATGTAAATGATAGCCAAACGTAATAAAGAACATGTGTGGAATTGCATTAAAAAATTGTAACCATTCTATCAATTTAATTTCGAATATTGGAATAATCAAGACTCATTGTTTTGATTCACATATCCACCTCGGTTCTCACTAGCCTTACTTTTTTTGGTTGCTCTTATTTAGATAATTAAGCACATCAGAGTGCAATATCGAGAATTCCACATTCCTTACAAGTGTTATGAGAAGTATAGACAATACTTTTATAAAGGCTCTTTCACATTTAAGTCTTTTGCGAATCAACATTCTTCTTCTTATACGGTGTCATACCCTACATCATGATTATACGGTTCAGATCCAGAAAGAACAAATTGCCCCGCTCAAAACACCCTGCACTAAATTATTACAAAATTAGAAAAACTAATTCCATGTAAAATGGTCATGTGCCACAAAATTACACCATCTAGCATAATAGTTCCAATTTCACTAATAGTAACAAGTTCTATCTGCAAAGTAGAAAATAATATAAATATAATAGCCTAGCATCATGTAAGGTAATCATAATAATGAAATCTTTTATAACACAGTATAGAACAAGATTTATTCATGTATCAAACCAACAACAATAAATATTGAAAATGGTAAATATTGTCATCAGCTTCCTGCACATGTATGCACGTATAGATACACATTAGCAAATACACCAATATCATTCTCTATCACATACTCAAAATCCTTCCAAAATACCCCATCCTTAATGTCATAATTGTTGATATTTTTTGGTCAACTAATAGCTGCTTAGATAGCTTTTTAAGCTTTTGAATATGAAGAAAACTAATTGCTTATATGGCCCTAATAGTTGCAAAGGATAATCATTGTCCTAATAGTAATTAACAATTTGATAAGACATCACAAATAGCATCTTGAAATAGCTTCTGTAAAAATCACCACAACGAACTAACAATCTCTAATAAACTATTAGGTTAAAGATTGAAATTCAATTACTATTTCCCATTAACACATGGATGAATCATAATTGACTGATAATATCAAGCCATATGTCAAATTCTCATATCCCATGACATACTTGACTTCATAGATGATACAATTTCTTTGCATCATCTCTCTGTAGCACATACGTCCCATGATATATTTGACATTATAGAGGGCATAGACGAAGGGAGAATTGATGCTAGACGAGCTACAACGATGATGGCATGGAATGTGGCGGTGGCGTTGTGGTGGAGCGAGAGGGGAGGATGGAGAAATGAGAGAAGATGGAAAGGAATAGGGGAGTGCCACCGCGCGCCGACGACTGCCAAGGCCACCGACGATGAGAACAGGCGATACACGGTTCACCCCCATGTGGTCTGGGGGTGATGCGTGGAGGCTCTGAAGGGATCCTTAGCTCAGAGGATAAGAATCTAGCTGTTAGCTTTGGTGGATTGCAGCTCCTTCTCTAGAGGTGGATATAAGGGGAGGGCTAGCGAAAAGAGGAAGAACGACTAAGGTATAGGAGGAGGAAGAAGAAAGCCCTCCATAACTTCGAACCTTACCTCTGCCACTGCTTTTGTAGTCCTGAGCAGGCCCGTATATCACCTATGGCAAGTGGGCCGACTGCACCAGGCCTCCAAAATTTTGGGGCCCCCATGTGTCGACCTCCCTCTGGTAGTCTGGTGCCTGGTGGCCTCTGTAACTTTGTTCCTGGCTGCATCTGCAATTTTGCATGCGACCAGCGGACCAGGCTTGCATGCAACTTTTTGATTTTTTGGCCTGGAGAATCTGTTGCGTCATTGGCTCATTGCGTATTGCCGGACCAGGAGTCCATAACCGTCCGATAGACCGATACTCCGATTAGCAGGCCTGGCCTACCGCTGCCGCCTGCTGTCTGCCGATTAGGATTCTAAATCTAATCGCCAGATCGCGTGAGCGCCGCCAGCCGCCGCAATCTTGCCGAGTCACCATCTTGCCGAGCTGCGCGCGAACTGCGATTCTGCGAAGCTACCGCCGCAATCAAACCTGCATGCAGGCAGCGACTCCACCTCTGGGGCTCTGACGGCAGGTCTGACTTCTTCACAACAGAAGCTACCGCGTGAAGGCGTGAGCACGTGATTCGCTGAGAAGGTGCAGGTAATGTAATACTGTGCCTATTTCGAAGAATACTAGAAGAATGATGCTTTTTAATGGAAGCTAAGAACTTATCAGTAAGTAAGATTCGTCATTTAATCGTTTTGTATGAATACTTATGGTATTACATGAGGAAGTCTACATGCATTTTAGCTATTTGTATTTTATAAATATAGGCCCTACTTTATATTTTGCACCAGGGCCACAAAAATGTAGGTACGGGCGTGGTCCTGAGTAGGCCAAAGGCACTTTGGTAATGTCACTTACAAAACTGTAGCAACACACCTGGTGTGAGCTTCTATGTATTTGCTTATGTAAGCATCAAGCTTCCAGGGGCAGACCTAAGGTCCATCGAGCCTGGGCACCTGTCCAGGATCCTTGTTGAGCGTCCTAAGGGAGAAATGACTCGTGCCATTGACAGCCAACTAAAACACATGTAGTCCAATACGATGAATCACGTCGAGCCAGGAGATTGAGCTTGCCTCCTGCACGGGGCCTCGAGCAGGCTTGCTAGCTGCGACCGGAACTCATCATCGTGAACACGTGCACAGGCTTGAAGGCTTGAAGCCATTGCGGCCTCTTGTCGCCGGCATCACTATGTAGCCATTGGCAGACGCGGTACAAGGAGATGAGCGCCTCCACAAGCATAATCGGCATCCATCTTAAGATGGAACTAATGTATCGCGATGACTAAGGCAACTATCCTATAGCGTATCTCCATGATTTTAATCTAAGATATCGAGGATAGCTTCCTCTTCTGTTGCATGCCACAACTTTCTGTTGCCACTCTTGTACTATATATCTTCACCGTTCTATCAGTGCAAACTGTTGCGTGTTTTCCAAACTATCTCACACTTTCAGGATGACAAGAAGCGGAACCCTAGCTAAGCTGGTTTTTTGCTCTTGATCGCTACCGAATAACTAGATGGATGGATCATTTGGATCATCACTCTTCATTAGTGCCCTATTTACTTCTTCATGGTGTCTCCTCTGGGGATACACTACTAGACTTTTGGTGCAAACTGTGTTAATGAATTAGTGTGGTATTGAGACAATTTATGTGGCGTCTTTATTTTCCTAATGTATTTATATTGGTATATTCACATGTATAGTGAACATGTTTAGTTCCAAAACTACCAAATTTGTCAACTTTGCTTTTGTTAGCGGTCAATATCTTTGTGGGAATTTATTATGGGTTGCTATGTTCACTCAGGCTAAAAAAATCCTGGGTCCGCCACTGAAGGCTTCTCTATGCGTACGCTGATATAAGTAGTATTGCTTTGATCCAGCATGTGTGGCCCCACCACACTGGATTATTATTTATAGCATTTCATAAAATTGGCCTAGCTTTGTCCATGTATGTTCTAGACCATCAGTACGAGCAACCAAGCAAGCTCTCCGTAACACTACAGGTAGTCCTAGCAATGAACTTTTCCGAATGCAAAGACACAAATTGAAATATTATGACCACATGGCTAGAAAAATGACCTTAGTACCAGTCATATTTCGACCCGGTACTAATGCTAATATTAGTACTGGGTCCAAATTTAGTAGCTCCCGAAGGTATTTTAAGTATCGGGTGGTGTTATAACCCAATACTAAAGGTCGGTCCTCATGGCTATTTAACAAATTTTTTCTTTATTTTTTTTTTGGCACAAAACAATTTAGGACCGGTTAATAATACCAACCGATAATAATAGGTTAGTACCGGGTGGATGACCGGGTACTGAAAGGATCATTTTAGTACCAATATAACAATACCGGTATCGCAACGGGTACTAAACGGGTTCAGAGTCGGTAATAAAGCTCACCTCTCTGGCAGTGGCCATGGAGTATTTTTCGCAGTACTGTCGTACACGTATCGTCCATACATGAAACGTACTGTCGTACTGCAATGAATCCACATGCAGCACGCTATTATTTCCCGTGTTCTTCAGACTTGTAGTTCAAGTCTATATATGACACGCCACCGTGTGACAGCACTACAAGAGACGAGTTGCATACTTGCATGCACCATTTGTATGCTCAAGCTGCTGTCTAGTTGTAGAGAGCTAGTCAACTAGAAGGAGAACTTGAACACCATGTCATGCTTGTACACCTGCCCCGGCCTCACGATCTGCGACGGGAAGCCCGGGTGGTTCACGGCGTCGGGGAACCCCTGCGTCTCCATGCACAGAGCGCCGTACCTCTCGTACACGCTGCCGCCCTTGCCCCTGACGCCGCCGAGCCCGTTGGCGGTGTAGAACTGCACGCCGGGCTGGTCCGCCCACAGCTCCATCGCCCGCCCCGTCGCGCCGTCCCGGACGCGCGCCACCGGCCGCAGGGACGTCGCCGCCGTGCCGCTATCGTCGGCGCCGTCCACGGCGTAGTTGGTGTCGTAGCCCGCGACGCCGCCGCGCAGGAGCTCGGCCAGGCGCGCGCCCACGGGTGCCGGCGCGCGGAAGTCGTAGGGCGTGCCGGCGACGGGCGCCAGCGCGCCCGTGGGGATGAGCGCGGCGTCCACCGGCGTGTACCGCGACGCGAGGAGCTGCACTGTCTCGCCGAGGACGGGGCCGCTGCCGTGGCCGCCGAGGTTCCAGTAGGCGTGGTGCGCGAGGTTCACCGGGGTGGCACTGCCCCGCGCCGTGGCGTTCATGCGCACGCTCAGCACGTGCGGGGGCGAGAGCCGGTACGTCACGTACACGTCCAGGTCGCCGGGGAAACCTGCATTCACGTACAGCATCGCAAAGACAACGCATTAACCTAGCTAAGCCGGCCAGAGCAAACGCATTATATTGCTGGGTGGGAAAACAAACGTTTCAATGATGGCTACACCTACACTAGTGGATATAGTGCGCCTGGAATGAGGCTAGCTCACACTGCTGTTGCAGGTTGCTGCAGTATGGACCGTATGGTTGAGGGGGTGTTTGGCAACACCCTGTTAAAGTTTAACACCTGTCACATCGGATGTTTAGATGCTAATTAGGAGTATTAAACATAGGCTAATTACAAAACTAATTGCACAGATGGAGTATAATTCGCGAGACGAATCTATTAAGCCTAATTAGTCCATGATTTGACAGTGTGGTGCTACAGTAACCATTTGCTAATGATGAATTAATTAGGCTTAATAGATTCGTCTCGCGAATTAGGACAGGGTTCTGCAATTAGTTTTATAATTAGCTCATGTTTAGTCCTCCTAATTAGCATCCGAACATCCGATGTGACACTGTTAAAGTTTAGCACCTCGTATCCAAACACCCCCCAGGAAAAGCGCAAATGCGTGTGCAGGAAAAACACCTTTTCCAATGTGATGACAGTGGACCACATATTGCTGTGGGCTGCACTACGAGGTTTTTCACTCCGGCACTCATGTACTGGGTGACGTATTCCATGCCATCAATACAAAAGGAGCTGTTCATAAGAAGGAGCATCTACATCTCACTGGATATTTCAAACCTAATTACACACTCTGAATTTTAGGGCCAATCACCTATTTGATCCAATAATTCTCATCACGGCTCTGTTTGGAACAAATTAAATCTTACTTAAGACCAAAATAAGCTGAAATTGGAAGTCAAACAGCCTGCTTTTTTTAAAAGCTTCTCCTGACCACGCTTGACGCTTCTCCCGCTCCTATTTGTACTAAAACACAGAAGCTGATCAGCTTCAGCTTCCCCTTTTTTAAAGGAGGTACTGTTAACTGTTCGACCTAACCTTAATATCTCCGATGCTCTAGTTGCAGACATTCTAAACGAACAATTCCACTGATCCACACAGCTAGAGTAAATGCGCTCCCACGAACAGATGCACAATGTTCCAAATAACGAAAAGGAACGAACACACTGTACCTTGCTCCCCATCGAAGCTATGGTAGTAGAGACTGATGTAGGGGGAGTCGCCGCCGCCGACGTGCTCCATCACCGTCCATATGACCTTGCTGAATCCCCGGTGACCACCTGGTCCGATCCCAAGAACAAGAACAGGAACGAACGCTCAGTTTTTTTTAGAAAAAAAAGAAGTGAACGAACTAACAATCACACAGCAGCTCGGAGCAACAATCCATCAGCAGAGTCTCGGTCTCGGCCGGCAGTCTCTCACCGTGGAGCGAGTTGTTGCCGTCGTTGGGGTACAGCCGGTAGGCCTTCCCGTCCAGAGTGAACCGGGCGCCGGCGACCCTGTTGGCCACGCGGCCGATCAGACCCCCGAAGTAGGCGGTGCCGTTCTGCATGTTCGGAGACAAAGACAGCCAAGTGAACTTGAAGAGAGAAAGTAAAACAATTTTGGAGCCGGATCCTATGATCGAGATGATCTCTTCTTACCACATATTCAGCGACGGTGTCGTAGCCGAGCACAACGTCGTCCAGGTTCCCTGCAACGCGAAGATCAGAATGCATGTCTCCCGTAGCCCCGGCTCCACAAAGAAGACTGTACAGAGCATGGAAGAGCAGAGTTATTACCCTTGGAGTCAGGGAGGATCACGGACATGAGAGTGGCACCCCAGTTGGTGACCTTGATGGAGAAGTCGTCGCCCCTCTTGAGCTCGTGCACGCCAACCGTCTTCCTCTCAGCCGCCGCCGCATTTCCTCCGCCGCAGAAGCACGCTGCCACGGCAAGGCACAGGGCAAGAAGAACAGGCAGCCGGAGCAGAGGCAGAGCACCTCTTGCCATCTCGCAGGTCAGCTACTCAGCTGTCGCCTTGGAAGCGCAGAGACGAAGGAGGGGATGGGTTCGCCACGACACTGCTACTTGCAAAGACGGCTAAGAATTGAAGTGGCCGATCGCGTCCTTGCATTGGTTTGTGACCCCCCTAGCTACTGCTATTCTCAGCCGGAGGAGGACAGAGCTGCGTCAGAAAGCCACTGCGCGTCCAGCGATCTGCATCGTGTTGCGCGTTTCCGTTCGCCGCCTGCTACTAGTGCTAGCTCCGGCCTGGCGCATACACATCCGGCTTCTGGATGGATGGGAAGCGGCTGCCAGCGCTACTTGCATGCGGCGCTACTGGATGGCTCGGTGGTTCTGTGATCTGCCGGATCATCATCAGCTTCGGAAACTTGTGCGTGCAGCCGTGCTGCCCTTTTCTGTGAAGGTGTCCGGACGGAGCGTGCCGAAACGACTATATGCTACATTGCTACCCACTGTATGGACCATGCCATACCTCTAGTGTGTAATTTACGCAAAAAGGTGTCATGGGACACACGGAAAAAAGTCCTAAGAACGACTCAACCACGGCACTGTCAGACGGTCAGTTACATGTAGAGACAAATGAAGCAAGCCCTCTGATCTGTGGGGTTCTCCAGATTTTTTTCCTTTTTAAATACAAAACTTTTGCATGTATAGAGATATACCTATATATCTATTCTATGTGCATATCAAATCTATGTACTTAGAAAAGCCAAAATTTAGGATGGAGGGAGTATATATTAACAAAAAGTGTTTATAGAAGCAGAAGCAAAACTGCAAAGAAAACAACGAGGAACTATGGAAATGTATCTAGCCATTCTATGCTGCCCCGGAAGTACTTCTCTAGCCTATGGATATAGCAAATTCATGCTTAAAGGAGGCTTTACATGATTCCACATACACTCGTTGTTTGAAGACAATACCAATTCTTGTTGTCCAGATACTCAGGACACAATAATTATGATTTCCAAAAAGAAAGGCTTCAAAAGCTGCTGCTTAAAAGTTTCCAAAATCTGATATAGAGAAAGATTAGGCGCAATGTGCAAATTCAGCAGGTTCAAACGTGAGTAAAATACACAGGTGCTCCATAAACTTATTATTGGGTGTCATCTAGGTTCCTAAACTCTCAAAGTGCATTTTTAGATTCATAAAATTGGCTCAAGATGCCATCCGAGTTCCTAAACTCTCAAAACACATTTTCAGTCCCCCCAACTTGTATCAGGGTGACATCCAAGTCCTTAGACTCTCAAAGTGCATTTTAAGATCCCCAATCAAGTGCCAAGCAATACATGCATAATCACTAGCATAAGGTGGTTATGAAGGCAACGAGCGAGGAGGAAGCATTGCCATCAGCGATAGGTGACAAGTTTTAAGATTTGAAAATATTTTTGAGAATTTAGGGACTCGGATGAAACCTGAGGACAAGTTTGGAGGGCCTAAATATGCACTTTGAGAGTTTAGGGACCCAGATGACACCTTGAGATAAGTTTGGGGACCTGAAAATATATTTTGAGAGTTTAGGGACCCGGATGACACCACAAGACAAGTTCAGGAACTGCTGGTGTGTTTTACTCTTCAAAAGTTCTTATGAGAAAGGGCATCGGAGAAAAAAGATGTTGCAGAGATTCAACCTCATTGTTTGGACATAAACACTATTATAGCTCTGAAGTTTCATATTTTCCCTTCTAAGAAGTTCTCTTGTGTTTAGCCTGTCTTCGAAAAGGAGCCGGAAGAGAATTTTGTACTTGAGCTGAAATGAACTCTTGCGGACCTTGCTACGAAAGGAGGAACGCCATCACTTGGCCACGACGCGTGCCAAACATTGGAAGTCACGGTGGTAAACATCTTTGCCAAAAATTGGAACTCACCACGGTGGTGAACATCTTTGCTTGATAGCGGCTTAGTGACAGGATATGCGCTTAAAGTTTTGTCATGTCAAGGTAGATTTGTCTCACTTTGTGCTTCCCATTTGAATCAAAGTTGTAATAATGAATGGATGGGATACTTTTATTCTTCTATCTAAAAAAATTAACTCTTCCAGAGCCATGGCCCTTGAGTATACCTGGTGTATGTATGACACTATGCCATTTTATGATTTTGTATGCTTTTGAACTATAAAGTCCATTTCAACAAATATATGTCCATCTTCCATCGGTGTCCAGTGAGGTTCTCAGGAATCAAGATTACATGTTCCTCTTCATGACGGTGATGCTAATGGCCCTGCTACCACTAGAAACTCGGACAGAGTCAAGCAAAAACATTGCAAAGAGTCAAACTTTTGGTAAACAATCACTAGACCAACTTCAAATGCCACAAACCCATAAAAGCCTATTTCACATCACACAATCATCTGCATCAAGAGGTACAGTTCGATCGTCAGCTGATATTTCAGCAGAGTGTTGCAAGAAGTACAATTTGATGGTTGATCATTACCCATTGATCTTATTCACAACAACTGCAGCTACAAAGCTTTCCAATCCCAAAAGCTTTGGGACCTGCCACGAATAACTCGACATGTATGTAACAGCCCCCGACACATCCATGTCTTAGCCTTTTATGACACAAGGGGACCAAAACTAACCTAAGTTCGCCATATAAGTTCGATTTGCATACAAGAGCATGTTTTATAGACAGCCAATCTAACAGCTACGATAAAAAAGAAATACTAGTAGTTTTTTCCTCTTTGTTTTTTGAAGAAAAAGAGCTGTAGAAGAAGAGAAATCGAGCCTCAAGAGCGTTGCCTGCTTCAGAGCCTGTCGACGTCGACGTTCCGGAAGCTCCCGCCAAGCAACGACAGGAGGCCGCCGCCGTGCACCCTCCCCTCGGGGACGGCGACCACCCCTCCCTCTCTGCTCCTCTCCGGTGCCGGCGCGGCTGGCGTCAAGGACTTCATAGAGTGGGGGACCAGCACCTGGGGAGGGATCAGCTCCAGCCTCCCCACCGCCAGCACGGGCGAGCCGTCGCCGCAGTCCGACACAGTGCTCACCCCGGACGACGAGTACTCGTTGTTGTTCATGTTGGCGGCGCTGGCGGACCGGACGATGCCGTGGAAGAGGCCCGGCCCGATCATGCCCGCGCCCGCGCCGCCGCATCGGTGCTGCTGCGAGGCCACCAGCGTGCCGTGAGCCGCGCAGAGGCCGCTCCGGCCGCGCGCGAACTTCTCGCAGCCGCCGCCGAAGACGCACCGCTTCCCGCCGCCGTGGGCCTTGCAGTACTCGGTGCTGCCCTGGGCGCTCTTGCCGCACCCGTCCACCCGGCACCGCTTGCCGCCACCGTGCTTGACGCACCGGTCCGTGCGCCCGCGCGCGCTTTTGCCGCACCCGGGCACGGCGCACCGCTTCCCGCCGCCGTGCGCCACGCAGAACTCCGTGCCGCCGTGGACGCTCTTCGGGCACACGCCGCCGCCCTCGTACATGCACCGCTTCCCGCCGCCGTGTGCCTTGCACAGCGGCGTGCTGCCCTCGGCGCCCTTGGCGCACCCCTCGAAGACGCACCGCTTACCACCGCCGTGCGCCTTGCAGTAGAGCGTGCTGCCCTGCGCGCCCTTGCGGCAGTCCGGGTACTGGCAACGCCGGCCGCCGCCGTGGGAGATGCACAGCCCGACCCGCCCCTCGGCGCTCCTGATGCATCCCTCCACCGAGCACCGCTTCCCGCCGCCGTGCTTGATGCACCGCCCGGACTTGCCACGCGCGGCTTTAGGACAGCCAGCGTAGCCGCACCGGCGACCGCCGCCATGGGCGATGCAGTGATCCGTCTTCCCTTCAGCGCTCTTGGTGCAGCCGAGCTGCAGGCACCGGCGTCCGCCGCCGTGGGCCTTGCAGTAGGCTGTGCGGCTCTCGGCGCCCTTGTGACACCCGGGCTTCTGGCACCTCTGCCCGCCGCCATGGGCGATGCACAGGCCCGACGCACCCCGCGCGCCCTTGGAGCACCCTTTGAACCTGCACTTCTTGGGGTGCCGGCGATGAGCCTGCTGTCCGGGATTGCTTACCACTGTCACAACATCGGAGCTCACGCCAAACGAAGCCTCCGTCGTGGATGCCGAAGGTTCAGTGCTGAGCCGAAAACCATCGTGATCACGAACAGTACTATCGTAACTGTTGTCTGTGTGATCTACCAAACCCTGTGCCTCTTCGACTGCTACATAGTCTGGCCGAGGAGCGAGGACAGTGGATGGCATGAAGCCACCGGGCGCTTCTCCTGGCCGACGTTGAGCCCTCATCGACAGCGCCAAAGGAAATGATGTGGCCGGTAGGCATTTCTTTGTGTTGAATTGCTCCAGCATTGCAGCCCTGGCGAACCCCAAGGCTCAGCGTCCCTGGATCAGTAAAGGAGAAGCTCTGGCCAAACAAAGTCACAGGTGCTCTCGACTTGTCTACTCCAGCAGGATGCTGGTCAGCAGAATTAACCTCTGGCGTTGTTCCCAGTCCAAGGACTAGTCTGCACCCATCATCCTGCGCAGGCGCATGGCTCGACCTCCGCAGACCTCTCTGGCCATGGCTGTAGCTGTTGTCCATTGCTGAACCCAACCGGTCTAGGCCAAATGTTATCTGACTCTGACCATGGCTGCCTGATGTGTAGCCTGTCATCGAGAAACCAATCGACACTGCAGAATCATCCATCAGAGGCTGGTTTCTGCGGTGGAGGATACCCGCAAAACCGTTATTCATCTAAGCTAGATGCTTTGCAATATAGTGAAGGTGGAAGAGCAACAATGAGGAGAGTATTTCTGGACAGTGAGATCAGGGGTTTACTGATCTCTTATATGTGCGCTGTCGAGTAGACGAAGTGAAAGAATATCAGCAGCAGTGAAGTACCATCTGATCCACCACTAACAAAGCCTGATGTGTCTGCCCGGTCCATTACTGTCTTGCTGCAGTATAAAAATTGTGATCCAGGAGGTACTTGACCTCTGACAGACTAAACCATATAGCGATGTTCACTGACAGTTGATCGTCAAGAAGAAGCAGAGGAATCCAGTTGCTCTGTGCCAGTGATATCTTCAGAATAGAACACTGCAACAAGGAGTGGAAATGTAGTTGAGATTCTGTTCTAGAAAAAAAACTTAGGCCCTAGCAAGCGAAAATTTCACAGCAGCATAATTACTACTGCGTGAAATTCTTGCATTCCGAACATATGGTGCTCAACAATTTACAGTGGTTCATTGTTAGTATTTAATGTCCACACCACCCATCGCGTCATATGGTTGTGCGTAACTACAGAACTATGGATGGAAGGAAAATGTCTATTTTACTGCACTTGACAAAAGCTGACTCGGTATAAGGAGATCAAGGACCAATCATAATCAGGAAGAACGTTGACCAGGAACTTTTTCATTAATAGGCCAATAATTTGTGGCAAACCAGAGGAAGATGATGGTACAATTGAAGGTAACTAGCAAAGTAAAACATACTGTCATAACTATTCTACTTGTGTCCGATAGATGGTTTTTTTTTCTTTTTCCAATAATTAATTGTACCTTGTGTGTTAGACTTTTAGTTTGGATGAAGAAGAAAAATATGTTAAACACAAACATAACATGAGTCCGAAACAAAATAAAAATCAATGAAGATCACCATGATTACTTGAGAACGAGAGTATGCACAATATACAGGTATGTTAAAATCTTCAGTTCTTCAAAAGAAGATACGTTGACATCTCGGCTGAACAAGTTGACTTTCCTAGCTATCAATCCCTAGATAGGCTACGCTAAAAATCTCGAGAAAACCAAATGGATTTCACCTAACTTAATGCATGATTGTTCCTGAATCAGTCAGTGATGGTACCAGCCCGTACAAACCTTCTTATAGAACTACATAATTTGGGTTTGCTCAGGTCATACCTATGCTTGCAACCATACAAGAATCCTATACGTTACAAACAGCTGGGTCAGAGCTCATACCTTTGAGCAAATTTTCTAAGACAATAGGAAGAGCCATTCAGTTGACTCGACCGTACAGCAATTCCAATAGCCGTGGAAAAGAATATCAGGGGCACAAGAATCGGTTTGTTCAGACGAATCTCATTAGAGTCCCCAAGAACTATATCAGGCGTAGGAATTTCGTAGCAATCATGCAAGAATTATGTTAATTGCAGAAAAAAATCATGTTAAATTTGAAGTCCTAAGATAGATCTTAGGTAGTATTCTACGTAACCCTTATCCCTACAATCTTTGGAAGATGGCAAAAAGAAGAAGAAGCAGCCTACTAAGATTCAGAAACAGCGGAACATGTCGAATTGGGCTACCTACCTATACATGATGCTCGCCATGGGCAAAGTGTAGTGAATATGCTGCCACTTGCAAGGCATGGAGCAGGGCAAAAGATTGTCCTGGTTCTCAATTTTTTGAAAACCAGGTGTTGATCTAGGACGGTTTCAGGAAGATACGAAAACAGAAAAAATGTTTGGAGTAAATCTCGGTGCACTAATGGACTCTGAGACCCTTGCCTCGCCACACCTTCATCAAGTGAATGAAAAAAAAAGCAAGAAAAGAGAGAATTTCGAGTGGCCTCTGGCCTCCCGCGTGGTCTGCCTCAAATCGCGAACAGTATCCGAAGAACAGACCAAAACCTGACAAGACAACCTGAAAGAGTCCAAAACTCTTCGCACAGGACTCCCCCTACCCCCATCATAGCCCTCAACAGAGACGCACCAGATTCGTGCAGCAACTCCGGCGACCACGCAAGAAGAACCGGACTGCCGGACTTCCGGGACGAACGACATGTGCAGGACGACGGGACAGATCTGAATGAACATTCTAACCGTATTCATCCATGGCAGAAACCTCAAAAACCTCGAATCAGCGGTCAGAATCGGCGAAGAACTCACCCGCCGCAAAAGCTACCACCACATGCATGCCTAGTCTAGTCTCTAGCTAGTCTTATCATGCTCTACGCCTAGCACAAGGCAGCTGAACAAGCAAACGGCCATGGCAGAGGACCAGCAACGCCGAGCGGAATCTCGGCGAGAAAGCAGAGGCGGAGGAGAAAGGGGAGCAGGGAATCACCTCGCATCTCAGCGGAGAGGATCGCAGGCGCGGCGAGGGAGAGAGAGGAGAGAAGCCAGGGAGGGTGCAGGGAGATTTTATTATGCGGAGGCAGGCAGGGGAGAGCGTGGCCTTGGCCTCAGGCTGACGGAGCATTATGCTTGCGGTGCGGGGAGGGGACCTCGTGCGCCCGCGACGTCACATGACGGCGGCGCCTCTGCGACGCGCACCTGGCTCCAGCTGCGGCTCGCGCCGGCCGGGCGGCGGCTCCAGCCGATGCCGACGGGATGCCCCAGCCGGTGGCGTCTGTGGCCTGCGTTTAGTTGGGGGTACGTTCCGCCGGGCCGGGCCCCGCCTCCGGTGGATTGTTCGCCCCACCGCGCCAGTGCCTACTTTTGTGGAATCGCAACGGCACATCGGTTAGGTCTCGCGGGGCGAATTCGGATGGGGATGTTTTCAGCATCTCTCCGTGTTCTCTTGCAGACAAAGTCATGTTCTATTCTTTTTCCTTGGGTGGAAAAAGAAAGTGACGCTGGTTTTTGTAGGAGGTGCTCTCAACATCTCGGTAAGTTCACTTGGATGTTCAATTATCCGGAGCACCAAATTGGCATTGGGTTATGCGTCTAATTTGAAGTTATACTTTGTACTCCCGCCGTCCCAAATTGATATTCGTTTTGACTTTTCTAGATACATCACTTTTGCTATGTATCTAGATATTGTATATATATATATCTAGGTGCATATCAAAAGGTGTGTATCTAGAAAAATCAAAATGAATAATAATTTAAGATGGAGGAAGTACTATGAACCATGTGCCAACTGAACAAATACATGAACCATATTCTTGGCGGTATGACCATGACCCATATATGAGTCATGATAGCAGGAACTGCCCATAGGGCAAGTGGTCAATGCTCCAAGGGAGGAGTTCGACGAGGAGGACTTCAAACCTACCTCTTGAAAAAAGAACCCGAAAGAAGGCAGGTTAAGGGAACCATTTATGAAAATGCAAAATAGAATGGGAACTTAGGAGAATTGTTACCACAAGATATCTTTCCTCTAAAAACTATCACGACCAAAACAAACATAGTCTAAGACGCAATTAGCGACTCGCCGTAGAGTCGAATGCCATCGTGTGTACTCTTAGATCCATCGACTACTGAATCTATGGGTATTGCCCAATAATGGCAGCTTGCTTGCCAACCACATATGCTTGAAAAATTCCAAGATTCATGTAAGCCAACAAAATTCAAGCAGTACAAACAAAGCTATGTAACAAACCGTGCAAGTGAACCAAACCACCGGGGGACTGGACCAGCTCATCATCACATCGCTTTCAACGAAAAGAAGAGGTCATGAGCTGTACAAGAAAAGTCCTACGCAGCGACACGATTATGCGATTGGCTAGAACATTACGTGCACAAGCTGCATTACTTGGGGGCCTCTCATTCTAGATCCTTCTCCACAAATCATCAAGAAGGAGCGCTTCAATTGGTTTGGTTGGTAGCCAGATTCTTATGGAGTGGGCCATGCTTGTTATTGTTGCTTTGTGTCCACTTGCATTGATGCTTATTATTAGTGGTGTTATCACTGCTGAGGGTGTGCGGCACACAGTGGCTAAATTTTAGCTCCTGTCACATCGGATGTTTGGACACTAATTAGAAGTATTAAATATTGGTTAATTACAAAACTAATTGCACAACCTCTAGGCTAAAT
>NC_028450.1:28555200-28558174 GCF_000263155.2 Setaria italica | reverse complement strand
GTACCCCTGGGAATCAAAATACATGTGCCCCGCGCGCTGCCACATCCGGCCCGCCGCCACACCCCTGTGCCCCACCGCCTTCGGCTGGCAGCCGCTCCCCCGCGCGTTGCCGCTTCCCCGACGAGAGAGGGAGGGGGAGGGGGTGGCGACGGGAGAAGGAGGGGGCGGCGGCGGGAGAGGGGAGGGGGGCGGCAGGAGAGGAAGAGGAGAGAGAGGGACGACGCGAGAGAGGGAGGGGGAGCGAATAAGGAGGCGCGCGGGGGTGGGTGTTGCGACTAGGTTTAGTATCGGGTGAAGCCGAGCCTCCACCCGATACTAATGGGTGACCTTTAGTACCTGTTGGAGCTCCCAACCGGTACTAAAGGGGGTCACGGGGAGCTCCTGGGGAACTAGCAATTAGACCCGGTACTAATGCTCACATTAGAACCGAGTCAAAAACTAACCGGTACTAAGAGCTAGGACCAATGCTCAGTTTTCCAGTAGCGTATGAAGTATGGTATCAACAAAAATAGAATTGTGCTGTGGAAGATATATATGCTTCTTCCTTTCTGCAGCTACTCTATATGCTCTAGTCTTTACATCTATGCATGTGCTAATTTTAGTACCTAGAAATTGTAGTAGACTACAAAGCACATATGTTGATCATTCTTGGCAACTCACTTGCTCCATCGGTTCCAAAGAAATCCCAGGCTCCCAGGAGGTCCCCCACGCGCGCACGTCGCAAGTCACAAGTCACATGATTTTTCACGCGAAATATGTGCGTGCGCGCTGCGTGGGATTCGAACCCACAACCTCCAGCCTCGCGCGTAGCTTCCTTGCCATCCCACCCACACAGCACATCTGACTATATAGGGGATGCAATCCTTTTGTATTACCTCGTGGGGATCCTTTTATCCCGATTGGAAACACCAACCGGGATAAAAGACCCCCTTTTATCCCGGTTGGTATTACAAACCTGGATAAAAGGGTTCGAGGGATTTAGTCTTCTTTCAGCCTTTTATCCCGGTCAGTGTTACCAACTGGGATAAAAGGGGGGTCTTTTACCCTGGTTGGTGTTTCAAACCGGGATAAAAGGCCTCTCAAGGTCTTTTTTTCCACTAGCCTTTGCAACCGGGATAAAAGGTCCCGGTTGGTGAGCCCCCACCAGTGACCGAGCTTTAGTCCCAGTTGGTGAACCTTTTGTCCCGGGCCAACTTTAAACCGGGACAAAATGGGGTGCATGAAAGGTGAATTCTCTACTAGTGAATCTAGGATCAAAGGAACTAGGATGATTTTTCATTAACAAACATAAAAATAGCTACCCTGTTTGAGTTGAACTTGACTTGTGCTCCCAAGAGCTAGGTTCACTTTCTCAGGACTTCATGTTATCTTTACATGTATGCATGTGTTTACATTAGTAGCAAGAAATTGTAATGCACATGTGTAGATGATTGTTTTTTTCATGGTTCATTCTTCTACGAGGAGGACATGCAGCGACAAGCATGTGTGTTGTGCAAATGGGTAATGTAAATATATACATTAATACATAGCTATTTAAAATCCTTGAAGCGAGCGTCTGCGTCTATACTATGTTACGCAAAAAAAATCCTTGAAGTGAAGTCCAACTAAACATGTATATATGTTGTCTTGTCTTTTTATTCCTTTTTATGTATCTCTCTGCTGGTGAGAGCTTTTTCTAAATCTTTGCATGTGTTGATTTAGTAGCAGGGATGTGTAGGCGACTTAATAATGAACATATGTAGATAATCTATAATAAATTTTTCTTATTCATGGTTTATTCTTGTGTGATAACTGATAATGACATGTAGAAACAAGTGGGTGCTCTGCAACGGATTTAGTTGCATAGGTATTACATGAAAATGTTACCATTATTCTAAAGCCTTGAAGTAAAGTCTAACTAAACAACTACTTAGTCATGTTCCTTTTTCCTTTCATTTTTCGATCAATGCGTCTCCCTCTCCGTGCGAACTGATTCGATGGATGATTGAAGTAGCACTAATGCTCAAGACCAAAAGATCCATTGAGAGGATATACCATGCACAAAAAAAAATGGATAGATAGAGTGACCAACTCAAAGACAAACCAGTTTAATCAAAAGTAGGAGTAGGTGCTATATCTTGCTCCACCTGTAGAGTAGAATACTCCATTCCAAGGTTTTAAAAAGGGTGTCGATTATTCGTAGGTAATATTGCTTTATCTTTTAAATTCTTGAAAGAAACGTGCTCTTAGAGACTATGCAAAGTTAATTTCACATTATTATACATCTACGAGGACACTGCATCATTAAAAAAAAGCATGTATGCAGTTTGAAGGGAAGAAAAAGGAACTCCGAGAACCTAGAAATCAACGCAGTGAGGATATGCCGATCATCCTCTCCCAGAAAAACTCACCATTACGTTCTTGGCCCGATGGAACCACCGAAAATTTAAGATGGCTACACTAGCCTCGCAAGAAAAAAAAATTAAAATATGCGGCCAACTCTTGAACTTGAGAAGAAATGTTATTTAGATTCCCGAACTCTCAAAATGGACATCCACGTTCATAAACATACTAATTCTAAATCTTCACCGCCCAAGTTAAACTGCATGCGCTGTGCGTTGGCGTGGACCTGACGTGTGGGGCCCATTTTCTCTCGTGCTCCCTCTTCCCCTTCCCTTCTCTCTCTTGCCACAACGCCGCCGTACAAGCTCGCTCCGTCCACCGCACCATCCGACCTCGCCGCCAGCGCTCGCCCCGATCCAGCGCCACCCGACCTCGCCGCCGGGCGGGCCTCGCCCCACCTCCACCCGAGTCAGGCCGCCGCCGCCAGTTCCTCCCGCACCCGGCCGCCACCGCCATCCCTCCCACCTGGGCCCGCCGCCGTTCGCACCACCCGCGCGGGAGCTCGCCTCGCCGGTGGCTGCGGCTCCACGCGGGTGGAGCGGGCGGCAGCGGCGGCCAGGCCCGGGAGCGGGAGGAGCGGTCGGCCACGACG
>NC_028450.1:28452394-28554681 GCF_000263155.2 Setaria italica | reverse complement strand
ATGCATGCAAGCGTGGCACAACTACTAGGGCGCTTGTCTTCCAGACGGAGCAAGCTTGTACGGCGGCGTTGTGGCAAGAGAGAGAATGGGAAGGGGAAGAGAGAGCACGAGAGAAGATGGACCTGATGTGTGGGCCCCACACGTCAGGTCCACATCAACGCACAGCTAACGTGCCACGCATGCAGTTTAACTTGGGTGGTGAAGATTTGGACCTCGTGTGGGCGAATTAGCAAGTTTAGGGACGTGGATGTTCGGGGATCCAGATGACACTCGTTGCTAAGTTCGAGGGCCGACCATGCATTTTACTCAGCAAAAAATTAGCATTCGTGCGGATTCTCGAACAAAACATCCAATTAGCCCTCTCTCCTCTCCCTTCCTCTTCACAGCCGGAGTCCGTGTCACCTCAGGCTGCCTTTGGTTGTGCTTTTCAACATGTTGTAGCTTCTCCAAAAGTCAAAAGCCAACCAAAGGGGTTGGATTCCATCCAAAGCTACAGCCAAAAGTACAAATCTTACGGCAACCTCACCCGTGCTTTCACCTGCCGTGGCTTCCAATTTTTCACGAAAATTACCCACTTACCATTGGTTATGTTGCGTACCGGTTCGTTTTTTCTCTTCTTTCCCATCTGCTCCGTCTTCCCAGCAGCGCGACCTCCTCCTCGAGCCCCGACGGTGCGACCTCCACCTGTACTAGTGGCGCCCCTCCCCACTCCGACCCCCTCCTCTCTTCCCGACGACACCCTTCCCCAGTCCCCTCCTCCTCTCGCGGCAATGACGCATGACGCACCTCTCCACTCCGGCCCCCTCCTCTCTTCCCGGCGGCGAGGCCAAAAACGGCCGTGGAAACTTATGCACGCATGAAATTGAGGGAGACATAAGCATAAGTGGTTCTTCAAGGTTCAATTTTTATACCTAGATGGAGTGGGCGACGGTGGATTGCTAGCCATGCGCGGCCTCGCTTCTCCACATTTGTTAGCAGCTTCACCGGCGCCTTCACTGATAGAAGAGGATAAGGTTGTGCCGCTTGTGACGGTGCATACTTGGATTAACGTCTTAATCATTGATACTTGTGAGCGGATTGTTGGATACTTGGATTAACGTCTTAATCATTGATACTTGCGTAATATAAGATTAGCCGAGTTAGCTAGCGTTTTGCTCTACTTGATACGTTAAAAATTAAAAATAAAATAAGTTTTCTTTTCCAAAATGATAATTTAGATATGAATCAGTGAATAACATAGTGTTTTACGATCAATTTGCATATCAACAATCTTTTATGCTTTTAGGAGTATTACAGATATTTCTTGCCGAACCTACAGTTTCACAGCTGTTTCAACCAAACAGCTTTCAGCCTTTTCGCATCTCATACCCATAGCATCAGCTCACAGCCCGCTGCATCTTTTTCGCAGCTATTTTTCACAGCTAATATTCCAACCAAACAGACCCTCAAAGGCCTGATTGGACGCATGCAGTTCCTCTCCCCGTTGGCCGAGCCGCTCAAGGGCTACACACCACAAGCCTCCCGTTTCGGCTCGGCTCGGCTGAACAGGCCGTTCCACCTTTTTCCCGTGCCGTTCACGCGGCCGAGGCGCGCGCGCCCCCCGCCCGACCCGAGTAAAGAAACCGGGCGGGCACCGGAGCGTGGCCCCCACGCGCCCCCACCGACAGGGACGGCGGCCCACGGAATCCCGCCCCGCGTGTCAGTGAGCGCGACTGAATCTCCCTCCGCGGTGGGGAGATTCCTGGTAAGCCCAGGGCGTGGTGGGCCTCCGACTGCGCGCGGGGAAGGCGACAAGGAACGCGCCACCGGCCTCTCGCTGCCCGCCGTGTGGAGCGCCGCCACTCGCCGGTGCCCCGGGTCCCAGGCCTTGGTGGGTGGGTGGTGGTGACGCCAGTGGTGGAGATCGTCGCCCGCCGGCCCGGCCGGTCGCTTTCAGCGGGGTTATGAGGTTTCGCGCTCGCCGGAAAGCTAGCTGCGCTGCGAGGAAGTAAAAGCTTTGGAAAGCTACGGCCATGCATGGAGCTGGAGCTCCATACGTTTCCCGTGACATTTTCTTTTCCTCGATCGTCAGACGACTAACGGGAGGCCAGGTGATCGATCGAGCTTGAGTAGTAGGTATTGGTGTTGTGCTTGTCGTTCTTCCATCCAATCGGAGCGACTGAGTGAGGTTAGTGGTTCGGGTCAACAAGTAACAAGGCGGAAATTAACTTGATCGATCGATAAGACTTAGGAGCTAACGATTGCCCCCCGTCTCGTCAGCTATTAGAGAGGTTGGTGGTGACAATGGACGGGGTTGTTAGTCGTCAGCTATTTTAAGAACATTAGAGAGGCTAGCTTCCAGCGTGTTCAGATTTGAGAGGCAACAGGAGCAAGCAGTGCAAGAAAGCAGGAGACGCGGCTACAAGTTGCGTGCGTTCTGGAACCAGCGATTCGGCGCGAGTGATGGACGATGGACGGTTGACTAGAGGATCAAAGATGATTGGATCGAAAAGCAGACGACGAACATATTCTGAACAGGCTGTTGCTGCTTATTCTGAAAATATTCTGAAAAGTAGACGACGACCTCCAACTTTGGGTTGGACGACGGAGGTGCTGCAGCTAGCTAGCCTCTAGGACGATATAGGTTTGGTATCTGTATATATAACCTAGTACATTCATTGCCCAATCGTAGAAAACTAGAAATACTACTAGTCTGACATTATAAGGCATCTTAGCCCTTGAATTTGTTGAACCACACGTTGATCACCAATCTAACAGTTCTTCCTCCTACCACCTCCTGCCATTCTCGTTTTGTTTAGCCCCCAATGCTTCTTTGCCATCGCCGACCGACACCGCCCCCTCGCCGTCCTCCTCCGGCCATCTGCCACATTATAGGCCTATTAGTAAATAATCTTGCATAGCACTATCCACACAAAATCCAAATCTATGAGCCCCAATAGTTATTTGTTGTCTCTAAAGCATATCACTCACACATGAAGAGTGAGAAGAGAAAAGTTCGTCTGTCAAAGCGGGGAGAAGGTTTAGCTTTCCCTGTTATAGAATGTCTTAGTGCTTGCTGATCCTCTGTTAGGAGTTAGGACAGCAAATCTTAGGTATATACCTGATTTGCTGATCCTAAGTTCGGTTCTCTTTCGGGCTAGTTTATCTAATATTTGCACCTGAGATAGTGCATGCTATAGATGATAAAACTTTGTGAGAGCTACTACGCCGCGGAACCGTCTGCCTCGAATCCAAGCTGTAGCTGAGTCATCACGGCATTGTTCCCAGTTGACAGCTTATCAGTTATCACCAGCAACATGATCCTATATAATGCCGGCCACTACGCCGCGCGCATGCTGATGAGCGTGCCATTTCTGGTACCGATCGCGTACGGTGAACCCTGACTGGACCGCCATGCCTGCGTCACAGATAGATCATTCTTTAATCTCTGTTTCCGGCTACCTCAACACGGGGTTAGTTCGTGGCTTGAGTACTTCCACACCAGAACGAAAATTTTCGGACGTCTGGATCGCTGCAAGATTCAGTGGTCTGAGCATTATTTCAACCGCTGCTGGCTCTGCCTGTTTGGAGCTAGCCGGAGTAGTATTTCTATTATTAACTAGCTCCAATCATACGCATTTTAAATGCTAGCTTGGAGTGCAACTTGACTTGCTAATGTAGCAATTAACAAGTCAAATCATGGTTTCCGCGACTTCGTTCTATAATCTGAAAACATGGTGTGCCAAGTTGCATCGGGTCGCAGAACTGAACTTTACTACAATTAGCCCCACTGTTTCTATAATAGGAAATTATGCTTGAATAACATTCAGAGAAGGTCTGGTTCAGGAATCATTCATGGTGCTGCTGGGACCTCTGAGAATAACTGACGAACTTACATGGAGCTGTCACTGGCATGCTGCTATCATCATCATCTCAAGCTGCTAGCTGCATTATGCATTAAAGGGCTTTGGACAGATCCATTAGGAATGATGGATTCTTCCAGATTCAAAAGGACAAGATTGCTCCCAAGAAACGCCTTAAACAATCATTGGAGCAAAGAATAAGATATATCACCTACTTGCGAGGCAGTGACGCAAGCCGCAACCAATGGGCGAGTACAGAGGTTTTCCTGAATATATAAGCTGCTGCCCAACTATCAACGGTGGATGCAACCACTTGGCGCCCTTTTTATAACCTTGGACACCATTTCGAGTAAGAAAAGAACCAGTCCAACTACGTTTCCGACCGACTACTCGCACAACCCTTCGCACTGACGGCCAGGCCTTGGAGATTCCACGTGTTCACTGGACCCACCTGTCAGTGAGAGGAGCAAGAACTTGGAATGCATGTCACAGTGACACTTGGCTGGCACAAGGCAGGTGCAGATGTTTGGGCGTACGCGTAGGGCATGCTACCCAGCGGGAAACCACTGGGATCGGTGGTTTTGGTAGCCACCACACACTTAAAAAATGGGAATGATGGAGAATGACGTTGTTGGGTGATTAGATTAAGTAGGCACGATCAATCGCCTCGCCGGTATTTTTTACAATTGCAGTCCACGTAACCGAGCACCGTTGAAGAACGAAAACCCGGGAAACCGACCAAGCTCCAGCTAGGCCGCACGTAATGAGTGATTTTTTTAAGGTGTAATGAGCGATTTTAGTTGGCGATTAAAAACTCATAACCTAACAGCGTACATCACGTACGTCAAGTCGCTACGGGCCTCTGTACGTACGTTGGGCCGTCCGGACAGCCGCCGCGTACGTCAAAATTTTGCCTTTTCTCAAGTGCAAAAGGGTAGTGCTAGCGCTTTGCTGCATTAGAGAGGTTGCTTAGGTTTAGTTTGTTTTTTCTGTGAGCGGCTTATCATGCCGCCTACGAGGCAGGGGTGCTAGATTTCCTGCTCCTAGTCGATTATAGCGCCCATGCCACCATCATATGTTATAGTGACCGGCAATTATAGAGCTCTAGGATATTGTTCATGTGTTTGGTATTTCCAGCCTTTTTATTCGCAAGTTGAGATCATCGGATAACCTTCCAAGTTTTGCAAAGAGTACTTGTTGCGAAGTACATTTTCCTAAGATGCTTTTTAGCAATTGTTGGAGCGCCGCGTCACACAATATATATCACAAGAATAGCTTTGTTTAATTTTCCACAAGCACCACAGGCTCTAGTTTCATAGCAATTATCAGACAACCTTTCACATATTGGAAAGGGGATTTATGACCAAGCAAAGGAAAGACACTATTTTTGTGGCTGTTGGCACACCACGTCAAGCCTCTCCCAAGTATTTTTTTTCACATTTGCCGCAGGAGCCAACGGACACCATGCCTCATCACCCATCATTGTCATAAGTAAAGGTTGAAAATTGAGGAGGTCTTAACGAAAATCAAAATTTATAGATTGCATGTTGTTTTTTATATCAAATGTAAAGTATAATAAGTCTGCAATCTATAAGAATTTGATGTTTTAATAAATGTTATATTGTGGTTTGAAAGCCTTTTTTGTTACACATATGCGCACACACTAGAACAGCCAAACCAAGGAAGGCAACTAACAAAGCGCCATGAATCATCCATAGCCTAATATTCTAGTATAGCCACCGAAGCAATTTAAGCTAAGAACATATGAATTTTTATCATGACAATCTTTATATAGCCTTTCACGTATTGGAAAGGGGATTTAGGGCAAAGATACATTTTTGTCAAAAAAAAGCCGCTATTTAGAAGTTGTTGGAACACCACGTCAAGCCGCTCCAAAATCTTTTTCACATTTGCCACAAGAGCCAACTAGCACTGTTCTTCGCCACCTGACGTTTTCATAATTAAGTAAATTTTGAAATTTAAAGGGTTATATACAACTTATTTTTTATATCAAATGTAAAGATCAATATTGCAATCTAAAATTCCGAGAGAGGGTTTAAGTTTCATGCTCTATTGTGGTTTAAATTGAAGTGTTATCGTTGCCAATTAGAAAAACTTAGGGCATGTCTGGATCCACCCAGTTAGAGCTATCCATCTAATTTTAGTTCTAGCTGATCTAAACAAGCCTAGATAATTCCCAGCTAACAACTCTTAGCTAGTCAGGTAACAACTAGCTGCCTCCACCTAGCTAACCATTAGCTCTAACGGATCCGGGCCTTCATGTTGGTACACACCCTATAACAACCGAGAAAGGCAACTATAAAGCCCCGTAAATCGTCAACGGTTCAGTATTCCAAAGCTAAGAGAACATCTGAGTTTATATCATCACTGGCCCGTTGTGTGACTTCAGAATCAGAAAATTGAGTGCTTCTCTCCAACTAATAATAATCCGGCTATCTTGTGCATCAGGGATCTGTCTATTGAAGTACTAGAGTGAGCCCCACTACTATATATTGGCCGGCGTTTGCTGCGAGACGTCCAAGATCACCGGTACGCCACCCTGAATAAAAACTGAGAGCAGCAGCGAATAGCGTGGTAGCGCTGGGTCAAGCTCAGTTTTGTATGATATGAAGCAGAAGATTCTGCTCCCGGGCCGTCGACTAGAATCCAGCTTCCATTAAAGTACCGAAGCAACTTGGCATTTTTTTAATCTTCCGATTAAGTCAGAAAACGCAGCGCAAGCGTTCTTTATATTAGGGTTAGGGGGATAAATTAAGCTTTGTGAATGGATCATTGCGCGCATATACCCTATGTGTGTGCATACGCCCTGGATGGATCGTCGTCTATGAAGAACAGTGCCATCTTTTTTTTAAAACCCCTCGTATAGTATCTGTTCACACATGCATGCACACCCACCCTGTGTCCTTGAGATCACCGGAGTCATCATGAGTCAGGCGACGGGTACGTCGCAATCCCATTGTGGCTTCACGTGTGAGAGGTATTGTACATATATTTATGGACCCACCAGAAGTTTTGGACAGTTCTAAACATGGGGCTAGATATCAAGACGTATATGACATGGAGACTATGGTGCAGGACGGCGTAGTCTACGTGGCTAGACAGGAACTAGTCGAGGATTAGGAAAAGTACTCTTAGCAATAGGAGTAGAACTCGTCTAGTCGAATCCGACTAGTATTCTTATAAATCAACCAACCTGTAACCCTACCCCCAGCAATATAAGATGAGGCACGTCCAAAGCAATTCAATCCAACCAACGCACATGACGTAGGGTATTACGCAATCTAGCGACCCGAACCTGTCTAAATCGTGTCTTTGCGTTTATCTTTGATTTCCTGATCTCGACAAGCCACACTAACCAAAACACTATCTCGAGCACCCACCTCGGTAGGTTGCCGGGTCTAAACACCGATAAGAGGCAACAAACTATTTTGGGGAAAACCCCGGTGAGCACCTGTGGGAGCCAAGGCTCGAATGCGAGTAGGCGTGGGCGCACACCTGGCGCCATTGCCAACCGCACTATGCGCGGTTCTCAGAACAATGTCATTTGATTGTCTCTTCCGCGAGTGAGGCGGCCGAATTGTTGCCGAGCTCGGTCCTCTCTGTCGTTGGTAAGTAGCAAGGCATGGATATGGCCCCATTTGGCGGTGCTCTGGGAGCGGCTCCTCGAAAGGGCTCCGGCGGCTTCACCCCACGAATTCCGCTCTCAGGAGTCGTTCTGAGGAGGCGGAGCCAAAAAAATGGGCTCCCGCGGCTCCTCCTCCTCGTTTCCCACCCTTACCCTTGGGGGAGGGCCCGCAGGCAGGCGGAGGCGGTAGCAGGCAGGCGGAGATGGGGGTGAGGACGGAGACGGTCGGGAGGTGGGGGCGGAGGCGGCCGCAAGGTGGACGACGGCGACGGTGGGAGGTGGGGGCCGGCCGCGGGCGGCGGGGGTGGGCTAGCGGCAGGAGACCGGGATGCGGGCGGCGGGGGCTGGGAGATGGATAGGGATGGGAAGAGAGAGAATGGGAGCCCGGCGGTGGGAGGCTGAAGGAAGAGAAAAGAAATACGATAAAGAAATAGGAAGAAAAAGAAAATGAAGGGTATTATAGGTATTTCATCTTATCTAACCATTTTAAACTACATGGAAGAGCTGTTTTTCCAAATAGTTTTTCAAAAGGACTTCAGCTTCATCCGAAGTCATTTTTGGAGGAGGCGAACCTCGGCCCTGTATTTCTCAGAGCCATTCCTTCGAAGAAATAAACAAATGACGGGAAATGACCTCGTTTGGGCCTCCAAGGGATCGTACATCCCCTTGTCTTCTGGCCCAATATGATTGCTCGGCCTGCAACCACCCAACTCCTCCTTCCTTCAAAAGAACAGAAAACTGGTCCCCTCCTCCATCCTTGTCGGCTGGCTATGCATGGATGGATTGTTCGGGTTGGGCCAGAACGTCCCACCTCGACCAAAATGGCCCGCCATTCGCGTTGTGCGGGCGGGCCGTGGTCAGGTCCATTGCGCAAAATCGGGTGCGCGCGTGACTGAACTGATACGAGTATACGATCGCACCGAAGACTGAACTGATGATGATACTGGTCGTACAACTTGCTTGTACAGTTCCCTCGCTCTGTCAAAAAAAACAAGTTATTCTAAATTTATCCCAAGTCAAACCTTTTAAGTACGTGTAGCTATTTTCACAGACGAAAATGCAATGCCGGCCGACTTGATCAGCCGGGGCAGCGCCACCTGCGTGCCTCGGCGGCCTAGTTCACCAAAATTAACTTTCACAAAAACGAAATCTTTTTCTTTGGCAAGCAAAAGCCTATGAATCTCAGTATTGCAGCTTTTTCGGGTGTAAATTAGGCTCTTACCCTTTTCGCTATTTAGGATCCCAATGCATTATAGAAAGCTAGGAAACAAAGACCGGAAGGAAGTAAAGGATATAATAGAGAAAAGGTTAAGTGGTTGGAAGGGAAAACTCCTGTACATAGGAGGACGTCTAGTGCTAATAAACTTGGTTCTCTTTGATCTACCTATGTTCATGCTCTTTTTTTAGTCCCAAGAGGGGTCCTTAAGAAAATTGAATACTATAAGTCAAGGTTTTTTTTAGCAAAATGACCAACATAAAAAGAGATATAGTTTAGTAAGATGGAATATAATGAGCCAGCCAAAAGAACAAGGGGGATTAGGAATACAGGACTTGGACATACAAAACAAATGCTTTCTAAGCAAATGACTTTTTAAGCTGTGTAACGAAGAGGGGTTGTGGCAGGAACTGCTCAGAAACAAATATCTAAAGAATAAAACCTTAAGCCAGGTGAGTAAAAGAGCTGGGGATTCTCACTTCTGTCAAGCTCGATGGGGGTAAAAGACCAATTCCTATATCTAGGAAGGTTCAGGCTAAATAACGGTAACCAAATCAGGAGGATAAATGGTTAGGTACCCGGGTTTTAAAATTCCAATACCCTAATCTATTTAATATAGGGGGTGTTTGGATCCCCGGGCTAAACTTTAGCCCCTGTCACATCGAATGTTTGGACACTAATTAGGAGTATTAAACATAGGCTAATTACAAAACCAATTTCACAACCCCTAGGCTAAATCGCGAGACGAATCCATTAAGTCTAATTAGTCCATGATTTGACAATATGGTGCTACAGTAAACATTCGCTAATGATGGATTAATTAGGCTTAATAGATTCGTCTCGCGATTTAGCCTAGGGGTTCCGCAATTAGTTTTGTAATTAGCTCACGTTTAGTCCTCCTAATTAGTATCCGAATATTCGATGTGACACGGACTAAACTTTAGCTCAAGAATCCAAACACCCCCATAATCCAAACACCCCCATAGTGCAAAGAAAACACGCAATTGTGGCAGAAGTGCTCGGTATGAACCCAGGTAATGTTTCGTTTAGGAGAGCTTTAGTTAGGAATAAGTTAATTGAGTGGTATAACCTTGTCACGAGAATAGCACATATTAATTTGAATGAGGGTATTGTGTGGAATCTACATAAGAATGGAGTTTTCACGGTGAACTCCATGTATAGGCACCTAGTTAATAACGGAGTCCAAGTTACACAAGAAATTTGGCATAGGAAGATTCCTCTGAAAATAAAAATATTTATGTGGTATTTCAAAAGGGGAGTGATCTTTACGAAAGATAATCTAGCTAGGAGAAATTGGAATGGGAGTAAGGCTTAAAAAACTTATTGTTTTTTAAGTAAGCTAGAAACTATCCAACACTTATTTTTTGAATGTCATTATGCAAAAAAAAATTTGGCGTGCGGTACACATTGTGTTAGGAAACACAGATCATGTGTTTAATAATTGGCATAAACAAGGGGGACGAGAACATAATGTTTTGTTATTGACAGGCGCTGCATATATTTGTTGGGCAATTTAGCTCACAAGGAACGATATTGTGTTTAATATTGGTAGATAAAAACTTGTTTGCACATGCTATTCAGGGGACACATTGGCTTCGGTTCTGGGTATTGTTGCAGCACACTGAAGATCCAAAGGAGTGGCTCGTCAAGGCTTGCCAGGTTTTAGAGTCTAGAGCTATGTATTTTTTTTCATCCCATGGATGGCCTTTCGCTCTGCGTACCAGTCAATAATGTTAAACACAGTGTGGTGTAAACTTTAGGTGTGTCTATAATAATTGCGGTGTAGTGTAAACTTTAGGTGTGTCTGTGATAATTGCGGTGTGGTATAAACTTTAGGTTTGTCTGTAATAATTGCGGTCTAATGCTCTTCCGAAGTCGGAACTTTTCTGTTATCTAAAAAAAATTTCACCAAAACGGTCGTGACCTGTGATGCCTCGGTGTGTTCGACGACCGCGGCGGTCCGCGGTGCGCCGCCAGGCAGCCGGAACCGTTGGGTTTAAGCGGCTACCAGCGCTGCGCTTGCGCGTTCGGCTAACGCGCATGTCTTCACCGACCGTTGACTCGAGAACGAGACCGGAGCTCGATCACAGTAAAACATCCGCACCCTGGATGATCAATTTTTACCCACTGCGGCCTGTGGGCTGTTACTCTCCGTGATGAAAATCGATGGCGCTTGAGGTAGGGCTGGAAAAAAAAAACATTGGGAAAAAAAGATGAGCTTATTATACTCTGTTCCAAACACTAAGTAGAGAATTGGCTTTCGATGCATCCCCTTTTGTCCCGGTTTAAAGTTGGCCCGGGATAAAAGGTTTACCAACCAGGACTAAAGCTCTGTCACTGGTGGGGGACTCACCAACCGGGACCTTTTATCCCGGTTGCAAAGGCTAGTGTGAAAAAAAGATCCTAAGAGGCATTTTTCCCGGTTTGAAACACCAACCGGGATAAAAGACCCCCCTTTTATCCCGGTTGGTAACACCAACCGGGATAAAAGGGGGTCATTTATCCCGGTTGGTGTTTCAAACCGGGATAAAAGGGTCCCCAACGAGGTCACTGGAACAGGACTAAATCCCTCGAACCCTTTTATCCCGGTTTGTAATACCAACCGGGATAAAAGGGGGTCTTTATCCCGGTTAGTGTTACAAACCGGGATAAAAGGGTCCCCCACGAGTTAATACAAAAAGATAGCATCCCCTACACATTCAGATGTGGTGTGTAGGTGGGATGGCAAGGAAGCTACGCGCGAGACTGGAAGTTGTGGGTTCGAATCCCACGCAGCGCGCACGCGCATATTTCGCGTGAAAAATCGCGTGACTTGTGACTTGGGGACTTGCGCGTGTGGGGGCTCCTCCTGGGAGCTCGAGATTTTTTTTTGCAGCGCCGGCCGTGGTGACCCGTTTTATCCCGGTTGGTAGTGACCCGGGACAAAAAAACCCCACCTTTTGTCCCGGTTGGTTTATCCCGGATGGATTTTCGGGATATTTGCACCCTACCAACCGGGACTAAAGCCCAATTCTCTACTAGTGAATTGTAGGTCGTTTTGATTTTTTATTCATACATATTATTATGCATCTAGATATAATGTATGTCTAGATGCCTAATAATATCTATGAACCTCAAAAATCAAAACAATCTATAATTTGAAATGGAGAGGGTAGTTGTTATTGGAGTGTGCACGTGGAAACCCGAATATACCTGAATAAACTTGCTCTTCGCTAGGCTGGAAAAGCATCTGATCCACACCTACCTTCATACAAAAATACCTGCTCGATCTCACGCAGCTGTCTACTCCATACACCTAATACGGTAGCTCTCGTACGTACTACCACCTACTCGAGCACGATCGGTCGACAATCTTGTGTACGTTTCTCTCGCTGATTTTCCGCACGGATCGATCGACGAGAGAGGTCCTCATCATCGTACGTGGGGAACCCTGCCTTGTACACTCCTTTTGCAGGATCATCCGTCCCAAGTGTCAAAAGAATCCGGCCGGTTAGCGTTAGAGACGTTCTGGAACAAGCGAAGAAATCCTCCCGGCGTTAGGCTTGTTCGGTCCAAGCGGGATGAGCACGAGGACGGGTGATGGCGACGCCACGCTCCTTTTTTTGCGGTTCGTGCTCTACTGCTACCGCACGTCACGATCGCATGAACGTGCCATTGGAACGAAGCCCTCTAGATTGGCCGGCTCCGCGACACGGCCGGTCGTTTTCGGGTGAGGCCACCAGCGAGCGTTGACTGACTTTTCGGTCTTCCTTCCGTGGGGATATTCCATGCCTCCATGGGCACGAATAGTGTCTTCCCATCGCCGGAGCGAGAAAGAGAAAAATCTTCGGTTACAGTATAAAGTATACCACCTGCAACGATCCAAAGGTGACAGCGGCAAGATAGCGCTAGGATGCGATAATACCACCTAGATTTCGACAACTATGGTGTCGCCGGAGCTCACCGGACGATACCCGTTGTGCGGACTGCGGTGCTGGAAATTCCTTGCACCGGCGAGTCGCCGTCGTCACTAGCGCTAGGCCGCTAACGACCAGAGCAGACCGGCCGGGCGCGGTCAACTGTTTTGACCGGGCCCGGCGTGCATGCCTGGGCCCACCACAATGGAAGAATTGAAGGAGCGAACACACACAACTACACGAGGGAAAGAGTTCGAGGACGCAACGCACCGCGCCTGTTTTGTACTTGTACCGAACACGGCACCAGCCCATTTTTTCTCACCCTCGCCACTTGCGTGGCGGCGTCCTATTGGCTGGGGTTGCCGGGAACGACAGCGGGACAGGTGGGCCCGGGACGGCGCTGGCTTTTCTGCGCCTCGCGGTCCTTTTTTTACTCCGTGTCACAGCCTCACGGGAGGAGAGAGCGGACTCTTGACTGTTCTCCAGCTGGCCTTGTGCGGAGGCGGGCCCACAGCGCAGTGATCCACGGGCACGTTCGCCGTACTGGTGCGATTGGCCCTTTTCACATCTCTCGGGATCCGGGGGCCGTAACTAACTTTACCAGGAAGCCTGCTGCGCTGCACTGCTGCGAAAGGAGCACTACTGCAGCAGCTGGAGTCCACTGCATCAAACCACACCATACCATGGACTGGCTAATGCTGCGGTTTGGCCCGTTGGCTTAAGCTAATCTCTCACTAAAACATGCTAGTACAGTGAAGCTTCCGGTTTAGCCATTTCAATTACTTCCAAAACGAGGGCTTTGTTTGAAAAAATCACGAGAGGAGTCATCAGAGGACCGGTGCTGAGTCAAGTGGTCGGTCAGTCCGTCCGTTCCACGGACCAATCAAACAGGCCGTGGTGGACGGGTGGTCATGATTTTCCCAATCGATGGGCACTCGTGCAGGGCGGCTGTACCGGAGCGACACCATCACTCGGGGAATGACGAGGCCGGCCGCGCCGGGCGTACCGAGGACCGCGTCCACGAGATCCCCGGCGACCGCGCGCCGCCATGTCAGCAGATGCCGGCGGGGCCCGCGCCTCCCCCTGCTCCCCCTTCCCGTATTCCTCCCTCCCTCCCTCCCTCCCTCCCCACTAGCTCCATCAAGTCACCCACCCCACTCCCCCAGAAAGCACGCGGGCCCCGCGCGTAGGCGCCCCCCCGCGGCGGCACCCACCCCTCTCGCTTCCACGCGGGCCCGGGAGTTCCCTGGCCCCGCACGTCAGCGATTCTCCGCTGGCGTCGCCGCGGTGGGGGCTCCCCCGTGCTCCGCGAGCATAGGCGATGGTCCCGTCGCGCGGAGTAGTAGAACATTTTTAGGTCGGGACATATACACACATACACACGCGCACAGCCGCACTCCATCTCCAGCTACAGAGAATTCGCCGCGGAAAAAAAAAGGGAGAAAAAAAATATCACCTCCATTTGAGGGAGAGAGAGGGGGAGGAGGGAGGAGGAGGTCGTGAGCTCAGGAGGGGGAGCGGGGGGAGGCAGGCGGCGGCGCGGCAGATCGGGCGGCACCGTCTGGGAGGGGGCCGGCCCGCCCCATGCGTCGGTGAGGTGGTGGGGCCCGCTTGGCGCGCGAGTCGGAATGGCGGCGGTGGCGGCGGGGAGGTGGTGGGCGGTGGTCCTCGCGGTGGCGGTGCTGCTCGGCCCGGGGCGGGTCGTCGCCAACACCGAGGGTGAGTCGCGCCTGATCTGAACATCTGATACGTAGTAGTAGCAGTAGGGCCCCTCGACTGCTCGGTTTGGTTTGGGTCAAGTTTGAAATCTGCGCTGCAGGGATGGAGCATCTGAACTTGATTTCTCTCACTTAATTTGATTCGATGCTTAGCTTGCACTAGTTGCTATTGCTTGGTCTCTTATCTCTTGATTCCGTTGGTGCTGATATTTTTGGCTTCTTGCTGTTTGTGCACACGTTTATACTTGAGTTATAGCTCCGCTTTGGTGGAGCAAAGGATTGAACGAGCGATGTCTCGTTGCTTTGGAAAAAAAGCGTAGATTTTTCTTGCTCCGTGGTAGTCGTTTTGTTACGTCATATATAGGAGTACTTTCCGCGTTTGGGCATTCGGGCCATCGTGAAGTCCACTTCCAGTAGTGCTGCAGCAAGAGGCCACCAAATTTGGCCTACTTTATCTGTTTAAAAAGAGGAATTATGCTAATATTGCCTTCCAAAATTGAGGAGTTCATTCGGCTTGCTAATGTTTGACTTTGAGGTGAGATTATTTGACCCGTTCTTTGAGCCAGAGAAAAAAAATTCTTGCTAGTTCTGTGTTATTGTTGGGTCGAGCCTAGCCATGTTAATGAACAGTTCTCTCTATCTCTCTGTTTTTTTTTTGGTTGCTGATAGAGATAGTAATTGAACAGTATAGTTCTATAGGATGTGTCCCCATGGTGTACCATGAATAGAAGAACATCAGACACTGTGTTGTACTAGCAATGGATGGGCCTATTGTAATAACTAATCCATTTGTGTTTTGGGAACTTTCAAGTACATAATTTTTTTTACCTTACCTGTTTGAGAAATTTTGATCGCATTGTTTTTTTTCCAGGAGACCTATTTTTGCCAAATATTTTGCGTAGAAGCTCGTTGTCGATAAAATTTCTCTTATAGGTTTGTCCATTTTAACTGGGAGTATGCTTGCTGATGATAATGTTACCTTTTGTCCACAGGTGATGCTCTTTACAGCCTGCGGCAGAGCTTGAAAGATGCTAACAATGTCTTGCAGAGTTGGGATCCCACTCTCGTTAATCCCTGTACATGGTTCCATGTTACGTGTAACAATGATAACAGTGTTATCAGAGTGTAAGTTGCTGGAAAAAAACTCTCATTTATGCATTTCAAAGTGTTGAAGATGTGCGCCGTTTGATTCTAAATGTCCCCTCTTTCTCAGTGACCTTGGAAATGCACAATTATCAGGTGTACTAGTCCCCCAGCTTGGTCAGCTGAAAAATCTCCAATATTTGTAAGTTCTGCATATGCATCTGGTTTTGCTAATTGTTTCAAGATGTGAATTAGCTGTCTCTTGTATGCACCCTCAGTGTAATTGTTTTAAGATGTGCATGATATGTTGTTTGTCTAAAAATGGTCCATGCAGAAGTTGGTTTATTCATGATTCTGTTTGTTAGTTGTAGCATACATCCTCACATTTTGTAATTGTCTTCCTTTACGTCCGATAACTGATTTATGTAACTTTTATTTTGTAATAGGGAGCTTTACAGCAACAACATAAGTGGGACAATACCCCCTGAACTGGGCAACCTAACTAACCTGGTCAGTTTGGATCTGTATATGAACAACTTCTCTGGCAATATCCCTGACAGCCTGGGAAACCTATTGAAGCTGCGTTTCCTGTAAGAACACTTATTTCGTTTACTAGCACCTGCTTATGTTGTTTTTCTTCTGAATGTTGTTGCGATTCTTTTAGTTTTTTTTATTCTGGTGGTTGTTTTAAACTTTTGATCTCTTTGTCGAGAATGACCTATATATTTCTCAATGAAAAAAATAAGACGAACATGTGATGTTACATTTGTTGATTTGTGTGACATATTGAATTTAGATAACTTTGTTTTCTTTTTTGATACATGAGCTTAGGTGTTTGCTTCTCCTTCTTTCTCTTACTCTTTTGGTGCCTACTCTATATTTATGGCAGTTATATCCTTGAATTATATTTTATTGGCAAAACCCATGCTGTATTTTTGGAAAAAAAATATCGTTGACATTTTTTATTTTTATTATTGTGTCTTCTATTCTCTTATATTCTGATATAGTCACAGATATTTATCTGTTTCTGTGCCTATTTTGCAAGGATAGCCGTCTTAACAACAACAGCTTGGTTGGTCCAATTCCTGAATCCTTGACCAATATCTCCACTCTCCAAGTACTGTAAGTACCATGTGCGCTAATACTGTACTCTTGATGATTTTGTTATTTGTTGGATGGATATATAACTACCATGATAATGCAGGGATCTCTCGAACAACAACCTCTCAGGACAAGTCCCATCGACTGGTTCCTTTTCACTCTTCACCCCTATAAGGTCTTTTACCTGGGCAATTCAATCGTGCTTAGCCTAACTATATCTTCAGTGTACATGATGAATGTTACTTATTTGTTACAGTTTTGCCAATAATCCATTGCTTTGTGGTCCTGGCACTTCAAAGCCCTGCCCTGGGGCTCCTCCTTTTTCCCCGCCACCTCCGTTCAACCCTCCATCAGTTCCAACCCCATCAACAGGTTTTTTTTTATTTACTTTTAAGTTGGTCTCTCATTTGTATATTTAGAAAAAGTTTAGCATTCTGGATGACATGTGCTTCCTGGATTTATATCTCCTCCTATATTAGGTGCCTCTAGCACTGGAGCAATCGCTGGGGGTGTTGCTGCTGGTGCGGCATTGGTATTTGCTGTTCCTGCAATCGCATTTGCAATGTGGCGCCGTCGTAAACCTGAAGAGCATTTCTTCGATGTGCCTGGTCTGTATCATATGGTGGACTTTGTTTTCTGTCAATCCATATTTGCCTGTTTGTTCATCTGCTGGTCCTTTTTTCTTCAGCTGAGGAGGATCCAGAAGTTCATCTTGGTCAGCTCAAAAAGTTTTCATTGCGGGAGCTTCAAGTTGCAACCGATAATTTCAGCAATAAGAACATTTTAGGAAGAGGTGGTTTTGGAAAAGTGTACAAGGGAAGGCTTGCTGACGGCTCACTGGTAGCAGTCAAAAGACTAAAGGAGGAGCGTACACCTGGTGGTGAGCTTCAGTTCCAAACAGAGGTTGAGATGATTAGCATGGCAGTGCACAGGAACCTTCTTCGACTTCGTGGTTTCTGCATGACACCTACTGAACGATTGCTAGTCTACCCATACATGGCTAATGGGAGTGTGGCATCACGTTTACGAGGTACTTTGTTCTTTTCTATTATAAAATTATTCTAAATATGGCTGCCACCCACAGCCCCAAGTAAGTGATCAGAATATTATGATTCATGTTCTCATCAATGGTACTGAACTACTGGTTTCATAGAGCGCCAGCCATCTGAACCGCCTCTTGACTGGGAGACAAGGAGACGGATTGCACTGGGATCTGCAAGAGGACTCTCTTACTTGCACGACCACTGTGATCCGAAAATCATCCATCGTGATGTCAAAGCTGCAAATATTCTTTTGGACGAGGACTTTGAGGCCGTTGTAGGTGATTTCGGGCTTGCGAAGCTTATGGACTACAAGGACACCCATGTAACTACTGCTGTTCGTGGAACAATTGGACATATTGCTCCCGAGTACCTTTCCACTGGGAAATCATCTGAGAAGACTGATGTTTTTGGCTACGGCATCATGCTTCTGGAGCTTATTACTGGACAGAGGGCATTCGACCTTGCTCGGCTTGCAAATGATGATGATGTTATGCTGCTTGACTGGGTAAATTACTTTTCTTCTCATTAGTGAGCATACTGTATTACTGCACTACAGCTCATGCTTTTTCTCTACCATACTGCTTTGCTGTCTGTGGGCTATACTTTAATAGTTTGTTTTCTTAACGATTGGTATCAAAGCTTACCCTTTAATCATGAATTGCCTCTTAACCCATTCCCTTCTTAATTAGAGAGCGTGCATTGGCAAGTGACAAGCTGGCTGGTTCAACCTCCAGGAGACATCAATCATTCCTAGAATATGCTAATGCGCAATCAGTTGCCCCTACCATATGCCTGATGCATTATAAAAACATGTTAAACTATCAGAGCTCTGGAATGAATGGACTGCTCAGGGCAAGAACACGCTGGCGAAAATGAATAATTCCAATTGGCATCTTGCAGGTGAAAGGACTGCTCAAGGATCGGAAGGTCGAGATGTTGGTGGACCCAGACCTGCAGAATGCCTACCAGGAGACTGAGGTGGAGAACCTGATCCAGGTGGCGCTCCTCTGCACACAGGGCTCCCCGTTGGACCGTCCCAAGATGTCGGAGGTGGTGAGGATGCTCGAAGGCGATGGGCTGGCGGAGCGATGGGACGAGTGGCAGAAGGTGGAGGTGGTGAGGCAGGAGGCTGAGTCGGCGCCGCTTCGCAACGACTGGATCGTCGATTCAACATACAACCTGCGCGCCGTGGAGCTGTCCGGTCCACGGTGACAGCCTGACAGAGCATCGGTCACTCCACGACTCCGAAAGAAGAATTCGAAACTTAATTAGCAGATTCGGTCTAATTGCTGCTTGTGTATATGAAAGGGTAGCTTTTGGAATTGCTAGCGACAATTTGAAGGGATGATACTATTTTTGGATTCCTCACTAGCCTCAGAAGTTGGGGGTAGGGTGCCGTCGTGTTGTTAAGATGAAATTCGTATATTTGAGGGTGAATTTCTGAAGCATTATTGCTGTAGCGCTCCGGTGGATGTAGCAGCGGGCGTCCAATTGTATTACTTCCTTCATTTCAAATTATATGTTGTTTTGGCTTTTTTAATTTTGTAGACTTTGTTACGCGCTTAGATATACCTAGAAAAAGTCAAAACGACCTGTAATTTGGGACGGAGGGAGTACGTTACGTTTTTGCCATACCTTAGTTAGTGGGTATTACCATTTGCAACTTTTTTTTTCTCTTTGGCGCTGCCGCAGCGGCGTGGTGCCTGCGAGGTTGGTTTGCACGCGACAAAGCTCCACGCTGCGGTGGTGGTCGTCTACAGACTTCAATCCATAGTAGTGTAATCCACCATTGGTGGTGATGTGGCTTTACAAGCTGCAATCCATAATCTACGATGTGCTGAAGCAAACATGCCTTTTTCCTCCTATGAAACTTTGAAGCTCGACGATTTATTACGCTGGGTTGTCAAGGATGTGGTTTAGCGGTTTCGATAGGCTGAGTTGTTAAGGATGTGATTTGTTAAGCTCGTTTCTGTTAACCACCATTGACTTACTGTTAACAAGCAATGCCATTTAGCGTGGCCACATCTACCATTGACGTTACATCCGTGTATGAGAGAGAGAAGAACACAAAAGTACCATTGTTCTTACAGAGAACAAACTGAAACCACCAAATCTGTCATTCACCCTGAACCACATATGAAACAAAATCTTGTATCTCGGTACGCAACAATGGAAGCGGACAATACATGTAAAAACGTCTATTATACACTATGTACATCTTTATCAGTTACACCGCACCTACATACAACTATTATACGCCGTTGGCCGTGGTTATGCTACATCGCGTTGGGGAAAATTGGGCAGTAGAGAAACACCCCCCAAAAAAAAATGGGACGGTGGAGACACCGGGCAACACTGAAAAATGACGGGTCAGTTCTCACCGATCGACGACGGACGCATAGTTCAGGCAGTGCCGGTTATCAGTCTCTCCTGCCGATCCAACTTCTTCACCTTGATAAGGCCGACAACAACTTGTAGCCCGAAGAACGCACAAAGAGAGTACGCGACTGTTGCCGGTCCCTGCAATGGTTAATTGAAGGTACGGTGAAACAAATGTGTGCTGGAAATTTGGTGAAAAGTATACTCTACTCCAATTCATTTGGAAACTCACCCGGATTGAATTGAAGTACAGCATTGTTGCAAGGTTCACCAAACTACCTGCAGCAATTCCCTGGATGACAAAGAACAGAATTTCAGGATACATTATGACGATATGGGACTTCGGAACAAAAACAAGTGCAGTATCAAAGAACTAAAACAATTTCATGATGCAAAGGACAGTTCCACTTGATCAAATTTCTTAATTTGCAGGCGTCTTATGTCAATTTTGTTTCAACATTTACGAGTAGATACAATGCGGGCTAACTGAATTTGCATGAACTCAGCAATATCCAGCGGACAAATTTGCCCTTCTTTTCATGGTTCAGCATGAACTAGCACAACAAAAAGTTAAACGATACGATAATAATTTATAAACTCACATATCCAATCGTTTTCTGCACAGCGGCAACTCTTTGAAATGCTCTTTCTGATTCCAGTGTTCTGACACGAAGCTTGAGCTCACCTTGCTCCTGTAAACAGCAATCCATTGAGTTCAATGACACAACTTTCCTCGAAAGGCCACGAGCAAATAACACAAATACACCACAAAATAATGTAAAAAATGCTGTACTTACCAAACGCTCAATGATTTGTGCAAGCTTTTCAACTCTGTCAGGTTGGCGGAACAAATTATAAAATGCACGGGACTGCCTTTCCCATCTCTTCTTTGCATCCTGACAGAATATAAAAATCAAGAGCACTTAAACTCTAAATACCAATACCCCAGATTGTGCCATCGCATAGATAGATTAACAGCAGCATTGACCAAACGTTGAAACTTGCCTTTACAACTACTTCAACACCAGCTTCATTGAATCTTAGCAATTCCTTAGCATATCTAGCAAATTTAACAGATGTATCAAGTCAGCACCAGAAAAAGGTCAAGCTGAAAATGTTTCGCATTAAACGCTAGTAATGATGAAGTACTCACGGCTTAGCAATCTCTGTGATATCAAATCTAGGATCAAGGCCTTTCCCAATACCATCTAGAACTGCACAGAATGGAGAGAGAAAGAGTGAAGAACAATGACCAGCATGAAAACCATTTCCTTGAAAAACATGTAGCCTATTAGACATTCAAACCTGAAAATGCTCTGACCACAAATGTGAATGTGGCAGGGAACCGAAATGGTTGATCCGCAGCAATCGCCAAAAGATCCTCTCCTGCAAAATTTAATTTGAGTCAACATAACAAAATCAAAAGAATACACTTGTCTATCAAGTCCGTTGGTAGGTTACAGATCATTACCGATTGCAGCAAGTCTCTGCTTCTTCTTTTCAAACTTCTCCTCCTTAGTTAATTGCTTTTTAAATCCCAATTCTGCAGTTGTCATCTCTCTCTCCTTCCTTTGTGCTGCTAGACGCTCTTGAAAGCTATAAATAATAGACACAACATAGGAAAGTCAAACTTCATCATCCAGTTCAACAAATTCTATTTGCAAATAACTACAAGGTAACATCTTTTCAGGGATGGCGTTGTATTTGGTTACTCTTTCTTCTTTAATGAAATGGCACGCAGCTCTCATGCGTGCTCAAGTAAAAAAAATCTCACTGAAGCTAACTACCTGTTAAGGAAAAATTGAGCTGTTCTTCTGACAGCAGTCATATCACCAGTAGGAACAAGGACACCCATTTGAACCATTGCTTGAAGCACCTGCAAGAATACATGATTCAACACTGCAGAACTTCACAGGGTCTAAATTATCGTCTACAGGCTATTATGTCCAGAGAAACAAACTTTGTCAGGATCCTTTTCGTAAACTCCATAGAATACTTCAAGCAATCCTTCTCGGATGTTTTGACTGATACTGCAAGTAAGAAGAGTGAAGATTAGATTATCCATACCGTAGCTAGTTGAAGAAAAGTAGCACAAATTTTCTCTTGAAATGAAGCTTACGTGAACGGATTTAAAAAAAAAATCATATGCTACCTGCCCATCATTCCAAAGTCATAGAAGATAAGCCTCCCACCATTGACATCATCAACAGCAATATTTCCTGGATGCTGTAAAGAAATCACCATTAGCTTTTAAGCCAGAGCATAATAGCTGCTCTACTTTCAGATGCTGAAAAGGAGCAAGAAGATAGTAGGGATGATTCAGTCTCACAGGGATTGTAATATATAATAGCCGGCTGGATTTTGTCTATGGCTGAAGCACATTTGTACATAGAGCTGAATCCTAAATCTGACAAGGTTATATAATTTTTAACAAGCTAGATATAAGGATAGCACCTTGACAAAGGGACCTCATAAATTGAATGGTACAACTTTTGTTATGCAATAGTATATTTGTATTTCATTTGAAAGCAGGCCAGTGCATGAATAGATGTGAAGGTGAGAAATAACAATAACGCCTACAGCAGTGTTTCTGGAGGATGTACAGAACGACTAACCGGGTCAGCGTGGAAAAATCCATGGGACAAGATCTGCTCAAGGTACGACTCAACAGCATACCGGCCTAATCTGAAAGTGATTCATGTCAGCCAGAAGCAGCCAATGTCAGTTGGGACAGAAAATTGGGGCTATGGCTGAGGTATACAATACATACCTTTTCCGATCGACTCCTAACTTGTCTAACTGCTTTATTCTGTTAATTTTAATTCCTGGGACATATTCCATTGTTAAAACCTGCAATCAATATAAAAGAAACTTATATGTTTATTCCAAATTGCTTGTTCAATCTACTTTATTAGTTTCTGTGTAGAAGAAACCTGAGGTGTAGTGTACTCCCAGTAAATTTCAGGAACTTTCACATAATCCAATTTTTTGAAGTTCTCAGCAAACTTTTCAGCGTTAAATGCTTCCTTCGTATAGTCAATTTCCTGATAGAAACCATGAGCTGATTACATGAGTAATAACATAATCAAACACAACACAATAACACATGTTCATAAAACTAAGTTACCTGATATAAAACAGATGCACACTCATCATAAATAGCAACCCAGTCTCTCTTGGCACCATCTGATTTTGGGTCCACTTTCTGAAGGTATTCAGCTATTACCTAGAACCAATTCAGCAATTCATCAGCAAACGGTAAAAAATGAACTCATTAGGTAAGGGCATAACATCCTTTTTTGTTCCAATAGATGACGATAGCACATATAAAACCATGTATGATGCAGGATATTTTATCCCATTATCTGAAAAATAAGAAGTATCTCATAGGAGTAGTAACACTAAAAATAACTTACCCTTAAATTCTTCAGATCAATATCAAAAAGCTCCTTCAGACCAGGCCTTTGCACTTTGATGACAATCTCTTGGCCATTCAGACGTGCCCGATGGACCTGGCCTGCCAAAAAGGGATAGATTATTATAGTGTCAACTTGTTTATTAAAAGCACAAGTTTATTACCGAGGCTAGCAGCAGCTATTGGCTCAAAATCAAATCGATCAAATATCTGATTAACAGATGACCCCAGCTCTTCTTCGACAATTTTTACAGCTGTTTCTGAAGGAAATGGAGGAACTTGATCCTGCAATAGAGGTAAAAATTTCATAGTTTCATCATAATAAGGGTATAAATAGAGGGATGTGCATTAACAAAAATCTAGAAGAGAGTACAGGATAATTTCTAATATCATATCACATCTGACAGCTATTTTCTTCCTTCACATTAGCACTGGGCAACTCATAAATGCTAATATGCTACAGGGATGCACAGTGGACAATCTGAGGCCAGCAGGTTTGGTTATTCACTAAGCTGATCTAGTAAACTGAATTAATTCTAATGCATATTTAATCTTATGTATGATAGAGACCTGTAACTCAGATAACTGATCCACGTATTCCTGCGGAAGAATATCGACTCTGGTGGAGAATTGCTGCCCTATTTTGATGAATGTGGGGCCTAATCTCAAAATACTCTCCTTTAGCCACTTGGCGAGAACTTTCCTCCTCATTATCTTTTTCTCTTCCGTCATCCCCCCTGCAGAAGTTGTCTTAGAAATTTAATGAAGGCACACAATTTTGAAGCAAGTATCTAGGTAATTCTTCAATATCACAGAATGTATTATGCACATAAACATCTATAAAATTGCAAAAACATTTATGAACATCATTGTGTAAAAGATACACATCCGGTATGTTGACTAGCACGCCACACACACTGTTGTATAGGACGAAGGATTTTATTCAAATGTATTCACAAATGTTTGTAAGTAAGACGTTTGTGAGCAAAATATATCATAAAATAGATGGGAAGAACTTATCGTTATTTCTCACAGGTACAAAAGCAAACAGCTTAGTGTTCTAAAGTTACTAACCTTTGTAGGTGAACTTCTGGTTGTTGAGCCAAGCCTTGAATATAAATGTAAAAACGAAGCCCCATATTTCCAATGTTCTTTGAATTGTCGAGTAAGTTTTAAACCGATTCCAGCGACCACCAGGAGCAACAGACACCTGAAATATTTAGTTATTCAACTCAAAAAGGAAAGGGGAAAGGAGCACCGCGAATGACACAAAACAGCAGCCATTTTCTTCATCAGATAACAGCAAACGAACAACATTGTGTATCATGGTTACCAAATTGTGCATTGTGGCAAATCATGCCGGGAACCTCAAATAACCTCAGGGCCCAAGGGTAAAGAACTAAAGATGAAAAGTTGGGTCCATGTATCATCTGCTCAACCTGACACAGTAAACTAGGAGTAACTAACCCGCCAGCCTGTTGCATTTTAAACCAGGACCCATCAATTTTATTCTCCAGAGCCTGTGGATGAGGCATTGATGCTACTAACATAGTACTAGTATTAGTTTTTATGAAGATATTGACACATTGACGCAGGTCCTATAATCCTACCTAAATTTGAACTTCATTTCCAATTATAGTACCACGAATCCACCTGTCCCCACATTGCATTGATGTCACCCAACCCAAGTCAACAAGCTGCGACACTGACTTTAGTCAACACAACACTTAAGCTTCACACTAGTATTCCATATGATCACGCACTTAGAACTGGCGCTGGACAACACATGCATCGATGCAGATGACAATTGACGAGCAAAGACAACTCACCTCAGGCAAATCCCCGCTGCTCTGCTTGAACCAGGCATCCTCCTTTCCGATCTCCTCCACCCTCTCCTTCCTGCGCCTCTCATCATCCCCCGGCGGTACGGGAACCACGGCCGCGCTTATCGGTGTCGACTCCTCAGGCTGCTTCTGCTTCACCGCCGCGCCGTTGCCGCTCCCGCTAGCGCTAGCGCTCCCATTTCCGTTCCCGTTGCTCCCGAGGTACGCCTGGACGGCGGCATCGTCGTACCCGACGCCGCTCCCGTTCCCGTTGAGCCCGTAGCGCTTGGCGTCCTCCTCGGCCGGCGGGGGCGCGCGGTCCTCGAGGACGGCGCGCGCGACGCAGCCCCGCGATCGCCGGCGGAAGCACGGGAGCGGGGGAGGCGGGGGCCGCGGGTGGAGGCGGAAGCGGCGGAGGCGGAGGTGGTCGGGGACGGAGAGCGAGGTGGAGGCGACGAGGGAAGCCGCCGCGGACGCGACGGACATGGCGCCCTGGCTAGGGTTTGGGGCTCGGGGTTTTGGCGGGACGAGCCGAGTGCGGGCGGGTGCTTGGAGAAATGGAGGCCGAGGAGGAAGGAGTGGACGAGTGGTGGTGGGAGAGGAGGCCAGGCGAGGGGGCAAGCGGGAAGGGGAGAGAGAGGTGGTGGTGGCGGAGCCACGTGGGAGGCACGGAGGATGAGGCAATCTGACCTGGGCTTCGGTGATTGGGCCGAAGTGAGGCGGTGGGGCCCGCGTGGCGTGGAGGGTGTGCGTGGAAAAGCTTTGAGGCCTCTAGTTCCCGTTTCTCTTTTCGCCCTCCTCTATTCTATGGTTTTGGCTTTGTTTGATGTTTCGTTTCGTTGGTTTGTGTGAGCTTTTGGCTGTGATTCCGTGACCCATCCTTGTGATGGGGACCCTCTGTCTGAATCCGCCAAGTGGGTAAAAAACTAATCCTCCTGCGACCAAGCGGTGCTGTGCTTGTGGCGTATTTAATATAATTTGTAGCAAGGACATCACCGCCGGATCCGTGGCGCAATGGTAGCGCGTCTGACTCCAGATCAGAAGGTTGCGTGTTCGATTCACGTCGGGTTCAATACCCCGATCCTAATCCGGATTCTTTTTTTGTTTTGTTTTTTTGGACATGCAACTCTTCTTTTCTTTCTTTTGTTTTTTAGAGGGCCGTACGTTCGCGAGCCAGGAGAAAGAAAGCTTGCGGCCCGCCCGACGAGAAACTGGGCCAACCTTGCAAGCGTGAGCCCAACTTGCCCTGCCCGCGGGGGGCCTCTGGCCTGCCGCCTGCCTCAGCCTTTACGCCGCCGATGCCCACTCGGCCACTCGCTCGCTGCTCCAGAACACCGAACACATGCGACCGGCGGCGCACCGGCGCGGCGACGTGTTTTTTTCTGCCCTCCGCAAGGCACACTGCTGATCCCAAAAGATCCCAACGTCAGTCAATGTTGGTGCTGCGCGCGGCGGTGCCGTTGGATCGATGCTCCGATTGCTGCCCCATGTGTGCATTGCGTGCATGATGCATGGTTCATTCGGTCAACCGGCCGGTCCTGGGCATTCAGCCGGGCCACCGCACCGCAAAATGGATTACTGCACTCTTATCTAACAATAATGGCCGCCAATAAGTGGCATTAGCTCGCCACGCACACAAGGCCACAAGGGACTGGCCGGGACGGAATGGCCGTGCCTAACCTGACGGGCAGTACGTCGATCGGTTAGATGATGCAGATGATTGATTTGATCCCAGCTAGCTGTTGTTGTTGTAATGGCACCCGAACAGCTAAGGGGGTGTCATGAACTAAAATCTAGTTCGTGTCACGTCTAATATTCGGATGCTAATTATGAGGACTAAACATAAACTAATTATAAAACTAATTACATAGATGGAGGCTAATTCACGCCTAATTAATCAATCATTAGCAAATGGTTACTGTAGTATTACATTGTCAAATCATGGATTAACTAGGCTTTATAGATTTGTCTCGCAAATTAGTCTCCATCTGTGCAATTAGTTTTTGTAATTAGTCTATGTTTAATACTATTCATTAGTATCTAAACATTTGATGTGATAGGAATTTCAGAACCTCCTGAACTAAACACCCCCTGGCCAGGAGTGATGAGAGTTATTCCATGGTGTCGCTCAACCAGAAACGCAGGCGCTTGATGCAACAAAAGTGCGTCGCTTAATTAAAAAGCGAATGGCACGGCGCCACCGCGCGTTCTCCGGGCGGCGCGCGAACGTGTACGTGCTGGTACCGGGCCCGATCCACGACGGCATGGATCACGGCAGGTAGGGCGCAGGGGTGTCCCGCACGATCAAGGCCAGGGGTGAGCGGCACTCAAGGCCAGCAAAGCACGGCAATGGCTACGCCAACCACGACACGCGCGCTTCCCCAGCGACCCAGCGCTACCGACTTCATACGCCGCTGGTGTGTTTTTTTCACATGGTTTCGTTCGACGGTATTAGATCCGGCCCGCCGCCGATTCACGTGGATGCATGCAGATGAGTCGAGAATTCATGCGTCACGGACCGCACTTTATGAAACCAGGCGAGTCCCCCTTTTTCTCAGAAAAAAAAAACGTGCGAGTCCAATCCAAGTTGAGTTCCAGGACCTATCTCTACGGCGTATAGACTTCCTTGGCAGGGCCGATATTTGGCCAAAAAAAAACAAATGAGCGAGGGGAAAAAATACTACTCCGTATTAGCCAATGTCAAACTGTAGCTTGGTTCTAATAATAACTTCGCATGTATTAACCCAACCAGACTCGAACACGATTACACGCTCCTACCATAAGCTTTGGCGATGCCGATGGAGGTTGGAAGAATCAGCGAACGTCAACAGCAACCGCCAACCGCCCGCACTCCTTTAAATACTCCACTGCCCTTCTCGCCGCTCCCTCAAGCCGCCGGTCGATCTCCGAACCCCTTCACCACCATGGTCGCGGCGGAGGACCCGGAATCCTTCTTCGCCACCGCGCCGCCGCTGGGGGACGCCGGCGCCGTCGCCGCCAGGCTGCAGGAGTTCCTCGCGCGCAACTCTTCCCACGCCTCATCAGGTAACCGCCCCGCACGCGACGTGCGCGGGTCTTTTCGTCGAACACCTGGCGTCGGCGTCGCGACGAGCCTTTGCCCGCGCGCTAGCTAACCCGTGCGATCAATGTGCGCGCAGAGGGCGGCGGGCGGCGGCGGATCGTGTGCGTCACGTCGGGCGGGACGACGGTGCCGCTGGAGCAGCGGTGCGTGCGCTACATCGACAACTTCAGCTCCGGCCACCGCGGCGCCGCGTCCACTGAGTAAATTTTCTCGCCAGCTTCATCAGTTGCTCTTCGCGCTTTCGTGCGCCGTGACGGCGAATGGATTTCCCGTAGCGCACTCTGTTCCAACTCACACCAGACGCTCCGTTCGACCGTGATCATAAATTTTCCTTGCCACAAAAGATCTAATTCTCCTTAGATTGTAAGTGCGCTACAGTGACGCGCGTAGTAACTAGCTCCTTATTATGAGCTGGTCCCGAAAGCATGCACACCGCACTATGGCCTACTCTAGAGTGCGTTTAAAAATCATCGCAACTTCAAGCACCATTTGGGACAATGAATTTGTTTCAAGAAGTTATTAGATTATTAGTTAATTACTCATATAAATCTATATCATGTGAAGTTCTTGCACTCTAAATGTTTAAATTTTAGAATGGTTGGAAAAAAGAACAGTCCATCCCAATAAGGGTGCGTTTGGCAAAGCTCCCGGAGTTGATTCTCTGCTAAATCCAGCGAGAGCTCTGCCAAACAGTTTTTCAGAGAGAAGTGATTCCCAGCTGATTCTGTGAAGTGATTCTTTGAAATAAACTAAGAGGTTGGGAGCTGGAAAAAGTAGCTTCTCCTGATTTTGTAAAGTGATTCTCCATCCTGATTTTAAGAGTTTATGCTAGAGAATCAAAGAGAATCACTTTCAGCCACATAATCACTTCTCTTAGAAAATCAGCTCCTATAAAGAATTAGAATCAGATGAAGCTCTACCAAACAGACCCTAAATCTAACCGTGGAAACTGGAAACAAAGGAAGTACCTTAATAGCAACATCAATAGCAACATCAGTGTGAAACAGTGTTAATTTGTTGCTGAGGCATAAGCATCATTGGAAGGAGCGGATATGGCTGACGCAATTGCTTTCAGAACCGTAGTATAGTAGGCTGATTTAAATACACAGACTGTTAAACCTGAGTTAATATTTGAACCTTCAAATTAGAAAAGTGAGAGGCTTTGAATGATGATCTGGATTAGTAACTGGCCCAAATGTTGATATTTTGGCAGCCCTGTTGGCAAATTATCCCTGAACTTCAAAAATGTGGAATGGTTACTGTTCTTGGTTTTTTGTGTTTTCAGTGAATAGCTCTTTGTTTTTCCTTGAAAATTTGAGAGAACATGCTTTACATGCCTCATAGTTTGTGATGCGCATGTAGAGAAGGTTATATTGGCTTGAACATGTGGTTTTCCATGTGATACCTTGTCAGTTGTGATAGCTGTCTCATAAATGCACTGAAAGTGTGAATAGTCTTTTTCCAGTACAAGTTTGATGAACAGTAAGTACTTCCAAGTACTGATTTCCTTTTTCCTTTTCTGGGGATACAGGTATTTCTTAAAGGCTGGTTATGCAGTCATCTTCGTCCATCGACGGTAATCCATGAGGCTATAGCAGCTGCTGCCTTACTCAGATCAGACTTTTTCTTACCTTTCGGTTTTGTCAGCTGTTAGTTATCTACATATACTGCAAAAAAGACTGTTCTTCATATAACTTGAGGGTAATTTTGAAATACTTTATGCTGTTATGCATATGCGTGCAGTGGGAGCTGCCAACCTTTCTGTAGGTTCCTGCCTGATGATTCATTTCTCAATTTCTTTGATGTAACTACAGAATCGAAGGTTCGAGGTTGGTAATTTACAGCTTATAGTGCACATGAAAAGAAAATAAGAAGAACACATCCTTACTGTGCTAGAATCTGTTATACTTGTTTTATCAGTGGTTGAGTCTCACACGACGGTGGTAAAGAAGGCAATCGGGGAGTATAGCAAGGTGTAACATGTGCTCGTTATCAGCACTTGATATTTGCTCGCTGATGTACAGACATTGACTGACAGGCGAATTTCTCTCAGGCTATTGAAGGAGGCTCTCTGCTGAAACTCCCATTCACCACGATATTTGAATATCTTCAGGTATTGCACATTTGATTTATTTCTTTGAGTCACATGGGAGTAAGATAATTGGAACAGCATCACACAACACTTTATTACAGTTACTGAAGATGGTGGCTACGTCTATGAGCTCTGTGGGTCTCCAAGGGATGTTCTATCTCGCTGCTGCTGTGTCTGACTTTTATGTTCCATGGGATAGCATGGTATGATTTTACAGTAGGAAATTTGTTGCCTTCTTGAGTTAAACTTCTCATCCAGCATTATTTTATCATGCTTCACTACAAAGTAACTTTCTTTCTTGATCTATAAGGAATTTGATTATTGTGCAGGCAAAACATAAGATTCAGTCAGCCGGAGGCCCACTGGATATGAAGCTAAGTCAGGTCCCAAAAATGCTTTCAGTTCTTCGAAACCAATGGGCCCCCTTGGCCTTTTGCATATCTTTCAAGGTCAGTTTGTGCTATGGGAGAGAAAATATCTCACGCCAAACCGCAATTACGTAGGTTTATATGCAATTTTACAGCCCTTTATCTAACTTTTTCTAAATGAAAAATGGCATGCAGCTGGAGACAGATTCAGATATCCTCATTCAGAAAGCAGAAATGGCTCTGAACAAGTACAAGATGAACGTGGTGGTGGCCAATCTGCTTGCAACGTACAAAGAGGAGGTCGTCATCGTCTCAAACGGTGAGAGGAGTACCATCCGAAGGTGCAGTAAGGATGAGGATCTGGAGGAGCATATTATCAAGCTCCTGGAGAAGAGCCACTCGAAGTATATTTATAGTAGCACGGATGGGTGCAACAAGAACAATGACTACGAAACGCTCATACCGTTGGGCATCGAAAATCTGGCGTAAGGTAAATATTGGAGTCAAAATAACAAGAAAGCCCCACCAAGTGAGAAATCTCTATATACATGTAATGCGAATTGCTTCTAGTATTTAATGTAAACAACACTAATATATTTGTTCTTTTCTTTTCCTGAAAACACACGGAACATGAAGAGAGAAAAGGAAAGATAATCCAAAGTTACATTTATCAATTTTTTCATCACCTATATCAGTCAATACCTTTTTAGTGAGAGATGCTTCTTCCTTGAATTGTATTTTACTTGTTTGATGGAGATGGACCCGATAGCTTGTTCAGCAAAATTGTACGATGTTTCAGCTTTTCTAGGTCATAGATATTATTATGCATCTAGACATAACACTAGATACAGTAGAAAAACCAAAACAACTTACAATTTGAAACGGGGTAACAATAGTGGGTGAGGTCATCTGGACTCGCTCCGTAATGATCAGGGCAAATGTATACTGCTTGGTGCAAATAATTCTTTTCTTATGTATATTGGAGGTAGTCGTGGAATCTGGTGCACGGGTGCTACACTGCTACTCCGCGAGACAAAACAAACACGCTGGATCGTCGATGCAGTGGCGTACTGTGTTTGGTTGGATCGTCCCTCTCGCCGGCGATTTTGCAGAGCGCGCAAAGCCACCACGACGTATATCCACGAATCGGTGAAACGCGTTTGTCCCACGTGCACGTAGGGCTGAAGAAAATTCGGCTCGATTGACTTTTGTAACTAGCCGAGCTGAAGTTTTTGCTCATTTTATATGACGAGCAACGAGCCGCAGGAATTGTAGATAGACTACCTGTAATAGTTTTCTTTTCTCATCTGCGGCCACTTCGATCAAGCAGCCCGAAGGCCCAAACGTTAAGGCCCAAGAAGCTAGCTAACTAGTGCCCTTGCGAAGAACACATGCAGCCACGACGCGCCCGCCCGCACTCGAGCTCCCTCGTGCATCCGGCCGCCACCTCTGCCTCGACCCGCTCGCCAGTCCAGAGAAATGCTCAGCCCACCACACGCCGTCGTGCACTTCGAAGACGCCACCACCGCCAAGCTCCCGCACTCCGCGGCCGAGATCCACTTCGCCGCTGCATCCGAGCTCCACCACCATGCTGTCGCCTGAAACCACGCCGCCGCGACCGAAATCCACCACGCCGCCGCCAATATCCACCGCTCGGAGGAACGGGGCCCGGCACCGCTTGGACTCGGACCTGCTCGCGCTCCCATCACGGCAGCCGGCAGGTGGCCGCGGAACCGCAGTTGAAGGGGGGCGTGTCACGAGCCAAAACGAGCTGGCTCAAGTTACTGCCGAGCCGAGCTGAGCTGTGATTTTTGCTCGTTCCACTAACGAGCAGAGCCGAGCCAGCTCGTTATCTAAACGAGCTGGAGTGAGCCGAGCCAGCTCGACATGGCGCACGGCGTCTGCTGCCGTTCGTTTCCTTCCTCCCCGCGACCCATCTCCTCCCTTCGCTCCCCTGCCCTGCTGCAGCTTGAGTCCGGCTGGTGCGGCAGCACCCTCCCTTCCCACGACTTCTCTGTTCTCTCTCTCGGCCTCGATCTTCCTTTCCTAGCAGCGACGACAGGGCGAGTTGCCCTCGAGCGACGAGCACTTCGCCGGCGACGAACATCCGACAGGGATACGCCTGTCTATTCCCCTCCCTTCCCATCCTGCTGCGCGAAATCAAACACCCAAACCCCTAACATATGGTATTTGTATTCGGATCTGACCATGATTTTACCTACTAAATTCGATCTTTTTTGCAACAGTTATTCCTACACTGGGTCCGCCCCTGAGCACACTAGATATTCCTAATCATGTACTAGATGCCTAGATACATAGGAGGCAGCCTTTACATTCTAATCAGAAAGCAAGGGGAGCACACCAGATATTCCACCCCTTCTTTTTTTTTGTTCTGTCAGTACTAATGGCTCTATCTTGTTTCTTCTAGAAACACTAGATTTTTCAGAACATGGCATATGTAATTTGCTGGTGGATGCCATATATTTTATCATTCTTGTCTTCTATGCAAGAACAAGGTTGATCTTAACATATTTGGGCAACATTTTTTTGTTGACCCAAATGGGCAACATATTTTAGATACAACCACATAACTAAGGTTGGATGCCATAGAGAATGCCATATACTTTTATCATTCTTGTCTTCTATGCAAGGACAAGGTTTATCTTAACGTATTTGGGTGACATTTTTTTTTACCGAAATGGGCAACATATTTTAGATACAATCACATAACTTAGCTTTCAGTTAGATTTGACTAGCAATGATGGTTTGGAGACTGTATATGTCTATGCACATAAGGAAAATTTGTCCATAATATGACTCAGTGACTGGTACATCTATCGGCAACACATGAGTTATTTCAGAATGCATAAAGTAAAATTTTAAGACAATAAGTAGTTAATATCTTGTATGTTAGGGCCAAGCTTGAAGCAGTATGAAATTTGTTCAGTTGTATAATGTTTTGATTCTTTTGTTCGGTCTTCAGAGGGTGTTTATCTCCGTGGAATGACCATGTTCTTCATGTTGACTGTTTAGTCACTCTTATTCTTAACTGCTTAGCTGTTTACTTGGGTTCAGGTTTTATTTTAGATTCACACATTAATACATTATGACATTGTTCTCTAATTCTTATTTTGTTTTTTTCTGTTCCTTTTCCTCCCCTTCCATTCATTTAATGGAATATTGATAACTTGCAATTACACCAGCCCGCTCAATTATACTTCAGATATCATCTTCTTTGCCTGTCCTCTTTAACATACTCTTGTTGACGGTGCTATCGTATTCTTGATAACCTTCCGTACTGCCGATCTGAGCATACTACTATTTCTGCATTTGTTCCTCAACAGTCACTTGCTTCGTGGTTCCATTTTCCATTTGGATACCCATGGCTGAATCCATTTCGAGATTATTACATATATTTTGTATTGTTTCTGTTGTTTTTTCCCCTATCCATACATCATCACTTTGCTCCCCCAATATTGTTGGTTCCTGTGCTCTTTCCAAAGTTTTCTTGAAACTTTGAGCTTTGAAAGATGCCAAGGAGTACAGAAATGAGGAAGAAAAAGAGAAACATGCTGAGCTTCTTGCTCTTCCTCCTCATGGATCTGAAGTGTATGTTGGGGGCATCTTCTATGTATCTTCTGAAGATCTCAAAAGGCTATTTGAGTCGGTTGGAGAAGTTGTGGAAGTGAGTACTGCCTACTTTCTATGGGTTAGCTTCTGCATTTGTTTTCTTCTGCAATTCAGAATCTGTTTTTCCTGCAGGTGCGAATACGAGGAAAGGGGGATAACAAGCTGTATGCTTTTGTTAATTTCAGAACTAAAGAACTGGCTTTAAAGGCCATCCAAAAGTTGAACAATAAAGACCTAAGGGTTTGTCACTTGAACTCAGGGTCAATCTTCATGTTAGTCCACCAGTGATTTAACAGGTGCTGATTTCAGAAATATGTTTTCAATGATAAAATTGTTTTGTTGATATGAGTATAGACAATTGACATTAAAAACCATTTTATGGAAAATAATATCCTGGCGCCCATTTAAGTAATCAAGTCTATAAATTTGAAATCATGCCATCTCTCTTAACAGTAAAGTATGTCTCTAGAGAGCACCTTGAATTCATTGGCTGTACCTCGTATATAAATATGATTTTATTTTAGTGAACAAAATCCATGAACAGGACATGATGATAGCATTTCAAAGTAATAGAAGTTCCTATAAAAAGTGAAAAATCGAACAACCACACAAGACTTCTACTGACGACAGAAACAACATAATCAGCACAATTTTTTTTTTGTTGCAGGTATGTTCCATTAGCTTGGCCTGGCAACATCCCCCACGGTCAGTAACAATTGCAAATCCCACATCATATCACTTCATGCTTCTTACTTGAGGCAGTGAGCTGCAGTGAATTTGTTATCATCTATGTTTTCACTTTTGAGTGACTAAATAGATGAATTGGACGATGCTAAATTCGCCAGACACCTAAGAGCATAACAAAGGGGTTATTCTTATTCTGAAAGCATGTAACTTTTGCAAAAGGTTTTCATCAGTTCCCCTACTCTCTTCAACTGCATAATCTGCATCTACGGATCTCCCCCACAGCTGTTCCTAAAACATGACAATAGCGCAAAACAATGGCACAATGGGAGCATGCGAGAATCATGACTGTGTACTATATGGTAAACTGGAAATGAATACACATAAGTACTCCCTCCGTTCTTAAATTATGACGTTTAGGACAAGCAAATTAGTTCAACTAGCTTGTCCTAAAAGTCATATATTTAAGGACGGAGGTAGTATGTGACTGTATTATTCCACTTGATCAATAGAAGCCACAAACCCACAAGCTCCAGTCTAGTCAAACCCCCATGAGATGGAAATCGCACAGAAACTGGTTGCAATGGTTGAAAACTTGAAGTGCAACTGGAACCGTGAAGCCAGTGGGCTGTGGCGGTGAACCATGCAACTGCAATGAGTCTGGTAGAGCAGGAGTGCAGGACACCAATGCAATTGTTGTTGGCTTCATGCGAGATGGAAAAAATGCAAATCTTGTAATGGACTGGATCAGCAAATTTCAGTATAGAGAAAAAGGCTCACCATTCTTCCAAATCTATGGGCAGGTACATTCATTCCTAATAATGTCACCAAACAAGCAAAAGTAACCCTCGATGAGGTTCTGTAAGCATAACAGATGACCTTACACTTTTCCAACAAATATGCAGTAATGATACATATCAAACATACATACTGATGGCCCGTCAGACAAGACAATAAAATTTCAATCCATTCATCACTACATTTTCAATCCATTCATTACTACATCCAAACTCATTTGGTAGATCAATCCGTATAGTGTGCTAAAAAAAAATCAATAAAGGAACACTTAAAATGTTTGGCTTGGTGATGAAATAATGGATAACAATCAGTCTATCACCCGTGTGGCTTCCATAGTAAGGTCAAATAGATTAGAACAAACTGAGAACCCTGAGAACTGACTACAGGAACAGAACAGCTGATGGCAAGCAAAACAGCTTGGCAAACAGTTGGGTAGGAATCTCTACTAAGACTCTGTTCCAATCAGCAACAATTCAACCCAGTCATATACAGCATAAAACACATACATCAATTCCAATAAGATTGCAAACTAGCTGGTTTAATTTATAACTGGAGGATCACCAGTAGCAAGGTGTAACATCAGGACGGTAAATAACATACATCAGTACCTGACGACAAATAACATACTGTACAGGACGATAAAAACATGGGAATCACTGACGATACACTTAGGTTTGGGTAGCTGGATCTTGCACAAACAGACTACTTCACCCCCTTTTGCTTCATTCACTAGTTGTCTTCGTTGTCAGTGACCTCGACCTCTGTATAGTCCTCAGCATAGTCCCTTTTCTCGAACTGCTTGATGAGGGCTTGCTCGTACTCCAGGACCTTGTCAGCGATAGCCTTTCGCTTGGCATAGAATTCGCGGATTTCCTGAGAAAACGTGGCCAGCTTCTCTTCAGGGAAACCATCGAGGGGCTTGTGGGGCTTTGCGATCATGAACTCGATGAGCTCCTTCGTCACCGGCGTCGTGATCACCTTCTTCCTCTTCTTTCCGGCGGACGGCAGGGGCTCCTCCGCCGCCGTGCGCTTCATGAGAGCCTTCGCCTCCCTCTTCAGCCTCAGGATCTCGGACTGCTCCTTTGCCCTTGCTTGATCTTCAACAGCCGGGCAGATCGGCGCAGCGATCGAGCTCCCGGGTCTCCCTCCTTGCACTTGGCACTGCCCGCCATCGAGCCGAGCCCCAACATCCTCGCTCTCGAAACAGAAGCACCAACCTCTCTGCCTCTCAAGATCTGGGTGGGGATCTGCCTCGCCCGGTGGAAGGATGGCAACGCCGGCACCCGGATGAGCCGCGCCGTCCAGGGCGGCGGCACGTGGCACGGCTCGGGGAAGCGGATCGCCGTCAGCCGCCACGGGTACCGCCAGACCTTCGAGTACCGCATCCCCTGACGGCGGCAAGAGCGCCTGGCTCATGGAGGAGTTCGGAAGCAGCCTGCCCGAGGCCACCGGAGCCAAGGGCGTCAAGGTGCTCTGCAGGGTGCACCGCACGCCAAGGGCGGCGGCGGACGACGAAGCCAACGAGGAACGCCAAGAAACCGACGACGTCCAGTTCCGGTCGTCCATGAGGCGGCGAGGCACGCTGCGCCAGGAGCACGGCTTCGCCGCCGCAGATTACTGGACGGCGGCAGCGACGGCGCCGCCCGACGTTGGGTGCTCCTATGCCAGCACGCCGCCGACTGCGTTGGTGAATGCGGCGGCACCAACCACCTGGCAGCAGCAGCCCACGATGGAACAAGGTGGCCAGTTACCACTGTGCCAGCGTCAATGGCGGCGTATACGTGAAGGACGAGCCATAGCCATTGGAGGTGCTTCCTCCAGATGTGGGATGGCAGCAATTTGTAGAGATGGGTTGTAGCTTTGATTATGCCACTGAAGGTGCGCGTCTGAACGACGAATTGATGCATAACACCACCTCATGTCCAAAGCCAAGCTACGGTGCAGTACTGCAGTGTAAGAGAACGATGGTCCTATGGGCGAAACGAGAGCAAGCTGATATATTGGGGGGATTGGGCATCCACTGCTGTAGAGTTTTGTAAAATTACAGTGGATCGCTGGCTAGTTTAGTGTCGATTCGATGATCCTTTTACAGATGCAACGTTTCTGATACAATGTACTAAACTTTAGTAGGATCACATCAGATGTTCGGATGCTAATTAGGAGGACTAATATGAGCTAATTACAAAACTAATTGCACAAATGGAGCCTACTTCACGAGACGGATCTATTAAGCCTAATTAATCTATCATTAGCAAATAGTTACTGTAGCATCACATTGTCAAATCATGGACTAATTAGACTTAATGGATTCGTCTCGCGAATTAGACTCCATCCGTGCAATTAGTTTTGTAATTAGACTATATTTAATACTCCTAATTAGTATCAAACATCCGATATGACAGGTGCTAAATTTTAGCAGCTTGTGTCCAAACAGGCCCTTATTATGTCCTCAACTTTAAGGATTCGTTCGGCTCTGTTCAGCCATGGATGGTGACAACAAACAATTATCAGTGCTGCACCACACACTAAATTGAACTTTGCTCAGTCCAGTAAACGTTTTCTTTCTTAGAACAAAGTAATTGTACTTCGATTAGTCAAGAACATTGTTTCCGTGACCCATGTACAAAAATAGAGTGCATTGTGTTCATCACCAATCACCATCTCTTTTTACATGTCAGCGACTACAAACATGACTGAAAACGAGCAATTGCATGACAAGGCACAGGACAATTTGTTAAAATTGAACATCGACAGTGGTTTGTAAATTATTCCAAACAGGACTCAAAATCTGCGGTGGGTCTCATGCATCCACTGCTGTTGGTTTTGTAGAATTACAGTGGATCGCTGACTAGCTTAGTCGTTGTGTCGATTGTCCATTACTGATGCAATTGTTTATGTTGCTATGTACTGGACTATGACTAGCATGTATTCAGCTCTGTTGGCCCATGGATGGTGTGGCAACAAAACAACTACGGGTGCTGCACGGACTGAACTTTGATTAGTCCAATATAACATACTGTACAAGACAATAAAAAACATGGGAATCACTATATTGCACAAACAGACTACTTGACTGTAACGCCCCGCATTTTCAGTACCAAGGTAAAAATGCCAGCTTAAGGATAATTACCCGAATAAGCAACGCTTTCTCGAATAATTATCCTAATCAGAGTGATGCAACAGAACAATAGTTAGGACTTTACATTATTCATTACATTCCATTGTAAAAGAGATAATAAATATTACTTAACACAAAAAGAATAGCAACTTTATTAGATTACACATCTAGTTGTCCTCTTTGTGCCTTTTTCAAAATCATTTACCTATAAGACCATCACCGGTTGTCTCCTTTTTATCTGAAGGGGGAGGGTTAATAGCAAGAGTGAGTACAAGTATATATAATAAATCGAATAAAATGCATGTCTAAATCATTTGTCATCTCTATTCTCCAACATAAATCATTTATCAAAATTGGTATATTTTAGAAAAAGAGTTATTAATAAACCTACTATTCACCCATATATAGTATGATAGAACCACCTATAGGTTCCGTAGCCTCCGTACTAGGAGGCATGACGTGAATCACGATTTAATCCTGCGCAGGTTTGTACCACTTTACCCATGGTTACCCGGACCAATTAGCCATCGCATTTCCTAGGTGCGACTCATGGTTAAAATGCCGAGCTTTCCCCATTTCTGTATATTATATATCCACATCTTAACCACATGTGCTAATATATGCGCCTGGTGCACTTCATCAGCACCTGAATGGGCATCGCCCAAACCTCTCCTATTCATAGGGAGTGTATAACAATGGGTACTAGACTCGTTTCAAACGAAGTCATGGTCGACATGCTAAAGATACAGCACACAAGATGAGTGAGAGGGGTTTAATCCTTAAGTTTATAGCGGTATGTAGAGAGAGCCCGACCCATCTCTAGTTCATCATCACATTCCATGAGCCCTCCCTACACACCATGTTCAACTATCATCCATCCACCATTATCCATCCCAAACCATCATCTCATTAGGTTTACTTTAGAAAATAGATTTTGATGCAAGTGTTTTAAAATGTTATCTTTTCAAAAGAAATCACTGTCCACATGACTTGCCTCGAATCACTGGAAGATGTTCAGCTCCGGACATCATGTAACGCTCTGCAATTTAACAGATTCATTCGAGATTAATTAAAGTGTAGAATACTCCTACACTGTGTTATGCTAGATCATTTATGTACTCTTGTGCAGATTTAGTGTCCTAGGGTCAAGTGCATGCAAGAGGCTACATGCTAATTTATCTAAAGCTACGAGTGCTAAATGAAATTAACTCACTTAATCTAGCTCTATAGTACAGCCTAGCATCCTTATCAAACTTTTAGCATATAATTATTTAGACTACCAAGGAATGGGCCTACAGGCCCTTAATCTAGCCCTTCCTCCCTGAAGCCACACACGCACAGCACATCACAGCTCTCCTCCTTCCTCTGCTTCTTCCCCACCTCACTCTCTCTGCTACCTACAGACATGGCGCCTCCTAATCTTCCACAGCGATGGGGGATCTCGGCACTGCTCACCTCCATGCTACTTCCTCTCCTACCCAGGTGCCATACACACCACTTTCCCCCTCCGATTAGACCCCTTGGTATTCTCTATCATATATGATATACCCTATCTTCGACGCTCAGTGCATGGGTGCTAGGCGGCGCCGACTCTGCTCAGGTGAGCGAGGTGAGTACATGTCCTACTGATCTGCACCTTCCCTCTTGCATTCCAACTATTTCCCCTCTACAGTCTAACTATTTGATTCCATTTCATGCTCTACATATACGTGCTGTGTTGTTGGCTTGTTGCCCTGTGATTGTTCTGTGAAATTGTGTAAGGGGAAACAGATGCTAAGAAAGGTAATGCACTGATGTGTGGAGGCAAAGTGCAGGTGAGCTAGTGATTTGCCACGGCATCATGCTTGCTTAAACGGACATGAGATTTGGGTTGGGAAATCACCTTTGCTCTTGTGACAGGTTCTGTCGCGGTCACGAGCACAAGCATGTGGCTGCGGCCGTTGCCTCGATCCTCCTGGTCAGCTCATCCCTCCAGCTTCCCCGCCATCCTTCTCCTCCTTTCCTCTCCCTCTCCTGGTGCTCTCTCGGATGTGTGGAGCTTGAGCTCATGGCTTCCTCCTGGCTCCTCTCCTTTTGTTCTTTTGTTTCCCCTCCTCTCTCCTGATGGTTTTCTAATGCTAATTGGCTGAGGAGGAATGAGAAGCTTCTGTTGGAACACATTCGGTGTATCTTGTGCTAGTTGGCCATGCCTGTGTTGGGTCCTGTTTAGTTGCCTGATTTTGGACAACCAAAATCACTGTACCAGCACTGTAGCATACTGTAGCGTTTCGTTTGTATTTGTGAATTATTGTTCAAATATGACTAATTAGGCTCAAAAGATTCGTCTCGCAAAGTACAACAAAACTATGCAATTAGTTTTTGATTTCGTCTACATTCAGTACTCCATGCATGTACCGCAAGTTTGATGTGATGGGGAATCTTCTTTTTACATAGTGTCAAAGTTAGGATTTTAGGGTAACTAAACAAGGCCTTGATCTCCTATAGGTCACCTGTTTGCACTGTTCTTGCCGTGGAGTGATTGGTTGGGAGGAAACGTGAGGCTTCTCATTGGCTGCCTGGCTAGGGACCTGTACTGCTACTACTACAAGCTGGCCGGGCAAGTGCTCCGCATCTTCTAAATGTTCATGGCCATTCTTCAAGTGTAGACTAAAGTATAGAGAGCTAGTGTGTTGGTATTTCTATTTGTATTACATACTGTCATGTAAATAGCTATGAAAGAACAGTGTGTAAGGTATTTGTAAGGCTACATTGATTCTGATAATATATTATTAATTCCAAGAATTAATGTCTTTATCTTTTTTTTTCTTTTGTAAAGCTGAAGCTATTTCTCGTTTGTTTTAGCTAATGAGCGTTAATTACTCCATTAACTATGATTAGTGTTTTGTTAAAAATTCGGGGTGTTACATTGACCCCCTTTGGTTCATTCCCTAGCTGTCTTCGTTGCCGGTGATCTTAACCTAGCCTCGTTATAGTCCTCGGCATAGCCTTTTTTATGGATCATTGTATGGAATGATGATTAGACTGTTACCTTCTTTTGCGCGCACATGGTTTACTACTTTGAGACCGGTCATTGTCATATTCAATTGAGTCATTTACTAGACAATGGTGCAGCCCTCCTCTTCTGTTAGATGAATTTTCTCAGGTATGTGCATGCTGTTCAGTGGCAAGATACACTTTAGCCTTATTGTGAAAAAGGGCCCTGTGTGTTACAATTTGTTCACCAGCTGTAGTATTTATAGGGTTCTATTAACTACTCCCTCCATCCCAAATTACTATTCGTTTTAAATTTTCCAGGTACATAATTTTTGCTACATATCTAGACATAATATACATCTATTGGATAAAAAAACTATATATTTAGAAAAGTTAAAATAAATAGTAATTTAGGATGGAGGGAGTAACACTTAACCTCTTTGAAAAACAACCTACCTATTAGTCTGTGACACAACTTAGCGGCATTAGATGCACACTAATTCATTTGGTTTTCAGTAATTGTTTCTTTTGGTGAAATCATGCAGTTAGATTTGGGTGGGATCTACATCCGTACAAGTAAATAATGTTATCTATTATATACTAAAGGGCCTAGCTTTCGAGCCTAATGGGCCCCACGTGGATCCACGTGGAACCTAGGTGGGACCTACACGCTATTTATTTAGGTGGAACCCACGCACATTCAGGAGGGACCCATGTGGGACCCACGTATGATCCAGGTGGGACCCGCATATATTGATTGGTGGGACCCACGGTTCTGCTAAAGGGCCAATTGTGGACCCACGTGGGACCCGCAAGCAGTCCAGGTGGGACCCTTGTGGGGCCCACGTACTCGAGACCCATGTGGGATCCACACACTATTTGGGTGGGACCCATACATATTATTTGGTGGGACCCACAGTTCTATGAGTGGGTCCCATGATCCTTAAAAAAATTATCAATGACGATTTTTTCCATTATTTGCAGTTATATTGTATGGAAAGTATACATATATTTAATTATTTCCTACATATAAAATAATAACTAAACTTTGTATACGACATTCACATGTGGTAGCCCTACTACTTTTTCAACTTTGCTTTCACTTCGTGAACTCGCAAAATATGATTGAATTATTCGATCATTGCTAATTTTTTACCTCTACAAAAATCAATAATTAATGTAAGCCAATCCGTCATCTATATCTACTAACACCCAACCTAAATCAAAAGTTACATGTACCTCCATATTAAAGTGTTTGGGATTGGTGCGCTCTGAGACTCTGAGCTACTACACCGGTTTTTAGCTTTTGGATTTGAGTCAATACATCGATGTGATGTTGTTTTTGACCGTAGTAGGAGCCAACATTTTTTCATTATTAATCTCTTTGGTATAGGCACGCATAGCGCGCCAATCTTGCTAGTTCCAATTGAAATCAGCATGGTCCTTCTAGCTCTATTATTGCCCCTTGCAACTAACTATATCTCTCTTTACAGGTTAAGGACGTACAAAAAGAAGGAGACGGGAATTGGTCTTGTCATACGCCTCCCTACCTGTTGCCCCCTGCGCCATGTCTTCGTTGAATGTACCAGAAGTTTGGGCATCAGTGAAGTCATGTGTAGGAAATGGTTGCTTTCCCTCACATCATTCCTCCGCAACCAGGTAATTTAGTTAATGTTCCCAAAGCAAAAACAAGAGGGTACTAGATATTAACTGGTGGCTTTTGACGCAATGACATGGAAAAGACGTTTGATCATATCTGTAAGGTTTCTGTTAGATAATAATGTGGTGCTCGCTGGTTGCTTCTCTGCAGAACGGCGCGATAGCAGAGGCGATCCGCACATGGAAGAGCAGTTTCAACAAGAGTTTGAGGGCGTAGAGGAGTGCCCAATCAGTTGCTGCATCCTCCGCACGAGCCACCACAGCCTTCCGCGGCTGGCGTGCAAGACCAACAAATCGCACATGCAGCTTTGTTGGCACCGTTTAATCATTCTTGATAGAAGTGGGGTGGGGTGAAACGAAGGGGAATGAATTTAAAATGAATTAATTTTTCCTCCAATCCCTCTCATTCCTAAACAATAATTATTGTAAGCCAATCATTAACTCTACGACAAAATATGATTGAACTAATTCTTCACGAACTCGCAAAATACCATTGAATTATTCAATCATTGCTAATTTTATTCTTTACCTCTACCAAAATCAATAATTAGTGTAAGCCAATCCATCGTCTATATCTACTAACACCCAAAATTAGTGAATTCTTAAACAAAAAGTTACATGTACCTCCGTATTAAAGTGTTTGGGATTGGTGCGCTCTCAGACTCTAAGCTACTATACATGAGCCACCATAGCCTTCCGTGGCTGGCGCTGTTTAATTATTCTTGATAGAAGTGAAGTGGAACGAAAGGGATTGAGTTAAAATGAACTAATTTTCCCTCCAATCCCTCGCATTCCACTTCAATCCACTATTATCTAAACAAGCTCTAAATGGTGTGTGTATGTGGTGTTCAGCATCTTAGACCCAAGCAGGCTTGGGACTTTTTGACCCCGTCCGTTATCTCTTGGTAGTGGAAGAGACCTCCCTAAATCTCGAAAAGAATGCAATTTTAATTTTATCCTAAGTCTAACAATTTAAGTTTGATCAAATTTATATAAAAATGTAAATGACTTATGATAGATACTAGATTAGATTTGTTATGAACCTATTGTATTATAAAAATTGATACTTTTTAAAAAATTAGTTAAACTGGGGATAGTTTGAGTTAGGAAAAAACTAGAATTGTATTTTTTATGGACGGAGGGAGTACAAGAGAGAGAAGTAATGTGTCCAGTTGTTAGGCTATTTTCATAAGAGTTTCATTCACATTAAAAAGAGTGTCATGTCAGTATTTTTGATAACGTGGTAAAGAGTTAATGAAGAGAGAGCTGAAATGAGTTTCATGATGATAAAATCATGTATACACGGTTTGTGTCTTGCATTAGTACGAAATTATTTCAACTATAAATTAAATTAAATGAAACAACCACGCACTCCGGAGCCCAGAAGTCATGTGCACGCTTGACGCGCGTTCACTAACGAACCAGTCCACCACGACAAGCGCCCGTGCTGCGGCCGGCAGGCGGTCGCCGAGCATCATCTTTCTTTCCAGTTTCCACCGTGCCCGAGGACCAAAGATGACAAGAACGGTCGCCGAGCAGCTTCCACAGCCTTTCACCTCCTCCGAACCGATCTTGACCGCCGGAACAGAATTTACCCCGAAGCTCGCTCTCCACTCGCGGACTCTGCTCTGCTGCCGAACGAAAACCTACCAGGCTACTACCACACAGAGACGAACAAACCGTCAAGCAAACCCGTGCCGTGCCTCTGTCGCGATCGCGACCGGCTCCACCGCCCACCGCGGCGGCGGGATCCACTCCACTCGCGCAAGATCCTACCGCCATCCCGCCCTGCCGCCGCGCGCCCGCGCCTCTGCGTCGCGTCGCGGTCCCGCCTCGCGGGCGGAGGAGGATGGAGCCCCGGAGCGCGACCGCGACGTCGCACTGGAGACTTTTCGGGTCGGGTGTCAGTGCCGGTGCGTCACGCGTGACATCGCGGAAACTCGCATCGCAGCTCGTTATCAGCATGCGAATGACACGGCTTCCGCGCGCCCCAAGCAATCGGATCCTTCGGCCCCACCGCCCTGGCAGTTTCCTCGCTTCGGCTTGCGTGCCAAGTCTCCGCGCCGCTGCTCTGCTCTCCTGCCTCGAGCCTATAAAAGCGCGGGAAGGCAACTCAAGCCTGCTCACAAACTCTCGTAGAGCGCGCAGCCAAGCTACGCCTACGACCAAGCTTCCTGAGTAAGACCCAACAGAGGATCAGAGATGGCGTCCATGATGGGAGGAGACTTCGTGGAGGCGTACGTGCTCAAGAACGCCTACAAGGAGAAGCTCCGGCGCATGGAGGCTGCCGAGGAGAAGAAGACCAGGCAGCAGGGCTCCGGGTCTGCGGAGAGGAAGGCCTCGGGAAGCAGAGGCGGCAGCAGGGAAGGAGGGCTGTTCGGGCTGATGAAGAAGAAGGTGCACCCCAAGGCGGCCGCGTCGAGCGAGGCCGACAGAGCTTCTTCTTGATCCAGCCGTCGGAACATCTGCTGCGCCACCATTGCCGGTCGAGTCGATCGGCCATGGTGAGGCGAACCAAGAATTGTTGAAAGATAGTATGGCTTGCTAGGATTTGCAGCCTTGTTCGTTCGTTCTTTCTTTCCTGACTGCCGAGCGTTTGTTACTCGCTTGATGATGTGAGTCATGCTGTTTCATTTGTTACTCAATGTAAGTTACGTGAATGGCAAAAAAAAAAAAGAATTGTAAAAGCTGCTTCCAAAAAAATTATGCTTGTCCCATGTGTTTTCTTCTTTACAACTCTTTCTTTTTCCTAAGCTTCTGGGTGTTCGTGTTTGTTCTTCATTGGCCAAACCAGAGTTATTCTTCAGCTGCAATGTTGTTTCTCTTACTGACATGCGACGGAAATCATATACGGTCCTTGGATACAGTATCCTAAAGAATTTTAGGACTCCACTTTTAACATACTTTTAGGACATATGTATTCAAACATGAGTCCTACTTAGGAGGGTCATTTTCATATGGAGGGCCAAGAGGTACTAATGGATCCTTTTTCTCCTAAAAGTGGTCCCCAAACCTCCATTTACCCCTGTTGCCCTCCCCAAGCATTTAATAATGTGAACAGTGCAGGGGTATTTAGAGAAGTAATTGGGGTAAAAAAGTCATTTTGCCTCTAACATTCTAAGGATTAGGATTCCATCCAAACAACCCTCTCCTAAATTTAGGACTACCAATTTATGGATTGTTTAGGACAATTCTAAACTTTAGGAATTTGTATCAAACAGAACCTTAATTAATTAATCTAGTGTCACGGTGATTGAACTTTCTGTTGGCTCCGACAAGCACGCTGAAATGGCATGGCCTCTGTCTACACTCTGTTTTGACCAATACAGAAGAGCCAGCGAACGACGGATGATATCAGCTAGCTAAATTATGTTCAGGCCGGCTTGGGACCAGAAGGGACGGCGGCTTCTTCCATAACACTACTGCAAGCTTCCATTTCCACGCCGGCCAAGTGGAGCATGAAAAAGGTGTTGCTTCCCTTTCATCAAACTGGAAGCCATCTCTATCCCTTGCATTACACTACATTACACACACGACGACACGCCTCGAACCATGGCTGGATTCGTCACGCGTGACCTTAATCCGGAGCCGAGTTCTGAGCTAGTAATACTATAAGCTGTGGACGCGGTGAAGACGTGTGTGCTCATCCCGACCGTCCGTTCTGGAAATGCTGATGCAACCCTGATGATGATACATTCGTACTTGGACATCGAGAATGTGTATGCGTTGACATAAGCGATAATGTTAGGCAGCCGCGGCTGGGAGCAAAATTCAGACGAGGACTCCGTGACATGTTTTAAGGGCCATAATGGATGGATAAGATAGAAGGGAAAGGTCTATGTCAATCGTACATGGAGCCAAGCTCCATCAATCATTTCCACTTTCGTACGTACATCTATGAGTCCACCAGAAGGTTTGGACAATCCGTTAGAAAAAAGCTAAGCAAGGGGGCTGGACACCGAGACGCATCTGATAAGGAGACCATGGTGCAGGATAGCGTAGTCTATATGGAAAGACAGGAATTAGTTGAGAATTAGGAAAGTACTCGTTGTAACAAGAGTAGAACTCCTCTAGTCGTGTCCGACTAATATTCTTGTAACCAACCGACATGTAACCCTGCCCCTAGCAATACAAGGTGAGGCAGGGACCTCCTCCAAAGCAATTCAATCCAACCAACACATAGGACGTAGGGTATTACGCAATCTAGCGACCCGAACCTGTCTAAATCGTGTGTCTGCGTTTACTTCTTGATCTCGACGAGCCCCACTAACCAAAACCTACCTCGGACACCCCCTTGGTAGGTTGCCGGATTTAAACACCGACGTCCACAAAACCAAGACTCCAATGATCTTCATGAAACTGAACATTGCCAAGGCTTTTGACAATGCTCGCTGGGAATACATGTTGGAGGTCATGGAACGGCTCGGTTTTGGCCAACGCTGGCGCAACGTCATCTCCCTGATCTGGTCCACCACATCATCACGCATTCTGCTCAATGGCGAACCAGGACAAGCGAACCAGGACATCATCGCCGTTGCTCTTCATTCTTGCCATGGATCCCCTTCAGCGGATTCTTAACAAGGCCAAAGCACATTGGGGCTGATCCAATCAAATTAAGGACAAGCCAATACGCTGATGATGCAGCAATATTCATTCGGCCTTCTGAACAGGACATGAACAACTTGCTGTGCATCCTTAACAACTTTGGACAGGCAACAGGTCTATTCACCAACATGCACAAATCTGAAATGTACCCCATCCAATATGACGGCATAGATCTTGCAACGGTTACAACAGCCTTTCTAGGGAAGAACTGTCAGTTCCGATGCCGGTATTTGGGACTACCGCTGCATGTCGGATGCACAAGAAGGGCAGATGGACAGACTCTCATTGACAAGATCGGCGCTAGGCTACCAGGATGGAAAGGGCGCCTCCTCGCAAAAGCTGGCTGACTAACTTTAGTTACCTCGGTGTTTTCCTCCATCCCAACATACCACATCACTGTCTTTCCGCTCTCCAAGTGGGCAATCAAGCGCATTGATCGTATCCGACGCAACTTCCTTAGGCGCAGGGAGGAGAACGCAAAGGGAGGCCATTCTCAGGTGAACTGGCGACGGGTTTGTCGCCCCAAGAAATTAGGAGGTCTAGGCATCCCGGATCTGAACAGCTTTGCACGGGCACTGAGACTTCGTTGGCTATGGCTCAAATGGATAGACAGTGACAGACCTCGGTCAGGTTTCCACCTCAGGGGATGTTTGGTAGGGGATGTTTGGATAAAGGGGCTAAAGTCATACGGATGTTCGGATATTAATTAGGAGGATTAAATATGAACTGATTATAAAACTAATTGCAGAACTCCTAGGTTAATTCACGAGATGAAGTTATTAAGCCCAATTAATCCATCATTAGCAAATGGTTACTGTAACACACATTGTCAAATCATGGACTAATTAGGCTTAATAGATCCGTCTCATAAATTAGACTCCATCTGTATAATTAGTTTTATAATTAGATTATACTTAATACTTCTAATTAGTATCTAAATATGCGATGTGACAGAGCTAAACTTTAACCCCTGGAACCAAACACCACCTTAAGACGTCCCAGGTTGAGGAAGAACTATTCAGAACTTGCACATCTATCACCGTGGGTGACGGGGCCAGAACTTGTTTCTGGAAAGATCGTTGGCTACACGGCCAAACCCCAAAGGACATCGCACCACTGTGTTTCGCTTTGGCATGGCGGAAAAATCAGACGGTCGTTGCAAGTCTACAACAGAACAATTGGATGCGAGGGCTCAAGCGTATCTCCACAAGAGAGGAACTCCATCAGTTCGTTCACCTCTGGCACCAACTGCAATCTGTGCAGCTTACATCAGAACCTGACCAAATTAAGGCCCTGTTTGGAGCATGGCAGATTATGTGAATCCAGAATCTGGAATCCAGAGTGGCTCCAAACAGGTCAAATTTTGGTGCAGATTCCAGAAGCCAATTTTCCAAATTCTATGAATCCCAGAATCTGCTAAAGGCTTGATTCCACCAGCTTCTGCACATGAAAATTACTAATTTACCTCTCTTCTGATATTGAGCAACAGGTTGGCTATGAAATGGTAGCAAGGGCAAAAAAGTCATGTATGCAACAAATAGCTATAAAATCAGATTTTGGAGTCTAGGAATCCAAACAATTCCATCCAGATTTTGCCCAAAATCCAGATTTTGGAAATCCATCCAAAATCCAGATTTTTAGAATCCAAAATCGGATCCAAACGATGCCTAAGTGGCGCTTCACGGCAAACAGCACCTACACCTCCCGCTCGGCATATGAGGTGCAGTTTCGAGGCTCTCACCCTAACTACAAATGGGACACAGTCTGGAAGTTGAAGGTTGAGAACAAATGCAAATTTTTCCTTTGGCTGCTCCTCCAACGAAAGCTCCTGACCATGGACAGAATCCTCAAGCGTGGTGGCCAGGCCAACCCTGTATGCCAGTTATGCAGGACAAGAAATGAATCAATGCCACACATGGCCGCGAACTGCTCCTACTCTAAATCAGTTTGGACACAGATTGCACACCTAACAGGACAACAAGATCTCACACAACTAGGGCAAATCACGAATCTGGAGGTCTGGTGGTCAAGCATGATGAGTACATCTGTTGAAAGAAACCAGATCATCACCTACACCATCTGGAACATATGGAAAGAACGTTGCCGGCGAGTCTATAATAACAAAGCGCTCACACCTCTCCAGCTTGCTAGCCTGATCCAACATGATGTTGCTGCGCTACAATTAGCACGAATGCTCCCGGAGTAGTACTTTTAAAATGTTGCTTATCGGACCGGCTCATGTACCTTGGGCCGGCAGTTTTCCTTTTACCTCCTTAGGCCTGGCACTTTGTCTAGTCTGAAATGGCAGAGCACCTGCCAGAATTCCTAAAAAAAAAAGGTCTCTGTGACCTGTGACAAGTTCCATTCTATCCACCGTGCCCCGAGGACCAAGAACCTGAAGTGCGCCGTGCGGAGCGGAGCACACCTTCCACCGCGTTTCTCCGCCACCGGAACGAACGATCCAACGGGAGTGGCTCGCGAGTCGCGACGGCAGAGGAGGCTGGAGAGCCGACCCGGTGCTTGATCCGGAGACGGAGACGGAGCGCGACCGCGGCGTTGCACGGGGGGAGAGGCTTGTGCGCGGTACGGGCACGGTGCCAGTGCGTCACGCGTGACGTGCGCGCGCGCCCCAAGCAACCGAGCTTGCAGTCTTCGTACCGTCCCCTTGTCAGTTTCCTCGCTCCTGCTTGCTCACGTGCCAAGTCTACGCTACGCCCCTGCTCCTCACACTGCAGCCTGCTATGGGCCTGTTTGGTAAGAAGGTGTTAAAGTTTAACATCCGTCACATCGGATGTTTGGATGCTAATTAGAAGTATTAAACATGGATTAATTACAAAACTAATTGCACAGATGGAGTATAATTCGCGAGATGAATCTATTAAGCCTAATTAGTCCATGATTTGATAATGTGATGCTACAGTAACCATTTACTAATCATGGATTAATTAGGCTTAATAGATTCGTCTCGCGAATTAGCACAGGGTTCTGCAATTAGTTTTATAATTAGCTCATATTTAGTTCTCCTAATTAGCATCCGAACATCCGATGTGACACTGTTAAAGTTTAACACCTCTTATCCAAACACCCCTACGTAAAAGAGCTAGCGGGCACGCGCCTCAAGCCTGCTCACACGGCTCAAGGCGAGCGCGAACTCGTGCTACGCCAGCTGGCAGCTTGTTGTACACACTTGAGCAGAGGAGATCGATCGAAGAAGAAAGAATCCCCGGTTCAGTTGTTGCAGAGGAAGAGTAGTCTGCATGCGATGGCGTCCATGATGGGAGGGGACTTCGTGGAGGCCTACGTGCTCAGGAACGCCTGCAAGGAGAAGCTGCGGCGCATGAAGGCCGCCGAGGAGAGGAAGAGAAAGGGGGGCTCCGGCGAGAAGAAGGACGCCACGAGCAGCGGCGGCAGCGGCAGCGGCAGCGGCAGCGGCAGCGGCAGGGGAGGAGGGCTGTTCGGGCTCGTCAAGAAGAAGGTGCATCCCAAAGCGGCCGCGTCGAGTGAGACCACCGTAGGAGCTTCTGCCTGATGGATTCAGGCATTCAGCTGTGCGCGCATCTGCAGCCGCCATTGCCGATCGATCAACCGGTCGTCGTGAGACGAAGCACGTATACTATCTACATTCTACTAGTTTGGTCAGCAGCAGCAGCAGCAGTATATAACTTGTTCTTTCCTTCTTTTTTTGTTCTTTCTTTCTTGATAATCGAGCGTCTAACTCGCTTGATGACGATCATGTTGTTTCACTTGTTACTCACCGTGGTTACGGGAAACGACAGACAGAAATGCGTAGAAATTCCTTCCTAATTAAAGTCCTTACAACTCTTTCCGAGCTCTCCAGTCTACAGTACATGCTGTGACTTGTGTGTATGTCTTGTTTCTTCTTCATTCCACTTCAGGCTTCAGCTAGAATGTTGTTTACTCGTTTGCCTTCCTGGCTTACGACGATTAGAACATGTTTTATGTAACGTGCAAGTTAAGTACACTTAATCTCAAGGTGATCCTCTTAAAAAAAATATATGTCAAGGTGATCATCAGGCCTTGTTGGACTCGGGTACAAAGAGGAGCCAGCAAACATACTCGCCTACACTCTTCTTTCCTCTCTTTTTTCCTATTATATTACCTCACACCTTATGAAGATATTGAAGCAAAAATGAAAGCGTCTGGTTCTCATCAATTGGATATGGAGCTAGTATTAGGTAGAAACAGATACGGTACTGCTAGTTGCAGGCTTGCAGCTCGGCAATTATCAGTTCAAAAACCGGGCATATTGTTACATCTTTGCCAGACTTCGCGTTTGCTATATCAGCCGACGCTACCACCTCACGCACCTTTGCCCTCTGTAAGCTTCCATATTTGTGCCGGTCAACGGGGCCGAACTCAGCCCAACGAACAGTTAACCATCGCTCCATTCGTCACGCGTGACGTGACCTCCGCCGGCGCCAAGCCTGCGCGAGTAACGAAAGCTTGTGGACGCCATCCAGACGCGCTCTCTCAATCGATCGCATTTTCTTCCCTGTGCCGGCTGACATTGCGTCGTCCACTGCACCCACCAACCAGAGTGAACAAAGGAAGCGCACGTACGGCCGGCCGCCGCATTGGGCACCCAAAAAGTCGCCACAGCTGACGCTGCTTTGCTTGTCCAGGTTTCGCAACCGGTATGCTGGCAGATCCCCGATCTGCACACCATGCTCTCATGCTGAACCCTACTTGCTTGTCGAGTCGGTCGGCATCAGCAAGGTTTGGTAGTTGCAAACTGAAACCGAAAGTCAGAGGAGGAGGATTCAGCAACATGTCAAAGGCACGGATAGGAGAACCGGATCCTCCCAGTCCCAGCTGTCGCGTCGGGGAGCCGTGCCGTGAGGGCCTTTGCAACAATTTTTTTTTCTTTTCAAGGTCAGTGGGAGTGCAGCTGTGCAAGGTACAGGTGTGTCCACTGGAAAAGGAAACCAGAAAACAGGGAAGAACAGCCGCCTCCGCAATGAAGTACATGATCAGAAACATGCCAACAGAAGCTTATAATCGATCACTGTACATTAACCATGCCGATTGTATGACTATACACAGGTTCCCATCAGTTAACTTACACATTTCTGAATACCTGTAATGACACAGGTTTCCAGCAGCTGAGTCAACTTATACATATCTGAAAACCTGTAATTGTTCTCTCGCCACGGCTCCATGTCAAATTAAAGCCCTTCTCCACACACACACACACACACAAGGGGGAAAAATTATATGTTTGCTAGCTAAAACGATAGCCCCATAGTATGACATCTAGGCCAAACATATGCTCTACAGGGGTAAATGTTGATCATCATCTTAAACATCAAGAACCTGGCAGCTAACAAGCTCAGCCGTCCCAAAGTTCCTGGAAGCCACGGGGGTCCATAGCACATTTTCTTCGGATGCCCTGTTGTCTGCGCTATTCTGCACCACAGCCTGCATAACTTGAAGAGTATTGTTCGCCACCTTTGTTATGACGTGGAGCCTTCCACGGAGGCCAGCGAGTAAATAAGGGGCCTCTGCATCAGTGAAATCATTAACCGGAACCTGTGGCGTGATAGCTACCCATGTGTCCTCCTCAGAGTTGTATCTTTTTATCTGGCCGCTATCCAAAGAGCTGGAAGGCTCCAAGGTATAAAGTTTATCATCGATCACGATACCCAGTTTCGTGCCTGCCTGCCTTGCTGGCCATCCATCGCCGAGACCATCTGGCATCGTTGACCAAGAGTTCAGTTCCGGGTCATAGATCTCGCCACCGATGTCAAAAAAAAATGGCCACGAGTACAAGCTCTGAGGAACATATAGTTTACCCTTGTAGGGTGCCATTCCTGTGGCAATAGGCTTCAGCACATCAGCCAAGAAAGCTGTGGGGAGTACCTGTGCTTTCGCGAAAGGCATTTCTGGTAGCTCGCTCCACAGTCCAGTTTTTGGATCAAACACCTCAGCTGAACGCAGGGGAAGCAAGCCATTCCGACCCCTGCTGACTCCACCAACTACATATAACTTGCCATTCAAGAATGTTGCCTTGCAGAAAGCCCGGCCAGTCATCATTGGGCTTGCTTCCTCCCACAAATTGAGAAAAGGATCATATCTCCATACGCAGTTCAGGGCAACAGCTTTGGAAAACCCCCCAACGACATACAAGGAACCATCAGCAACACCCACTGAGCAACCACAAAAGGGCATTTGGTCCAAACCATTCCTGCGCCAGAACCAGCTCCTCACGAAATCAGCAATCCTAATGCTTGAGCCCACAACATTCCACATCCGGAACCCAGAAGATCCCGTCCTATTCGATTCCTCCTCATTGACGAAAGAAGGCATCGGTGGCAATCTCTGCCATTTCTGAAACAATGGATCGAGGGCATACCAATCGAGCTTATTTGCCTCAACTTTGCTCAGGATATACAACCATTCTTCAGTTACACCAAGCTCTCTCCTCAGCTGGGAAAGTTCATGACTGGTGATTGCTGCCTTCCAAGCTCTGCAAACCATCTTCAAATTTAGGTAATGAATCAGTGGTAACCTTGCCAGAATTTGGAACGACAGCTCATCAGGAAGGGTCGGAATGATCCTCCGGTTCATCCCATACTCATAAGCAGATACCTTCACCCTCTTATTAGGATCTGTTCCAGATGTTTCATGCCGATCCATGGACTTAGCAGTAGCACTACCTGTAGCACTTAGAATGGAGCCCATCTCAACTTCTTTTCTTCAAATTCAATAATTGATGCAGTTTTACATCTCTAATCCATCAATAAACGCTGAACCTGGGTTTGGAAAATAGGAATTGTATGAGCTTCATCACAAATCTGAGAACATAGTAGCGCATATCTATAGGTAGTAAGAAGCCATCAACATTTTCAGCACCATAAACAAGACTTCCAATGAAGTGAGCAAATACTTGGAAATGAGCACATTCTGCAAACCTTTTTTTTTTGTGAAAGGCAGCAGCATTCAAGTGCAATGTGTTTAAGGATCCGACAGTCGATTGTACAATCGGCATGCAGCCCTAAGCACACTAGGTCATTATTGAGACAATGAGTGGCAAATCCCCCACACACTAATGAACAAGAATGAGCTTGTAACCATATGGAATTTTGGCTTTGGCAACATTGAAAGAAGAATCAATAACATACATCGAGGTTGGATAGTCTAGCACAGATCTCTTTCTTTCTGTCTGGTATCGAACAAACTGTTATTTCCGTTGATGAAATGGAAATGGGAGATGCCCTCTTCTCAAAAAAAAATAATAATAATCATAACATACATAGTAACATATGCTATTTTATTGTCTAATTTTACTGGTACCTAACGACTCCAATGCCAAAAACCTCATACAAGACCATGAATTCAATCCCCAAATCCCGAAAAATCCCATCCGCGGTTCCAGAGTTCAGACCATGGAATTGACAGCAAAGGGTTTCCAAATTGACAGAGCACGGCACGTGTAACGTGTTCTGCCAGTACCGATTCAGCCCTCAAGGCCTGAACTCCTCACAAAATCCAAACCTAAACACGGCGGCTAATTCCTCGATCCCATAAGAAATTAGGGCCGGGCTTACCGTGAAACGCCAGCGCGGATCTCCGATGGGGGCTTGAGGAGCAGAGCAGGGGAGGGCGAGCGTCCAGGAGCAGACGATCCAGGGGTAGCCCCGCGGCCTTGGGCGAGCGCTCGCCGCGTCGCCGTGTCGGCAGGCAATGAGGCCAAGGGGGGCGGGTTGGTGGAACCCAGGAAGGCCAGGAGAGGAGAGGTCGTGGAGGGCCGGACGGGAATACGAATCCCGCCCGTCCCGTCCGCCTTTGCGTGCGAACGGCGCCTTGCCCCGACACGGAGACGGAGTCAGTCACGGATTCCATCTGACGGTGCGCAGCGCCGTTAGCCGGCCGGCACGATTCGTAACGGCCTCTGCCTGCTGGGCAGCATCGCTTTATCCGAAATCGACCACGCTGCGGCCGGCGTCTTTCTTCCTCGCCGCCGCGCGGTCCTTTCGCAGCATCCGCCACGCCCCCGCGGCGCCGTCCCACCGCCCGCCCGAGGCGTTCAGGTGCGCCAGCAGCGCGTACGGCGAACCCGTCGCCGGCCCGAGCGCCAGCAGCCTCCCGGCGGCCCTCTCGCCGACGCCCGTGTCTCCGTGGACCCTGCTGGCCGAGAGCAGGCTGCCCAGAACAACAGGATCATCCCGGAACGCGGACGCCAGGACAATGTCTTCCGCCTCCTTCAACCTCCCGGCCCTGCCCAGGAGATCGATGACGCAGGAGACGTGCTCGGCTCCGGGCGAGACGCCGTACGTCCCGCTCATGGAGCTGAAGTACTCCATGCCTTGGCTGACCGATCCGGCATGGTTGCAGGCGGCTAGGAGGCCGGTGAATGTCACTGAGTCCGGAGCGATCCCGGCTTCCTTCATCCGCTCGAAGGCTTCGACGGCTTCCTTGGCGTGGCCCTGTTTGCTGAACCCAGAGACCAGCGTGTTCCACGAACACAAGTTCGGGCGTCGCAGCTGATCGAAGGCGCGAGCTGCAAGCACCATGTGACCGCACCTTGCGTACATGCTGATGACCGCATTGCCCACGGCGACATCGGCGTCTTCTCGGCTTCTGATGAGGTGGCAGTGGACTTGCCTGCCGTGGCGGATCAGAGAGAGCTCCGCGCACGCCGCGAGGGCGCTGGCGTGCGTGAAGTTGTCAGGGCGGACGTTTGTGTCCAGCATGTCCTTGATTAGCTTAAGAGCTTCCATGTGGCCGCCACGCCGCGAGTGTGCGGCGGTGTAGGTGTTCCAGGTGACTGCATCCTTCTCTTCCACAGATAAGAACACTTGCTCCGCCTCAGCGATTGTGCCATGTTTCGAGCACATGTCCAGGATGACATTGCCCACGAAAGCAGTGACGCCCAGGCCGATCTTGATAGTGTCGCAATGCAGTGCTGCTCCAATGTTAGGATTCTCCAAATCGCAGCAGATTCCAAGAGCAGCAGCGTATGAGAACCTGTCAGGACGCAGGCCCCGCAGCTTCATAAGCCTGAACATCTCCAAGCCCTTCTCCGGTCGGGAGCTCGCCGCCAGGCCGGAGATCACGGCGTTGTACGACACGACGGTTGGTTCCGCGAGCGTCGCGAAGACGTCATACCCTTGATCGAAGCATCCGCACTTCATGTACATCGACACGATGGAGTTGGACACGAAGGACGCGCCGAGGAACCCGCTCTTGACGGCGTGGGCGTGCACCTGCGCGCCCGCCGCGAGGGCGCGCAGGGCGGCGCAGGAGCGCGCCACGCTGGCGTAGACGTGCTCGTTCGGCCGCGCGCCTTCCATCCGAGCGAAGAGCTCCAGAGCCAGCTCCGGCCTCCCCGCGCGAGCGCAGCACGAGATGAGAGCCGACCACGACACGAGGTTCCGGCGCGGCATTTCGTCGAACACCCTCCGCGCGGCCTCGAGGAGGCCGGACCCGGCGTAGGAGACGATGAGGTGGTTGGAGAGGAAGACGTCCGCCGCGTGGCCGGCTTTGACGGCGGCCGCGTGCGCCGCCGCGGTGGCATCAGCGCGCGGCCGGGCGGCGTCGAGGATCAGAGACACCAGCCTCCGCAGGATCATGTGCTGTGCTACAGCGTGAAGGATGGAGATGCTGGTTTCTACGCGAACGAAAAGGACTGCAACTGGAGTATATTGGAGGCTAACTGCGTGTTTGGGATCTTTGTATTAATTTTCACCTGTATATTGTTTTGGTAAGGGGAAAAAAGACATGTAAAGTAAAATGAAACTTGCCGAGAACAACTCCCATACCCACTTGACTAGTAAACTGATCACAGCAGTAAGACTGCAAAGCTAAGCATCCATCTTCTATGGAGATTGTTCTTTTAAAGAACTGAAGATTGTTCTTTTAAAGAACTGAAAGTGAAACATTATGGTCTCTCTATGGAGGAGATTTTATTTTTACCGGTGGAAAGACACAAACTGGGTGTAATTTAATTAGTATTACAATCAATCGGAACTGATTTTTTGAACACTAACCGAAAATTTTCTTGGTCCGGTAATTTACAGTGGTTTTGAACTTAAGATGAAAAATAGACCGGGACGGGGCTGGATCAACTGCAATTTTTTGTGTCTTCACACAGAAGATATTGGTAGTACAAAATTTGATATTCAAATGACTATATATAAAATACTCGTGCGTTGAACTTTTGATATATCGATACAACATAATATGTACTAGTATTATTTAATGTATGCATTGCAAATGCAACTACCGCCACTATTATCACATGGTTCACTTCCTGTCATATATCCTTGAAATGGCCATTATCCAAACCGCCGTCATTGTTGGAATTTCATAATGATCAATATTTACCTCAAAGATAATATAATGATATTATCATCAAGTAAAAAATCGAAGAGATATACTATTACACAATTGTCTAAATGTTTCATCCTTCGTAGTCCGTATCTCTACTATCCAACTTTCTTCCAAATGCCTTTTTCTTGCGTTTTTTCATCTTCTTCAAATGTAGCAACCTCCTCTCTTTGCGTTGTTAGCTACATAACACTTCATTCCCCTACCCTATCTGTTCTCTCAGTCTACTTGTTATTCTTGTTATTCTTTCATTGCAATAAGTGGTGTCACCTTTTTGTACGTCTACTTGACATCCAATTTTACCATTGTATATCTCGTTGCTACCAAGAACAGGAGGTAGCAGCGCGGGGGCAGGGGGCTCAAAGCCCACCTACGAGCTCTATTTTTTTAAGATAAAGGATAAAATCCAGTCTACTGTATTCACATTGTGAATATATACAACCAAAAGTTATAAGAGTTCTTAGACTCTAAACTAAAAAATGAAGAGCTCAAAAATACAAGAAAGATAACTCTAAGACAAAGATAGAAAATTAGAAGACTAAGCTTCAATCTTATTCTTCGGCCATGTTTCAACCTTACATTTTCTTTATGCAGCACCAAACTATCACATCTCTGTCTGCTTAGAAACTTTGATGTTGGAATCGTTCTGTCAACAAACTTGTTTCTCTTGCTCGCCGAACCTCTTGTCGTGCAGATGGACTCCGCCTAGACAATGAAAGCCGGTCAAGAAGGCCTACAAGGCGACGTCTTCAAGGAGAACACATTATCAAAGATGTCGTCACCGTGCATCCGGTGAGCTGGAGTCTGATTTTCACCCGGAGGACCACTGACACGACAAGGAGGGAAACGACGCCAAAGTAGCGTCGCCGTTGTTGATACGATACAACAATCGAGTAGAGCTTCCGCTCGAAGCTCCTGCATGACAACGTCATCATCACCATGAGCAAGAGAAGCATCCCGGTGGGAAGGAGAGAGGACGCCGGGAGATCAAGCTGCATAGCATAGCCAACACAGCCCGCCGCCCACACATGCCACAGCCACCAAGCCCACTCTTCAGCACCACCATCGCTAGCGATGTCACCACGGTCGGCCACGGTGCCATGGTGGCCGTCATTCACCTCGCCGGAGACCTTAGGTCCGGCACGCCGCCGCTCGTGCACAGCCGCGAGCCGCAGCCCGCGCAACGCCGACCATGGCTACCCGTCGTCGCCCGCGCACGGCCGCGCGGCGGCACAGCAGCATGCCGCCGCCCATGCCTACCCGCGAGCCGCAGCCCAACAAAGGCCAGCCATGGCCGCCTCCTGTCGCCCGCGCACGGCCGCGAGGCACATCCAACGCAAGGCCATGCGCAGCAGCCCTGCAGTCGAGTGCCGTCGCCCAGGATCACCACCAGCGAGATCCAGATCTAGAAAGGAAGAGATGGAAAATGAGAGAGGAGGAAAGGGGAAAAGGGAGGGAGGGAAGCAGGAAGGAGAAAGGGGTGCCGCCGACGGCGGCCAGGAAAGCCCGTTGGCGGTGGGCTCTGGGGTGGCCGCCGCTGACCAACAAGCTCTAAAGAAGAGAGCACCCTAAACTCCTTATCGTGCGACCGTCTCTAACCAATTCTTTTAAGCTTGTTATAAATTAAAATTTCACTAATACCAAATCGATCACTATACTTTTTTTAGCGCCACCACAGGATTGTGTGCAGGATTTTGCGTTGGGGCAGGGGGGCTCAAGCCCCCCTACTAGCTCCATGGAAAGAAGAGAGTACCCTAAGAAGGATCCTTATCATGCGACCGTCCCTGACCAATTTCTTCTAAGCTCATTATAAATTAAAATCCCACTGACATCAAATCCATCACATAATTTGTTTTAGCGCTACCACACGATTGGGTGCAGGATGCGATGGTGATATAAGACACGTGGAGAAAATGGGGTCAAGATTCATGGGCACAATTTTTGAATCGTGATTCAGGTAGATTTGGCAATTGCAGTTTAGTAATTTCGAAATAAATGTGTTCATCATGAGTTTACCCCGTCGACGTTACCAAACATCAATTGATTACTCACACGTTACATCAATCGATTACTCACACGTTACAGCCTCCAACAAATAAACTGGAAAATGCGACCTCAAGTTTGTGTGGGTGTATGTGCAATTTTTTTATCTATTTGGTTGTGCCGCAATGATGCGATTTTTGATAAGAAAAGATTATATTCTTATTTTCAGGCCATTTATTGGACACGGTTCTGGATAATCCTTCAAAAGGAGAAGGACAATCGAGTTTGAAGCAGGCATGTTGTATGTTGGAGATTGTGGCTATGGAGGTTTGCGCCAACTACGGGTGTACTAGGCTTAGTTTGTAATTGGTCTCGTCGTTTTGTTTGCTGGTATCACTTTTTGAAAGCTCGTTCTCAATCGGTCGGAGGCTGAGACAGGATAAGGACAGATCGAGTTTGAAGCCAGCATGTCGTATGTTGGAGACTACAGCTATGGAAGTTTGCGCCAACCACGACTGTATCATCTAATAAGCTTAGTTGTAATTAATTTCATCATTTTGTTCATTGGTATTGCTTTTTGAAAGTTCTCAGTCTCAATGAAAGAGGTCGGAATAAAAATTCCATTTCCTAAAAAAATCGCGATAAGCTCAGAAGAAATGGAATCTAGCATCCATCAGAAACGCGCCACCTCACTCCTTCCCGCCCAGCGGGGCCTACCGCGTGGGCCGCCGCCACGGTAATTAACTCAGTCCAGCATCAGTAGGAACACGTCATCCAGCCCCGAGCAGCTCCCGATCAGATCGAACGGCACGTCCGGCGGCACGACGCCGGCGCTGAACATGTCCAGCTCCACGGGAGGCACCACGGCGACGGCGCCGCTCTCCGGATGGCCGCCGCCGCCCTGATCAGCAGGCGCGTGGCTGCAGTACAGCTTCACGAGCTCGTCGATCGGGCTCAGGCGGCTCTCGTCATCCGCCGCCACGAGGGCGGCCAACTCCGGCAGCATGACGGCCAGCTCCCCGCTCCCTCCTCTGCTGCCGCCGCTGCCGCTGCTCCAGCTGTTGTCTCTTGATGTGCTGATCAGCTCGCGCTTGCGCTTGTCGTGCGCACGGCCGACCACGTCCTCCAGGCCGTCGTCGTCGTCGTCGTTGTCGAGGGGCGTGATCTGCAGCGAGGTCTTGAGGCGGCGGCTGAGCACCTCCTCCTGCCTGAGGATCTTCGACCACACCTCCGTCTCCTTGGCGCTCATCTTCTGCTGCAGGCGCTTGGACTGCCACACGAGCTTGCGCATCTGGTCGAAGCGCGGGTTCATGTGCTTGATCACCGCGCTGAGCAGGCTGATCTTCCAGGCCTTCTTGAGGTCGTGCGGCTTCCGGTACGGCGGCACGCCCTGGTGCGCCTGGACCTCGCCCTGCGCGCCCCACCAGACCTCCTGCCCCGTCGGCCACCACGGCGGCGCCAGGCCGCGCTCCAGCGGGAAGCTCCGCTGCGGGGGCTCGCAGTGCTGGATGAGCGCGGAGAGCACGGAGCCCAGGGTGCTGTCCTGGATGTCCTGGAGGCGGTGGAGGCAGGACGCGATCCCCAGCGGGCTCTCGCCGGCGGGGACCGTGAGCGCCATGGGCCCGGCGCGGTCGAAGCTGACGTTGTCCTTCCACCAGCCGCGGAGGCTGTCGGAGGAGCCGGACATGGGCTCGCCGGCCTCGTCGATGACGCCGTACACGAACCCGCGCGCGTTGCAGGCCTCCATCATCTTGAGCATGTGGCGGAGCACGCCGTCCTGCGCCCGGAGCATCGCCTTGCGCTGGCACCGCACATCGGGGGTCTCCTCCTCCGCCAGCCCCTCCGCGCCCGCGCCAGGAAGCACGAGCGGCCTGCTTGACAGCCCGGCCTCGGCGCCGACGGCCCGGAAGGCGCCGGCGCGGCCCTCCAACTTGTTGAGCAGCATCTGGTCCTTCCACATGCGGCGCTTCAGGTCGGAGATCTCGATGGACTCGGAGCCCGACTCCGAGTCGCTGAGCTCCTCCTGCTCCAGCTGATCCAGCACCGCCTCGAACGCTTCGCCGGCTGGGACGCCGCCGGCACCACCACCGTGCGCGACGTCGTGCTCCATCGCCGCCTCAGAGAAAGGATGCCGCCGGCCGTGGATGCCGTGATTCATAGATCGACAGTGCCTCTGTATAAGTCTGCAGTGCTTTATCTAAAATGAAAAGAAAAGAGTCTATATATAGTCGGTGTGTTCTCCGCCGTATCTGATACGGACGATCGATGTGGCTAAAAGCTACGGCGTTAGGCAAATGGCGGCACGGTTGCGCCGGCACGCGATCGGAACTGGTGAAGAAGTCAGAGGGGTCACGCGCGCTCACGCATGCAGGTGATAGATAGATGTCGCGACAAGGGAATGGACGTGGCCGCCGCCTCGGGAATGGAGCGTGCATGGAGCCCGGTGAAGGAAACAGAAATGAGATTAGGTTTCAGCCACACCTGCAGCTAATTGAGCTCATGTGTTTATCTATTTGTAATTTGTAGTCACACCGCTAGGGAAAGCATATCGGTCCAAACTTGTGCAACGAGTATTGCTAAATCGGTACTAAAGAACCCTCTTTAGTATTGATTTAAATAACCGGCACTAAATGTGTCCTTTAGTAACGGTTGAGGAGACCAACCGGTACTAAATTAGCTGCCACGTTTTTTCTTTTCCATTTCTTTACTCATTTTCTTTTTTTTCTTTATTCTATATTGGTATTTCATATTTGTTTCCTGTACGTATACTAGTTCTAATACGTAATATATATATAAAATTGTATTTGATCTATAATATTACATTTGAGATAATATTATACATAGACATAGACATATTATGCATACACATAGATGAATAGTATTACATTGCATCAACTCTCCAAGTTCAATATTTTGGATCAACTATTCTGAACCTGAGTCCTGACGATGATGCAGATTTGATCCATCATTATGGAACTCTCCCGCTAAATTTACTATCTCGTCCAAAAGAAATCCACTGAATTGTTCTTGAATTGCCCTGATTTTTTCCGAGGAGTTCTTCCTTCATGTGCATAATCTATATAATTAGCAAAGGTTATTATATTAGATCAATGGATCTACACAATTAGAACTAATTTATTATTAAGAAATTTGTATACGTACTCTGAATTCATGGTCAGTTAATATTTGTTGTGTTCAAGGAAGTGACATGAGATGTGCAAATTCAATACATACTGGGAATTCAGAGTGGATATGAAGTTGCTCCTTGAATTCACCTGAGTGATGTTGACGGAAGCGAGCCCATGCTCTGTTAAGCATGTCTATGAGGTCGGTGTATTGATTTCTTGGTCTCCTCAGAGAGTCCAGGATATAGACCATGCTTCGATCAACCACGATAACAAGGAGTATCCAGTGGAAGCTGTACATATATGGATAGTAAAAAGCTATTTAGTCTTATTTTTAACTACTAGTTCAAAAAATAAAAGAAATGGAAAATATGCTCACTTGAAGTTGTACGACAAAAGTACGTACTTCTTGTAATGTCGCTTGTCCAAGAAATTATATATATTCTTCAAGGTCCGATTTGGTTTATCTCTTACATTTGCCTTGTTTATAACATATGGGCCCATGAAGCCGACGTCATACAATCCTATCCTCCGGCAAGCTTGAATCTCCATCCTATATGATACAAAATAGAATCGAAGATAAGACATCGCACAATGACTAGAGCGGGGATTTTGAAGTTAGAGCAAATTAAACACTTACAGAACCCAGGAACTGATGAGTAATTTATCAAGTGCGTCTTGATTGTAAAGGAAATAAAGTTACTCGAGTGGCACATTTATAATGGCATCATCAGGAACTGATGAGTGAAATGACTAATCAATGTTGTACATAATAATAACTACAATTTTTTTTATAATTTCTAGCTAATTCAACAATTTTATGCACATTTCTATAATTTATTGAACTATACTAGCAATAAAAGAATTATTATAAGTAGTAGCAATTTACAATTTCTAAGTAGCAATAAAAGAATTATTCTAAGTAGCAATAAAAGAAATTATTCTAAGTAGCATTAAAAGAATTATTCTATGTAGCATTAAAATAATTATTCTAAGTAGTAGGCAGTTTACAGTTTCTAGTATTCCACTAATAAAACAATGCATGGGAATAATGTACATTAATTTCCTAGCACTATTTATAAATTTTCTAATTTTCATAACACAATATCTATATTCACCAACACTACTTATAAATTTTTCTATTTTCCCTAACACCATTTATCCTAAATCCTGAAATTAAAGAAATAAAAAAAGATGATGTCAGCACGGCTACGGGCATACGTTAGCAGAGACACCACCCGCGGCCGTGCGCGAGGGGCGGCGAGTGGTGGAGGAGGGGCACGCGGCATAGATGGAGGGCCGGCACCGTGGGGGGGGGGGAACAAGGTGGTGATCGCTGGTTGGAAAGGAGGGGGCGCGCCACGCCGGTGGAGGAGGGGCACGCGGTGTCAGGGTCGTAGGAGCCGGCGCCGGGAGCGCGGGGCGTCGGAGAAGGAGGCAGAGGCGTGACAGGATGGGGATGTGTCGACGTACGACGCGACGGCTGGCGCCGCCGGCGGGCCGGCAGGCCGGGGGTCGTTGGGCGCGCCACGGCGTCGAGGCGCACGGTGTAGGGCCGCGTGATGACAGGGATGACGGCGGCGGCAGGCGGAGGTGTGTCCACGGGGACGGCAGCGCGGCGGCGTGGCGTGGGAGATGACGGCACGGCGGCGTGCGGCGTGCGGACGACGGCGGGGACGATGAGGTCAACGAGGAGCGGCTAAGTGTCTGGGGAACGAGGGAGGAAGATGATGGGGTTTTGATCCTCCTAGTACCGGGTGTAGCCTTCATCCGGTACTAAAGTGAGCCTTTAGTACCGAGCCTAGCCCCCACCCGGTACTAAAGGGGATACCCAGGGCGCCAAATGAAATCGCCCCCCCTTTATTACCGGGTTTTATTATCGCCCCGTACTAAAGAGGGTCGTAGCCTCTTCCCGCCAAGATAATATTTTATTTCCTTTCTTTTAAAATTGCTATTATATTTATTTATTGCGTAGTAAATCAAATAACATTCATAAAATTGCAAGAGAAAACTTTGTTAGTTTGATGTTGATTAGATCTACACCATAAAAATATTAGAAGCACTTAAATATAAAATAAGTAAAATTAGTAATTTTAACTTACATAAATGGTCATAATACTTATGTTAACTTAAAATTTTTAAAAAATAAATATTTTGACCATGCAAAATTTAGAAAAATAGTGCCTATAGTGTTTACCATGACTATAACATGTACTTGTTTAATTGTATCTAAATTTATTGTTTAATATTTAATGATGCTAAAAAATAAAATATTTAATATTTTGACCATGCAAAATTAATTCTTGTTTATTAGGGTGAGATTTTTGCAAAGAGTATTGTTAATAAACCCATATAATACATTACATATCATTACAATGTGTTATTACATTAATTTTTCACTTGATCACAAAACATAGCATAATGGTTCCAATACATTACACATCATCATCTAATGGAACGTTAATGACATTCCTCTTGACGTACGTCCCTTGGTTGTGATCGTGGCGTAAGTATGGAGCGTCCCCTTTGGCTAACAGGATGGTTGGGTCAACCTCCACTGAAAATGAAGGAAGATCATCGAACTAATCATAATCTTCTGAAATGTCAGTTTTGTCCTCAAGTCCAATGATTTTTCTTTTCCCTAGAAGAACTATGTGGCACTTTGGCTGGTCATCTGACTTATTAGCACCTTCTGTTTTGGTTTGCTTGACATGTCCTTCACATAGAAAACTTGAGTGACATCATTAGCTAGGATGAATGGTTCGTCTCTATATCCAATCTTGTTGAGGTCCACTATTATCATCCCATAGTTGTCTGTCGTTACGCCTCCTCCAGTAAGTTTCACCCATTGGCACCGAAACAGAGAGATTTTCAAAGGTCCATAGTTGAGTTCCCATATCTTCTCAATGACATCATAGTATCTATCTTTTTTTCATTGTTGTCTATTGCATTTATAAGGACACCTCTATTTTGGTTTGTGCTCTTCTAGTCTTGGGCTCTTGTGCAAAATGTGTACCCATTTATCTCGTATCCTTGGAATGTCGATACTAAGATAGATGGACCCCTAGCCAACCATGCTAATTGCTCTTCAATCGTGTCATCACTCATCAGTCGTCACCGTAACCAAGAGGCGAAAGTGTCAATGTGATGACGTGCAATCCAGGCCTCAGTCTTCCCCTGGTTTGAGGACCGTATAATGGTCTTGTGCTCCTCCAAGTGGAGCCACCAGGGATGATTGTTGCAGGATCGTGAAGTGTGCTTTACGAAATGTACCCTCATCGATATCCATCCGAGCTTTCCTCCCTAGTGTGCCCTTTCCCTTGAGTCTCCTCTCATGGCATTATACAGAGACTCCAATCAAACTCAGGTCATCAATAAAGTCAACACATAACTCAATGACCTCCTCTGTTCCATATCCCTTTGCAATGCTTCCTTTTGGACAGGCACGATTACGAACAAACTTCTTCAGAACTGCCATAAACCTCTTGAAAGGGAAAGTGTTGTGTAGAAATACAAGACCGAGAATAAAAATCTCTTCAACAAGGTGGACTAGAAAGGGGGTCATGATATTAAAGAAGGAAGGTGGAAAGACCATCTCAAAGCTGACAAGGCATTGCACCACATCATTCTGCAGCTTTAGTAGATTGTTTGGATGGATTGGCTTATGAGAAATCATGTTGAGGAATGCACATAGCTTCACGATTGTCATTCTCATATTCTCTAGTAGAATACCCCTCAATACAACAGGAAACAATTGTGTCATCAGAACGTAGTAGTCATGGGCCTTTAGATTTATGATTTTGTTCTCTTTAATATTTATTATTCCTTGTATATTCGAGGAGTAGCCCGATGGGACCTTGATACTATTCAAGCACTCAAACATACTTTCCTTCTCTTGCTTACTGAGAGTGTAACTGGCAGGATGCAAGTAATGTCCATCATCTCTCTTTTTCAGATGTAGGCCATCTTGTTGTTTCATACATTTCAGATCCCGACGTGCTTCAATTATATCCTTTGCCTTTCCATATGTACCCAGGAAGCCAAGCACGTTCATGCAAAGATTTTTGGTCAGGTGCATCACATCTATTGCATTACGGACCTCAAGGACTTCCCAGTAAGGTAGCTTCTTAAATATAGACTTCTTCTTCCACATGGGTTCATGTCCGTCATCGTCGTTCGGAATAGATTGGCTACTAGAGTCCTTGCCAAAGACTACCCTTACATCCTTTATCATAGAAAATATACGTTTACCATTACGGTGAACGGGTTTAGTACGTTTTTCTTCCTTTCCTTCAAAATGCTTCCCTTTCTTTCTTAACGGGTGCTTATCAGGAATAAATTGATGATGGCCCGTATACACGACCTTTCGATAGTGTTTCAAATACATGTTGCAAGTATCATCTAAACAGTGCGTGCAGGCTCGATATCCCTTATTTGTCTGTCCGGACAGATTACCAAGGGCTGGCCTATCATTGATGGTTACGAACAGGAATGCTCACAGATTGAAAATCTCCTTTTTGTCCTCATCCCACACACGTACACCTTATTCCTTCCATAACAGTAAAAGTTCATCAACCAACAATCTTAGGTAAACATCAATGTTGTTGCTAGGTTGTTTTGGGCCTTGGATAATTACCGGCATCATAATGAACTTTCGCTTTATGCACATTTAGGGCGGAAGGTTGAACATACATAAGGTCACTGGCCAAGTGCTATAACCACTACTGAATTTACCGTATGGATTGAATCCATCCGCACTTAAACCAAACCTTTTGTTCCTTGCATCCTTTTCAAACTCAGGAAATTCTCTGTCAACTGTTCTCCACTGGGACCCATCAGCGGGGTGTCTGATCATTTCATCTTACTTATGTTCTTCTTTGTGCTAAAGCATCAACTTTGCATGTGCCTTGTTTCCGAACAAATGCTTCAAGCACGATACTACAGGGAAATACCACACTACCTTTGTAGGAACTTTCTTCTTGCTGGCCTGCCCCTCAACATCACCCAGGTCATCTCACCTGATCTTATAACGTAGCGCTTCGCACACAAGACAAGCCTCTAATTTCTCGTATTCCTCACCACGATAGAGGATACAATCATTAAGACATGCATGTATCTTTTGTACCTCCAAACCCAGAGGGCAAACAATCTTTTTAGCTTCATACGTTGAGAACGGCAATTCGTTCCCCTCAGGAAGTATGTTCATTGTGATTTTGGTTAACTCATCAAAACCCTTGTCAGAAACTCCATTTTTTACCTGCTATTGCAGCATTTCTAGTATGGTACCCAACTTTTTGTGCCCATATTTGCAATCTGGGTACAACAATTTCTTATAATCATCTAACATACACTTGAACTTCTTTTGACTCCTTCACATTCTCACATTCTTCCTTTACATCTCGCAACACCTGACCTAGATCACGGTAATACCTTCTTCTGCAACCATCTCTTCTTCAGCCTCGCCCATTGCAGCATCTGCAAAGGCACCTTCTTAAGTCCAGTTAGGAATGTAGTTATCATCTTCTTGTTCATCATCATCTTCCATCATAACTCCTCTTTTCCTGTGCTTAGTCCAAACGAAATAGTTAGGCATGAATCCAGGCTGTATATATGGGCGTGAATAGTCTTTCTGGATGAGTAATCCTTCTCATTTTTGCAAATTCAGCATGAACAACAAATGAAACCAGATGGCGACTTGTTGGACTCTGCCAGATCGAGAAAACCACGCAAGCCATTAATGTACTCCTTGGAGCGTTTGTCCTCGCCGTACATCCATTGCCGATCCATCTACAAAGTATTACCGAACCAAAGATATTTTGATCATCCATAGAATTATACAAGAAACATAACAAAGATGATACAAATTTCATTAAACTCAAATGTTTCCGAAAGTTTAGATTGAAATACACAAATTTAAAGTTCAGACCCAAACAACATGGTACACTACGATAAACTCAGATGTTGCTGAATGTTTAGATAGAAATACACAAATTTAAAGTTCAGACCCAAACAACATGATACACTATGACAAACTCAAATGTTACTGAAAGTTTAGATAGAAATACACAAATTTAAATTTTAAACCCAAACAACATGATATACTACGACAAACTATCCATTGAGTACTATCTAGAAGGACTTTAAGCATCCTTGGGCGGCGAAGACGAAGGTTTAGCTGGCCCAGTCTCATCCTGTGGTTTATTTGTGCCTCCTGCGATGGTAGTACTCAATGGACCTGAAACCCCTGAGACTGGCGGTGGAGCATAACGACCACCAAAAGGAGGTTCCTGACCCGCCACAACAGCATCTTCACGACATGTTTCCAAATAACAAAGCATTGCTCTCTCCCACGTGCTCATTTTCTTCAGCTTATCATGACGGCCAACTATGGTTTTCCCCTTGCCACGAGAGCAACGACGATCGTCCCTACCATTGCCACTACCTCCAGCAGCAGTAGCCATCTCTATGTACCACAACTTATTTAGCTCATATTTGCAAATGACTAAACTATGAACAAATTATATTTTTTCCCCACAATTTATTTAGCTCAAACATAACATATAAATGAAAAATTTCTCCATTATAGCTTCTTCTAAAAATGACTAATTACATACCTCTATTTCATCTTATTATCTCTATGTACCACAATTTATCTCGTTCATATTTGCAAATGACTAAAATATGAACAAATTATATTTGCAAAGGACTAAACTATGAGATTATTCCTCTAACCTCATATCAATTTCTTTGACTAATACGAAACATAGCATCCAAAAAATTGTAGCTTATTCTAAAAATCACAAATATGAGCCCTAAATAACACATGCATATAAATGAAAAAATTCTCCATTGTACCTTATTCTAAAAATCACAAATTACTCTAACTCTAAAGCATAAAACTTAGTATACTAACCATGTATCAAGGGAGGATGAAGTTTCTAACCTTTAGAACACTTGAATGAGTGAAATCCCCACGAAATGGTCAAAAATCCAGTAACACCTCCCCTATTTCGCCATGAATGGATGAAGCCCGAGCTGGAGGAAATGGCTCGGGAAGGAGGAAGAAGACGCATGATTTATAGGGGGGAAGTTAGGACCGATTGGGGCCTCCACCCGGTACTAAAGTCCCACAGGCACATTAGTACCGGGTGGAGGCTTCACCCGGTATTAATGGGTGACCTTTAGTACCAGTTGGAGCCCCCAACCGGTACTAAAGGGGATCATAGGGGGCTCCTGGGGAACTAGCCATTAGACTCGGCACTAGTGTGAGCATTAGTACCGGGTCAAAAACTAACCGGTACTAAGCCTCAGGACGAATGATGACTTTTCGAGTAGTGTCATTTGGTTCTGGTGTCCATAGGCAGCCATGGAGAATCTTGTTAGTCATTCTTAGCCTGGCTGGTTATCTCTATTCATTTGGTTCAGCTCAAGCAGGTACTACAGAACATATAGGATTGTACAAAGTACACATGAGCGCCTGATTTAGTGCAGCTGACTACTCAATTTTACTACCTTTGGACGTTTAGAACATAAGTTACTTAACGAATGGGGAAAACAAACATAATGCATGCTACAAATTTTATGGTGCAACGTGGTCTCATGCGCCTCGCTCTCTCATGTATCTCCAAACCTGAGACCATGGTCGATAGAAGTGCGCCCACTATTATCATCTCTAATAGATGCCACATCATCAACTTAGAGTTAACTAAGAACAATTTCTCCAAAAGAGAGACACTATGCTGGCTCACTCTTTTTCCTTACCCCCTTTTCTCTTTTGACCTACCTTCCAGTTCCTTCCTTGGAAAATTCGTTGCCCTTGCCTTTTCTCAAAATGCTCTGACTTTCTCATCCTTCTCAGGTTTCTTCTTGAAGTTAGTGGTTTTCTTAGACTTTCCACCATGATACATCTTGCACTTACCCTTTTAAATGGGTTTGTTCACTACGATGTTTGCACTTGCACCTTGAGCGAATGTTCCTGGAGCATCCTTTGCCCTTGCCTTTTCTTTCACATCGAGGGCTATAATTAGATCCTCGGTGGAGATGTCCTCTCTTTTGTGTTTCAGGCTAGTGGCGAAGTCCCTCCAAGTTGCAGGAAGTTTGGTAATAATGCCCGCTGCCACAAACCTGTCCGGCAAATGACAACCCAAACTTGCAATCTCCCCAACCAGTAGCTGCAACTCATGTGCCTGTGTAACCGGTACTAAAGGAGGTATTAAAAAATATTTTATTACAATTAAACATTCTCATATTTTATGTATTTAGTTAATATCATGATGACAACATTTTATAGTCACAAAAATAATAAAAAAAGACATTACGCGTGCGAAAGGAAACTGTTGGAGCAATTTAGTACTGGGCAAGGGCTCTAACTGATACTAAATGCCCCAATTTTCTGCTCGTACCATTTTAGACCATTTTAGTACCGGTTAGAAGCCCTACCCAGTACTAGATGGAGCAATTTAGTACCGGGCGAGTGCTATAACCGGTACTGAATGTCCCACCTACAAATACTTCATCTTCGCCAAACACTTAGCAGTTTCCAACAAGCCGTAGTTATTCCTCCCTTCGTCCCCGGTTCCATCGCCCGTCGCCTCTGTCCCCGTCGTCGTCGCCCTATCCCCAACCGCCGCCACCTCGTCGTCGACCGCTGACCCTGTCGCCGTCGCCCGTCACCTCGTCCTCGGCTCCGTCACCGTTGCCGTCGCCCTATCCCCAGCTCCATCGCCATCGCCTCACCCTTGATCGCCGCCACCTCGTCCCCGGCCGCCGTCACCCGTCGCCCCATCCCAGACCACCGCCACCCCGTCTCCGGCCGCTGTCCCCATCACCACACCTCTCCCTTCCCCACCTCCCCCATGGGCTGCCGCCGCGCCTTTCCCTCCCTGCCTCCCCCGTGCGCCGCCGTGCCTCCCCCGCATGCCCTCCTCGGTTAGTTTTTCTTTTTTTTGATACATTAAAATGATTTTGCTACTCGAATTGGATTAAAATGGCTATGATTTTGTTTCAATTGGATACCAATTTGTATTGGATGCTAAGTAATTATTTTTTATGCTACAATTATGGTATAAGGCTATATCTCTTAGAGGACATGTAGATATTCATGGGTAGCATTGTGATAGAATTGTGGATGGCTATGAAATGATGGACTAGATTTATTTCAATGTATATGATGTGCGTATATGACAATGATTATTGGTGGCAAAGTTGAGTAGTTAAGAAAAATGGTGGCAAATTATCTTATCACAATTTTATTTGGACAGTTTGGGCTAACTATGGCAAGTGGAAGTTTTTCTTGCCGTGGTTGTAGCAGCCGTGGACACTATGTTTTCGAGGAGCCACCATTGGCTCGTCCTCCAAGAATTCACTTCCCTAATTGCGTTATTGACTTACCAAAAGGCGATCGAAGAAAAGGAGCAATTCCCAACATAGTAATATTCTTTCCTTCTTGTAACTGATTTTTTGACTACACACGAATAATTCCTAAATTTACTTCTTATCAACAATATTAGATGGCTGAAAGATGTTGTCGAAGTTCTAGGTGGTACTTCTCCTTTAGTGCAATCTGAGATAGTTGGTCCACAGAATTTTAAAAGAGTAAAAATCTGTTTTCAAGTACCTGTTCGAGAAACACAGGCCAACTGGATGAGAGTATCAGGACAGCCCATCCGGATGGTTTCAATTGCCGCATGGGGTCAATTAGCACCAAGTAGAGTAACTTTTGAAAGGACCGCCGTGGAGGCCTACCTACAATAGCTTAAGGATCATGGGTACTTTGTGCCAAACTTATCAGATTTTCGAATAAAGGCACTCAAGGAGGGAGAAAGCAATGTGACTAGGACTACTGAGAGGCTTTGTCGGCTCAATCAACATGACATGGTATGGAACATATCTAATCATCCTTTTATCTTTAATTATGTTACGTCTTTTAAATTTCATCACATTATTCTCTTCTTTTAGGATGTCTTTGGTCAAACCTTGGCAGCAATGAGCTTTCATGCAATTCTGGCTCAAGTCTTGGATGTGTTGAATTATAGTTATACTGATGGAAACCCAATACGCACCAGAGATTTCAAGCTCCAGGCTCGTCTCACTTTCTACGGGCCATTTTAGTTGACGTTGTCTCCATTGTTCGAAATTTATGGTAGTGCATGTGACCATCCTTGTGAAGCGCTAGAGAGTGCACTAATTCATACTCTAGCTTATATTGATGAAGTTCTAAGCTTTACGATTGGAGACTTAAGCTATGTGGCATATCTACATAAGCGAAGCGAATTATTGAATATGTAGCATGCATGGATGTACTCCTACCGTACCCTTTTCTTATGGATTTGAACTTGTTCTCTCTAAGACCTTAAGTATTGATGTATGAACTATTGAGTGTTAATGATTTGAATGGGTTGATACTTGTGATACTTGGATTTGAATGGTTTGATATATTAACATAATATTATTAGTAAAAGCTCCGTCGGATACGAATACAAATTAAAACAAAAGGGTAAATAAAAAAAAGAAAAGGAATAAACTTTAGTACCGGTTAGTAAAACCAACTTGTACTAAACTGTCGTCCGCAACAGCGCGATGTGGTTGCAGTTTAGTACCGGTTGGTGTTACCAACGGGTACTAAATGGCGCATTTAGTACCGGTTGGGCTGACCGGTACTAAATGACGTGACATGTAGTACCGACCAAGCTATACCGGTCGGGCGCCCGGTACTAAAGGGGGTTACCGGTACTAGAAGTTGATCATCTAGTAGTGGTAAATAAGTAGAACCCTGATGTTGCATTGAACGATGGACGATGAACATCACATGAAAAGGATTTGAATTGAATATGCTTAATGTATTGTGCATCACGGCAGAAAATATTTTTTAAACTATTTTCCGTCACAAATATTATATTTCTTGACATGGTAGCATTGCAATGACTAGCGGGTCATCCATGTTTGGATAAGAGTAAACGATTTGTTACTGATATGTAATAATCATGAGTACCTTGGCATGCATGTTCATCTCTAAGACCTTGTGTGGATGCAAACTTAACAAATTAAGGGACTGTTGGAACAGTTCCAGCTCTAAGATCCGTGCGGAATTTGGAGTTTGGAAGGTAAAAGCAAGTTCTTATAAAATATACGTTTAATCCAAAATCATAATAAATTAAAAGATTTCAACTATATGATACCCTAGTGTCCACAACTTCTACCCCACGATTTTCCAGAGTTATGGATGACTGGCTCCAAAAATCTTGAAGATCTACGATTGTAGCAATTCTTATCCAGTTTGAGTTCCATATACCAAGATCTTCAAATTTTCAAAGATACATATTTTAATTTGATTTGAGATGTTTTCTAGATTTATATTAGTTGAGTTTCGCTAAAGAGATGCCCCTAAATAAAAGGGGTTGAGATTATTGAAGATGGAATAAACTAGCTAGCGGGCGTTTGAATGCTATCCATTGGAGGTTGGAGAACCGTTTGTGCTCGCAAATGGTAATTTGTGTTGGTAGAAGGTTGTTGGCTGATGCGAAACCCACCAGCACATACCTATTTTAACCGCTAGCTCAAATCTTTTCTCACCTAGTTGGAGTCAAATTGGTGAACGGCTCGTCGTAGCCAGGTACAACCGTGCAAGTGATTATCAGCTTCGTTTGATGTTGATGTTTAACAAGTTAACATCCATGTGATAACGGGCTTGGCTTGGCCTCAGATAAACACCACTTAACCGGTACTAAAGGAGGTATTAAAAAAATAAAAAAAGAGATCCCACCCCGCCCGAGCCGCACCCCACCCACTCAAGCCCAACGCGCTCCCCACCCCCCTACCCGAGCTCGAGCCCCGCCCTTGCCCCACACCGCCACAGATCCGCCGCCATCGCCTGCCGCCCCTGGCCCCGCATCCATCCGGTATTAAAGACCCTCAGGCACATTAGTACCGGGTGAAGCCTCCACCCAGTACTAATAGGTGACCTTTAGTATCGGGTGGAGCCCACCCGGTACTAAAGGAGGTCACAGTAGTCTCCTCGAGGATTATCTGTTAGATTCGGTAGTAATGCTTACATTAGTACCGGGTCAAAAACTAACGCCGCACGAGTGGACAAAAGATCCATCTGTGTGTTCTCCTAACGCATTGTGCACGGTCGCGCATTCAGCTGACGTTATTGGCCAAACACGTTGGCGCGGCGCCCGCGGGCGGAAATAAAATACGAGCTGCTAGCCTGCTAATCTGCTATCCGCCGGCGCGGAAACCACCGAGCACGCGACAAACCGAAGTCGGCTCAGTTACATGCGTGCACACACGTCACATCTCGATCGAACCGAAGCAAGAGAAAAAATCTGAAAAGAGAGGAGAAAAAAAAGAAAGGCAAGCCATGCATCCATGATCCAGAGTGTGTCCAGGTTGGCGTTGTTGGAGCTCCCATATAGCACTGTACACAAATATCTTGGCGTTGTTGGAGCTCCCATATAGCACTGTACACAAATATCTGAGCCCAAGCAGAGTCAGCAATGACGTGTGATCGAGTTTCACTGCTGTACCTTGCTTGCCCAACGCGAGACTTCCACGCTAGACGCTACTAACAACGGAGAGTTCTGGTTCCAGCATCCATGGTGCGGCTTCCTTAGCACGGGTACGGTTGAGTCGGAGTCGCACGCCGTAGAAGTTTCTACGTCATGTGACTTCGTAGATGGGCGTACGAACGAGTGAACGACAATTTGGGCAGTCATGTTATGGTTGGTCGGCTGGACCCGACAAGGCTGCCACTTCCCAGAGTCGGTGGGGTCACGTGTCTCTTTGTGGCCCGCGTTGCTCCGGCCTCGCCCCGTCGGCCGCCGCCCGCGCCCTGCAGCGCCGCCGCTGCTGGAAGCCTTACTCGTCAGAACCTCCCGGCGCCGACGAGTCAAGACCCGCCCACTCTTCTTTCGATTCTCAGGGCAGGTTTGGTGTGTTTTTTCCGAAGAAATCTTCTTCCACTAGCACTCTACTAAACACTAGATTGAAGGGTGCCTGAAAAAAAAACTTAGAAAAAAGGTGCTTGTGTTTTCCATGCGGTTCAGACATTAAAATACTATTCTTTAACAGTGTCACACACCTTGATATACAGGTGCTGCTGTATCATCTAGAGAGGTAGCCATTACACCAAGAGTGTTGTTGATTATAATTACCAGTAAAAATGTCCGTGTGTTGCAACGGGAGCAAAACCTTCGCGTTACTCTACCCAATTACCATAGTATAAACTCATTTGATAAATTGATTTATGGTCCACATAAATTATTCCTAAATTAGATTTCAAATTTGCGCAGACCAGCGTCATTAACATGGCAACGCCACGAAGATGCATGGACTGTGGTGAGTCAAAGGTCCACACTGCCGGAGCGGTAGGATTCAGAGAAGAAACACGCAAATGTTGCTGCCTTTGCTTAGGGTTTGGTGTTTGGAATTCCATTTTAGAAGAAAAAAAACATGACTTCAGGGAGGGTCATGCTTCCGTTTCTTCAGTTTTATTTTTATTGGCTAATGCGGACTAGCAAATGTAACTTCGGCACAAATGAACATAATTCAAAGGTAAACAAGACATACGGTTTCAAACTCAACACAGTACTCGATCTTTATTATAAAAAAAGAAAGCACACGCGCTCGCAGCACACAGTCTTGTGCTTTCATTCTATGGGTGTGTTTGGTCGCTGGAGCCAACTAGCTCATATTTAGTTGCCTGTATAAGCCTCTTAGGCAGACTTTGCTAATGCAAGAAGGGGGTTTTAGATCTTGTTTGGGAGCACTCCACCTTCTAAAAATCAGCTCCACTCCACCAGCTCCACAGTTTCCGTGCTCCACTCCACCAACTCCAGAAAATCATGGAGCTGTTGTACGCGTTTGGCTATTTGTAGTACTCCAGCTCCAGAAATATAAAAATTTAGTGGGAAAGTTCTATTTTGCCCATGGTTGATAGCTGGTTCTATTTATAGCATTGTGGAGAGGGTTTTTTTGATTTTTTCCGTGGTACAATATTTTGCTACAGTAACATGGCGCTACAGTACATAGGTGTTACAGTAATTCGCTATAGGATTTTTGTTAAAAGAATTGTCCAACTCGATAATGTTTTGCTAAACGAAAGATCGCAACAAGTACGGTACAAAATCATCCTTGCTATTACAAACTACTTCCAAGCAAGAGAGTGCGGTAGCTAGCTCATCACGAAAGACATCCATACACTGGTAGAGAACTCGGTATTAGTTCCGGTTGGTAGGACGCAAATATCCCGAAAATCCATCCGGGATAAACCAATCAAGATAAAAGGGGGAGTCTTTTATCCCGGGTCACTCAACCAGGACTACAGATCCCCTTTATCCCGGTTGGTAATACCAACCGGCATAAAACGGGTCACCACGCCAGGCGCTGCAAAAAAAAAATCCTGGGAGGCCCCCCACAAGTCACAAGTCACACGATTTTTCACGCGAAATATGCGCGTGTGCACTGCATGGGATTCGAACCCACGACCTCCAGCCTCGCGCGTAGCTTCCTTGCCATCCCACCTACACAACACATCTGACTATATAGGGGATGCAATCATTTTGTATTAACTCGTGGGGAACCCTTTTATCCCGGTTGGAAACACCAACCGGGATAAAAGATCCCCTTTTATCCCGATTGGTATTACAAACCGGGATAAAAGGGTTTGAGGGATTTAGTCCTCTTTCAGCCACCCCGTTGGGGACCCTTTTATCCCGGTTGGTGTTCAAACCGGGATAAAAGGCCTCTCAGGGTCTTTTTTTTCCACTAGCCTTTGCAACCGGGATAAAAGGTCCCGGTTGGTGAGCCCCCCGCCAGCGAACGGGCTTTAGTCCCGAGTGGTGAACCTTTTATCCCGGGCTAACTTTAAACCGGGATAAAATGGGGCGCATAGAAGGTGAGTTCGCTACTAGTGATAGTTGATGCGTTGAGTACCAAAGTTGACCCATCTGACGTTGTTTGTGAAACTGCATATTTGTTATATCTTTCCGGTATTGTAGGAACAAAATTAGGATCGTGATCAAACCGAGCAAAGTCTTCATCTTCATCTCCATGTTCACGAATGAAATTGTGAAGGACCTACAATAATCATCCAGGTCTGTTCAGTCTATTATCAGCAAGAAAGATTGCCTCTAACCTCATGCTTCATTATCCATACCATTCACGTTGGCAGTACCACTCTAATCACCAGTCACATGATAGCCTTCAGCATTACCAATGAATCCATCGATAAAACTACCAGTGATCATGCCAAAGCATTTCTTTCAAACTGTTGTTAAAGGAATATACAGTTCCCACTATAATCAACATTGACATTACCCTCGTAGTATTGTCTATCAATTATATATGCAACATGGTAGTAGCATGAATTATCTGTTTGAGCTTGTAACATGGCAGTAGCATGAATTATCTGTTTGAGCATGAATTATATGCAACATGGCAGTAGCATGAATTACATCAAAGATAAATTTGAGCTCGTAACTTGATCTGTTTGATGGCAGTAGCATGACTTATCTCTATGTTATCTCTATGTTCACCCCATATAACATACTGCTGGATCATTCGTGTCAGGAGCATTACCATGTCAGGAGCAATCCTTTTTGACGCCACGGAATTACAACCACGGCCGCCACCCTGGCCAGCACAGCCACGGTCACCGACGGCACCCCTGGACCTATCGAACGCACCTCGTCCGCTGCCGCCCAGGCCACCTGCACCTCGTCCGCCACCGCCCAAGCCACCTCGTCCGCCGCCGCCCACACCATTGTCGCCATCTTCCTAGCCCCGACGCCGCCCCTGCACGCGTCATCTTTGCCCGTTGCAGCGCCCAAGGGCCCAAGACCGCCGGCGCCCAGGTCATCTTCCTGCGTGCCGACCTGCACGTCGCCATCGCCCCTGGCCGCGCCACCCAAGTTCCCCCGGCCGGTGGCGGCCACGACCAACCTCTGGAAGCCATGTGCTGATGCCAAAATTGATCCGTGATGCTGAACAGAAGATGAAATTGGAGGATCCGGTGGATGAGGATTGCCGTCCCTGTCCATTTCGCCAGAAATAGCGCCGGCGGTAGCCAGGCGGCGCTAGGGATTTCGACGGCGGCGCTAGGGGAGGGGCGACGGGAAACAGGAAGTCGGGGGAAGGAGGGGATCGGTTCTTTTTTTATTGGAATCGAAGGGGTATGTGTGTAATGGATGGCAATGGTGGGTAAATACCCACCAACTCCACGAGAAGGTTTGTAAATAGAGTTTTTGGAGCACCTCTTGAGGTACTCCATAAAAAACGTGGATCTACCCCCCTCTCCACGTTTTTTCTGGAGCCGGAGTTCCTAGAGCCGAACGCGTTTGGCTGCGATTTTTCTGAAGTTAGTGGAGTGGAGTGATTTTTGCTGGAGTGAAGTGCTCCCAAACAGGCCCTTAGCTAGGCTTGCTGGGAATGCCTAGATCCGGTATCTCCACGGAGCAAGGCTCCGTGCAGCCACCCCTCGAGTTGGCTCACCTCCTGGTCTTCTCTTCTCCAGTGTTCTCTTCACTTCGCCTGTCGCCCGTATGCCTGCACGAAGAGGACAACGGCCGCGCAGAGGAGAGGACCTTGGCCCCACACGGTCGGCGGTGGCCCCGCGGCGAAGCTTGCCTTTACAGCTGGGGGCGGCCCTGCGGCAAAGCTTGCCCGTACAGCCAGGGGCGGCCCACGCGATGGACCTCGCCCACACGGCCGACGGCGGCCCCGCGCGGAGGAGCTCGCCTCCGTGGCGAAGCTCGCCCACGCGCCCGTGCGGCGGCGGTCCTGCACTCGTAGGGCGGAGCTCACCCACGCAGCCAGCGGCAATCCTGCGCCCGCGCGACGGAGCTCACCCACGTGGCCGGTGGCGGCCCCACGTGGAGGATCTCGCCTGCACGGCCACAACGGCCCATGCGGCGGCCACGGACCTTGCCTGCACGGCCGGCAGCGCCCATTGGGAGGTAGAGGGTGGTAGCGAGTGTGGCCGGAGGTGAGGAGGAGGGTGTGGTCGGAGGTGGTGGAGAAGAGGGGGAATAAGATGGTAACTTCACCTATGGCTTGTACAAGGTTATCATAATAAGATGTACAATCAACCAAATACAATTTTATGCTAGCTAGGCTTAGCCTAACCAAGCAACCAAATACGAGCATATTGCACTGCATTAGACATGCTTGGGTTTAGCCAGGCAACCAAACACACCTACTTGCAGGAGCGCATCGCTTGGACCCTCATCTGGTTCCATGTGCTTTAATTTGGCGTTCTCTTGCTCCATGTGCTTTGCTTCTTCTTTCCTTATCCTGTTTGTTAGACCAGTGCGAGGTGCCTGGAGGTCCGTAAAAGGAGCACTACGGAAGCCGACCAGTGTAGCGACGGTCAATTTGCGCCTACCAGCGACGAAGAGGATTCCGGCAGATAGGCCCCTCCGCTCTCTCTTATCTCTCGCATCTCTCTCTTCTCAGCTCGCTGCTGTCTGCGTTTCAGCCTTCCAGATAAAATGTCCACCAAACTCGATCCAAGAACAACAGCTGCAGTTGTTCTTGTTTGAATCCCGACGAGAGCAAGCCGGCAGCAGCTTGGGTCCCGTTTGGATCCACAGAGATTATATAATCCAGCTAAAAATAATCACTAATGAATCTAAATGGATTGGATTTTAGAATTGATTATAAATGGATTGGATTTTAGAATGGATTATAAGAATCTACCCATCTAGATTCTAATAATCCTACTATCTTCTCCAACCTAGCTATTTGGAGATTATAGGTTTAGAAATGACGATTGTAGCCCTATTTCAATCCTCATTCTCAAACCCAAACTAAAGACATTTCAGATAATTTAGCTTTTCAACCAACCCATAATTCTAGAATCCAAACAACTAGATTATTACTATTCGGAATCTGAATTCTCATAATCACTATCTAGTATCCGAATTCTTATAATCCCAGGATCCAAACGGGGCCTTATACTGTCTTTGCTAATCGGCAAGCACGAGCAGTCAAGCACCTGCCTACTCATCTCTCGGCCCTGTCCAATTTCTCATTTTTCTCTTCAATCCGCTCAAAGACAATCCTGTGGTCATGTTTGGATCCATGGACTAAAATCGGATTATATTAGATGTTTGGATACCATTAGGACTAAATATGAACTAATTATAAAACTAATTACATAAACCGTGACTAATTCGCGAGACGAATCTATTAAGACTAAGGCCCTGTTTGGATACACCCTCATAAAGATTAGGAGTCCACTTTTAGGACTTGTGCATCCAAACATGGGTCCTAAAAGTGCACTCCTAAACTTTAGGAGGGCCATTTTCATTAGGAGGGTCAAGGGGTACTAATGGATCCTATTTCTCCTAAAGTGATCCCCAAGTCCCCCTTTACCTTTATTGCCCTCGCATGCATTAATGACGTGAACAATGCAGGGGTAATTTAGAGGAGTAATTGGTGGGTAAAAATGACATTTTTCCTCTAAAGTCCTAAAGTTAGTAGTCCATCCAAACAGCCCTGTACTAAACTTTAGGACTAGCAATTTGAGGGTCCTAAACTTTAGTACACTACTAAATTTTAGGAGTTTGTATCCAAACAAGACCTAATTAATTGATGATTAGCACATATTTACTGTAGCACCACATGATCAAATTATGAATTAATTAAGCTTAATAGATTCGTCTTATGAATTAGCCTTCATTTATACAATTGGTTTTATAACTAATCTATATTTAATACTCCTAATTAATACTCTAATTAGTAACTGTACATTCTACGTGACAAGTCCTAAAACCAAACACCTTCGACTCACAACTGAGCACTAATTTGAGTCAAAATCCAACAATCCCATGGTCCTCTACGGCTGTATCCCATGAGCGTTCCTCCAATGGCGTCCACCAGGACTCAGGCCGCAGCTGCTTGGGGCGTCGCCGCGCTACTTGACATTCTACGTGCCACGACGGCTGGAGCAGGTGCAGGCGGGCGCTGGGAGGAGCAGGGAACACCGGTAGGGAGGGAGGGGAGGCCACGACCATGGCCGCCACCGCCGGAGTAGGCGCATGTGGGCGCTGGGAAGAGGAGACGAGAGCGTGTGTGCTGCCGCCGCCGACACGCCTTCTCGCCGCCCCTGTCCCCACGGCACCACATGCGCCCCCCCACCCCCCTGTCCAGCGCGCGGCCGTCGCCCCCTTTCTGCCCCCGTCCAGTGCCGCGCGGTCCCAAGCCACCGTCCGGCGCTCCAGCGCCGCGCGGCCGTCAACATCCAGCGCCGCGAGGAAGCCCCTGTGGGCGCCGTGGTGGGGATGCCGCTTTCATCAGGTTCCTTGACGACACGTGCCTCAAGTCGTTGTGGCCGGCGGCCCGGCGCTGTGGACGGAGGGTGAGGTACACGCTGCGTCGATGGCGGTGGCGAGCGAGAACCTGGCAATACTGGGGCGAGCAGCTCAGGTACGGAGAACCTGGTGAAGCCGTCATCGAGTGCCTGCCGGACAGAGACCTTGTATTGATCTATTTGCTTGAACATAATTGATCGTGTGTGTCTGAGCAGCGGCTCGAATAGGCTCGTTCCAAGGAAGAAGGAAACCTCGGAAAGAAAAAAAAATAGAGATAGTTAGAGGATGACACATGGGACCATGAGTTGGGGTAACAATATCAATCCACCTTGAAAACCCTCTTTTCTAGAGCTGGAATACCCTTCCAAACACCCCATTCATTCAGCTCCAACTCCACGTAGAGGTAGCTCCAGCTGGAGTTTGAAGTTGGAGCAGAAAATGGTAAAGTCGGAGCCATGCCAAACAGAATCTTACCCAGCCATGTCAAACACAAACACAAGAAAAGTTACACAGAGAAGAAAAACTACCATGAATCACATGACTGTCTTCAATCCTTCCAACTCCTCGTCTCCACGACAGCCAAACATAAGCAGTCAATCCACCCACAAAGGCATCCATCATCACAGGTTGCCAGCACTAACTTTCCACCTAAATTCAGCAAACAATTCCAGTCCCAATTCCTTCCAAATTCCAAACCTTTCAATCCTTACGGCTTGCCTCAAAACTTCTGGCCATATGGAGATTCTCATCCAAGCAGAGATTTTACAATGATGGGCCCATCTTAGCATATGCTCACAAGGTTTCTTTTACGTGGGAGCGAAATAGAAGTGCTAGAAAAATAATGATGTGTCAGATCTTAGCGCTACACATGAGGTGCTATATACTATGGATGCCGAGCACCAACATAATTTCACGGTGGCATGGCATGGGATTATGGTAAGCAATGAAAACAGATCTGCAATAAGCACTACCAAATACAATGTCATCCCATCTGAAGCAAATAAAGCCACCAACTGATCTGATATTTCATATATTGACCTGAAGTGTCCGACGATCGCAAAAGACTTGGTTTTTGGGCCTTTGGGTTACATCGGCCGCCAAGGTATTTAGGTATGCAATGGCCTACAACTAACTTGATTTTGCAGTCTCCCTGCTACTACTCTGTGGACATTGCCAAAAAATTGTCACGGTCACAATGTGCCGAGTCACTTATCATCATAATCCATATTTAGGATATCTCCATTATTTTAGAATTTGAACTAAGCTAAGCGAAATAGAAGTGATAGAAAAATAATGATGTGTCAGATCTTAGCACTACCTATACACATAAGGTGCTATACACTATGGATGCCGAGCACCGACATAATTTCATGGTGGCATGGCATGGGAAAAAACGAAAACAGATCTGCAATAAGCACTACCAAGCACAATGTCATCCCGTCTGAAGCAAAGCCACCAACTGATCTGATATTTTATGAATGCATATATTGGCCTGAAGTGGGCGACGATCACTGAGACTATTGATCTTTGGGCCTTTGGGTTACACTAGTCCATCAACTCGTGCTCCCGCATAGGCTAATATTTTTAAAAGCTATTGAATTTAAAAATTATTTAGCAATTAAACTCCTAGCTAATTGTTAAAATTATTTACCCACTACTCTCTCATTTTTCAATACTTCAACATAATACTCTTTATCCGATTGTGATTGATTTTTAATTAGTAATTACTTTATACACTTTTTCATCCAAATTCACACTTTTGTCATTTTGCATCGCACCTCCATACATTATGTTTAGCATAAAATTAATATTTTTCATCACCTCCTCACGTACATGTATAAATGGTCTACATGGTGACACTCATCATGTGTATTTACCTTAACTTAGTATTATATATTAACAATGATATAAATAGGAAATTTAGAACTATATTTTAGTTTACTTTTTGGACATTTCTGTATGATGCTCATGAATATAATTAGAATAAGATTTAGATGTTTAAAGGTTATTTTAAATATAACGACATACGTGGGTGACTTAGACATAAATTTAGAATGGCATTTTAAGTTATGCTTTATAATGATATGCATGAGTAAATTGGATGAAGATTATGGTATTACTTTAGATTATTTTTTATAATGGTAGAGCTCAGTAATTTAGATATAGGTTTAGGGTTTATTTTAGAATATTTTCATAATGACAGTGGGTACTTTTTAGAAAATACAATAGACAAATAACTATGATTATTAGAGTTTACAGGATTGATGCTTGATGTTTCTGATTTTTGTAAGAATTTCTAGGATTTGTCCTTTTTGCTAGAGCAGCTCGTGAGAACTAATGCGGAGTATCCAATGGAAAAAAGAAGGCCACATTGCTACAAAACTATTACCTTGAGCTACCTCATTTGTTAAATATTCGAACATAATACTTACATAGATATTTACATATTATCTTCATCTCATTGTGACTGTGAATTACTACATCCGTAACATTTTCTCCACATTTATAATCTTTGATTTTCACTTTGCATCGCATGTATGCAATTGAATTTGTTTAATGGATCCTAACTTAGCTCTAATTCCTTTATATCTTTATAAATGATGACACACATCATACGTATATACCTTAATTATTATTTCATATACGAATAGTGTAAGAAATAGATGATTTAGAATGATATATTTCTATATATTTTTAATTAAGGTGATTTGGATTAAAATTTAATGTTACCTTATGTTATTTTTAATAATGGCACATGCGAGCAACATAGGGTTACGTTAAGTTATTTTTTAAGTATTAATGGTGGGCAATTTAGTTACAAATTTAGGGGGTTATTTTAAATTATTTTTTGTAATGGCATAAGTGAGTAATTTTGATGAAGATCAGGGGGTTACTTTAATTTATTTTATATAATGGCAAAGGTGGGTAATTTAGATATATTTAGGGGTTACTTTAGGGCATGTTTGTTTTGTTGGAATCAGGTGGAATTAGAATTAGTTTCTAAGGCCAACATGTTTGGCTGCCCCGGAATTGGAAACGATGATTCCTCATGATTCTAGTGCAGCCTACCACACATTCCGACCCATAAAATAGGAAATCGTTTCCTCCGTCAGCCCGACCCCGACTCGCCTCCCCTGACTCCTTCCCCCCCGTGCCACCGCCCCTGACTCCTTCTCCCCCCAACTCCTCGTGCGCTGCGCTGCCGCCTCTTGTGCCACGGCCCCCTCCTCCGCCGCCCCCTCCTCCTCCGTCGAGTATCTCTAGGGCCATGCCCATTCCCGCCTCCCCCACCGCATCCACCCCACTTTCCCACCGCCGCCACCATTCGCTCCCTCACCGCCGCGGGCAACCATGCCGCCACCCTCCGCGCGCTTTCCTCCCAGACAGCAGCGGCGTCCCCTTCCGCGCCGCTCGACCGCTTCACGCTCTCGCCCGCCGCCAAGTCTGCCGCCACGCTCTCCTCCCTCCCAGCCGCCACATCGCCCCTTCTCCCCGGATCTAGTGGGGACCCCGCCCCTCCTCCCCGGATCCGACGACCGGGGCCGCCCCCTCCCTCCCCCAACGGCGAGATCCAAGGAGGGGGCCAGCGGCGGCGCACCCCAGGCAGCGGAGGGGACGGCGACGTGGGCTAGGGACGGAGGGGACGACAGCGCGGGCTAGTGGTGGGGCACGTGGTGGCGGCAGCAGCGGGCATGGTGGCGGCCACGGCAGCGTGGTGCGGGCGGCGGTGGCATGCTTGGTGGAGGTGTGGGTGTGGCTGGCATGGTGCGGGCGGCATGGGAGGTGGAGCCGGCGAGGAGGCCGGCTTGGTGCTGGCGGAGTAGGCGGTGGTGGTGGTGGCGGCGGAGCAGGATGTGGTGGTGGCGGCCGGTGGTGGTGGCGGAGCAGGATGTTTTTTTATTTTTTTTCAAAAATAGTTTGCCGAGTGTTTTGGGGCACTCGGCAAAGTCTTCACCGAGTGCCCGACGATTGACACTAGGCAAACAACTCTTTGCCGTTAAACTCTACGCCTAATGTCGTTTACCGAGTGTTACACTCGGCAAACGCTTTGTCGAGTGCTCCTGGCACACGGCAAAGCCCCTGTATCCCATAGTGGTGGTTGAGGCTGTTATGCTCAATCCTCATATCTATCTCACGTTTTCGCAACATGACTTGAATTGTTGTGTGCATATACCTCTCTAGCTAGAATACTTTTGACCACGTGCAGAGAAAGAAGGTTATTAGCAACCAAAAATTCTTCATAGTTAGTAGAAAAATTTGGGAAATATTTCTGCAGGCTTAGTATCCTTAAAGGGCTTTATAAAAAAAGGAGAGACTGGTAATGGACTACTCCCTCCTTCCGATGAAGAGTGCAATTCTAGTTTTTCTAGGACAGATTAGTGGTGAGGTGAAAAGACTCTAAGAGCAACTCCAAGAGTTCCTCAAAAAATTCTTCCCCAAAACATGATATTGGGGGCTATGCTAAAAAAATTTTGCTCCAAAAACATACGAGGACATAGCAGAACGCTAAAAACTACTTTTCAATATTTACCACGTCATCGTAATTGGACCAACCTCCAGGAAAAAACCTCCCTACCTGCAGAACAGAGCTCCATCGCTCTCATTCGAGCAGAGCTTGGCGCCGGCCAAATCTGCCATATCCCAACCGCCTCGCCGCAAGCCAAATCTGCCGTATCCCGACCGCTTCGCCAAATTTGTTCGATTCCTGGTGCTCGATTCACCGCACACGCTTCCCTGCGATGATGAGAGCAAAACGGGCGCAGCAGAAAGGAGTCAACGAATTCCGCTTCCAAACAAGCAGGGAGCAACTTCAAAAGTACGAGCACCACGATCCTCCAACCTTGGAGTCGATATGGAAGCTGAAGCTGTGCGCGTGGGAGGGGAGGAGCCGAAGCAGCACCCCGGCTGCCGCCTGCTCCTGCTCCGCCAGTGATGCCCTGCGGCTGCCCGCCACCCCGCGGAGTGCCCCCCACGCGGACGGCCCGCCCGCCGCCGCCGCTGGAGGCGATGGGAGAAGCGTCGGCCGAGTTTTTTGTGTTTATCACCGAAGACTTGGAATCTTTTTCCATTTGGACGAGGCACTGGCAGGCTAGGGGCGAAGAAATTGCGCGCGGGGAAAAAAACAGCGCGGGAAGCGGAGCTCGGGGGATTGGGAAACATTGCGGGTTGCGAAAATATACGGGACGAGGGGATGTTTTCTCGCGTCGCCAATTTTTGGGGGAGTTTTGGGTGGATTGTTGGAGTTCGTTTTTTCTCTTTTTTTCCTTAAAAAAGTAATTGGGGTAAAATTAGCAGTTTTTTGGAGTTGCTCTAATACCCTCATTTGTTGGCCACGTGCAGTAAGTTTTTGGCATGCAAATCAAATCTACCACTTAAAAAGGATTGCACTCTTTTGAGAATTTTTTTTTCGAAAGTTAGGATTGCATTTTTCATGGAACGGAGGGAGTATCCCAAGCTATGATGAACTATGGCAGGAAGCGCTAAATTACAAGCATGGTTGTTGAATTTAATTACGTTGCTTATTATTTGTTAAACTGATTGCCTCTGTGTGAGAACAATGGATGTTTCAATGGAGGTACCAGGCTTTAGTACTGTGGCTACCAAATGAATTATACTAATTGTTTCTGTGTTTTTTTGCAATGGGCAGGATGTTGAAGCTCATTTTGGTACACAAGTTGAAGCTCCAATGGAAGAGGAGGACGAGGAGGACGAGGAGGACGTGCTGGACGAGTGGTGGGAACTATTCTGGAAATTGGTGGTAGAAGATGATGATGAAGCACCATTTATCTATGGTACGTATGGCTATGCTATTCATCTGGACAAGTATTGCAATAGAGGACCGTATAGGAATCCAGCATTGACTGGGGAGCAATGGGTACTTAACAAGCGTGCCAATGAATCATCCTGCTACACCATGTTTAGGATGACCCCACACATGTTTCATAGGCTGCATGATTTGTTGACATCTGAGCATGGACTCACAGCATCAAACAAATCTAGCACGATTGAGGCTCTTGGAATGTTCCTTTGGATACGTGGGGCACCACAATCAGTTAGGCAAGCAGAGGACAGATTTGAGAGATCACTAGCCACTGTGCATAGCCTATTTTACAAAGTCCTCAATTGTATGGTAGACCTATCTGCCGGAGCACCACCGCTTGGGAACTCTGCACACCACCGCTTGGTTGTCTCGCTCGCACCGGCGCACCGCCCCCGCCGCCGTCTGCTACCCACCAGCGCGCGGCCGCATCGTTCCGAGCAGAGCATCCGTTGATGACACCTGCAGATATACATGGCCAACCGGGCCGCACGACACGGCACTAGCACGAGCACGATCAGGCACGGCACGGCTAGGCACGGCACTACGTGGCACGGTGGCTTACTCGTGCCGTGCCTGATAGTGCCGCCGTGCCGAGACCTCGGCACAGGCACGGCCCTATGGGCGGTTAGCCGTGCCGTGCTGGCACGACAGCCCATCGTGCCCGCGGCTGCGCCTCTACTCCTCCCGGCGGCCGCGCCTCTCGGCCGCGGGGTCGCGCCTCCCGCCCGGCCGCGGGGCCGCACCCCGGCGGCGGGGGGGGGGGGGGTCCCTCCGCTCCTCCCGGCGGTGGCCACGGGAGAGAGCTAGATAGGGAGGGGAGGAGCCGCGGCCGCGCTCCAGCGGCGGCGGGCCCCCGCGGGCGGCCACGGGAGAGAGCCAGATAGGGAGGGGAGGAGCCGCGGCCGCGCTCCGGCGGCGGCAGCAGCGGCCCCCCGCGGGCGGCCACGGGAGAGAAGCATGGAGGGTCGGGCCGTCAGGGAGATGGGAGAGATCGAGAGTGACCGAGTGAGAGCGCAGCTGCGCAGGAGAGGAGGGAGAGTTAGGGTTGCAGGCACATATTTCTCATCTAACGGTGATGGTGCATCTTGATGGCATCCAACGGATGGGAAGGAATCGGGCCGCTATCGTGCCAGCCCATTAAACGTGCCGTGCCCGTGCTGGCACTACGGGCCGAAATGGCGGCCCAGGCACGGCACTAAGGCCGTGCCGTGCCCGGCACTGGCACTATGAGTCACGGGCTGGGCCGTTCTTGACCATGCTTCTTCATGTCGTGCTCAGGCCGGCCCTTCGTGTTAGTGCCAAATTTGGAAATCTATACCGTCCGGCACGTGTGGATGGGCAGCGGCACGGCCACAGCCATGTACCCAGCAGCGGGTAGAGCGGAACCATGTCGCCGGCGTTCCTCACGTGGAGCGCCCTCAGCTCTCCGAACGAGCGGAAGGCGTCCATGAAGAGAGGACCCCCCGCGCGCGGGGGCTCACGAACACGATCGCCGTCACAGGTCAGGGCGGTTGCTGGGACTCGGGCCGGGAGGAGGCCGAGGAGCCGCTGTGGCTGCCGGCGGCGGGCGCCATGCCGTTGGCGGCGATGTCCACGGCGTTGAGGGTGGCCAGCGGCGCGCCGACGCTGTGGCCGTGGTCGTCGATGCTGGTCACCTCATCTGGAAGAGCGGGATGCACAGGCCATCGGAGGCACCAGCCGTCGGAGGCACTGGCCACGGCGATTGGAGGGTGGTTGGAGGGTGATTGTGAGGAGTAACTTGCGTCGCGATGTGGGAGGCTTCGTCGGACGTCGAGCGTGAGCGCAATTACGAAAATAGCATCGGACGGGGCACATATCGTATCGGCAGACGGAAGGCCCGACGGTTCCACGGCTTCACGAAGTTTTTGTCGCTACTTTCGTTTTATTAGTAGTATTAGGATTGTACTCGTGCATTGCTACGGTAGTAAAATATTTATATTGCAATATACGATCAGGCAAAAGAAGATACATATTCTGCATTGACATGTTTGATAGATAATCACTAAACGAGCATGCAAGGAGAGAGTTATCAGTTAGTGTTTGCTGCTCTTTCAGTACTCTCTATACACGTGACTTTGGGATCTTGTCAAGCATTAGAGAGTCGACAGAGACAATACGTGGTTAATTGTCAAAGGTTTAGAAATAGCAAGGGTAGAAGAGCATTGCTTAGAACTCATTACATACCTATAATTCGACATAGGTTCTACAGTTTAGCAAAATTTTGATTTAGAAACATAGCAGCATTTTACAAGATACTCGTGTGGTGCATAACTTCCATTCTACATATATATCTCCAAGCATCTTCCAGGGATTGGCACGGGGAAGAAGCTGATCAGCTTTCTCTTGCATTCCTTGCATAGTTGCACAGGCAAAGATGCCGACAAGGTAGAAAGAGCATGCAGGCCGCCAAATCTTTCAGGTGCCTGTTATCCTTGGCATCAGTCACAAATTTATAGCACCACCGTTGAAACAGGCCATCTTGTCACCACAATCTACCTTTAAATTGTTGCTCTTATGGGCACATACCTGTTCCAAGTTGTACTTCAGAGTGCATTGATCATACTCTCGTTGTACTTCTACTGCCAACATCTTAATCAGCTCCTTAAGTTCAGAGTTCCTTTTGTTAATGGTCTCCACTTCAGTATCTTTATCCCGTAATTTAGGCATAAGATGTCTCTAAAAAATCATTTAGGCATTCCCTTGAAAAATCTAACCTGTAAGGCAAAAGAAAACTTTTAAATTATTTATAATACGTCTACTAAAAACACTTTAATTTATGTCAAGTAGCTATTTTAGCTGGTTATATAAAACAGCAAATGGATAAGCATACATAGAACACTATTCTTTCTTAAATTTGGAGTCTCTACAATATATAAAAAAGCACATGTAGATGTTGCATTGTACTGTTCAGTACCACAATTAAAAAACAGGAGCTTTTTAAAATAACATGAGATCATGACCGGAGCTTTTTAACCGATTGGCATTCTATACTGAAATTTGTTAAACTGGACATCAAGATCTCAGGGGAAAAACAAGTGTACATCACCAAATCAATGATCATGTAGGAAGCAAGAAATACCTTACTCAAAACCTGCAGAGGAGTTGAGTATCTAAAGTTAACACCCAAAAATTTAGAAAACACAATAAGAATAATGATGGGTTCGTATCAGGGGTACCCTCAGGAAAAGGACTTAGGGCGATCAGGCACCAAAAGGCCAAATGCCTAACAGTTGGAAGCATCCTGGAAATAGCCCAAACGACATTGCGGCCCACCACCCGACCTCCCTTGGTCGGAAACCAAGAGCCATGACTCGCCGGCTCAGCCAACTCGGGGATGGGGCCTGCAAGAGGCCCATAGCGCCTCACCCACTCCTTGACCCAGGAAGACCTGCGGCGTACATGAGGCATTAAATGCGGGGTGTGGCCCCCCTAACGACCCCACGCCGGAGACATGATCGGGCGAGGGAAGATGGCCTTTAACCAGGAGGTCCAAGGGTGAGGCTACACCCTTCGGACCACCCAAGATGGCCTGTAGGATGAGGCCACGCGCAGCTGTACACGCCCACGCGCTCCGGCATCATCATCGCCTTCGCCGTCAAGGAGACCCATCAAGATCAAGGCCATGTCACCGCGCTAGACCCAGTACGGTCCCGCAGGCGAGGTAGGACCCAGCGACTGACATCATGGTGAGGAGCGGTCATGAGTGCACTAAAGAGGTCGGGGAAAGCCGGGACGAGCAGCACGCCCCATCCAGGCCACTGATCAAGGCCCACCCATTCATCACTAGTACGAACGACAGCAACAGCACTCGTCCCATTCACCACCACGAAGTTGGCGGATGGGATGGGAGCATGCCACGGAGCAGGCCGGGCCATGCGTAAGCAGCCCATGCCACACAGGAGCCATTGTACAAGATGTGCGATGCCCACGACCAGCCAAGGGGATAGGATAGGGAAGCCTCTTGGTGCAAGGAAGACCCGACCACGCTGCAACCCTCGACCTCTAAGGTCAGGGACCCCCTCCATTTCTCAACGTTGTTGCCTGGTCCCTGGCCTATATAAAGGGAACTGGGCCTCCATTCACTCTCTCTCGCGTTGAATACATACACCCACATTGCACGAATGCTTGCTTGCAAGCACCCCGTTGTAAGTCCAGTGCACTTGATCCAAGGAAACGACTCCTGCCGAAACTGAATGTAGGGATCTTCCCGAACTAGTATAACTCCTTGTCTCTTGTTTGCTAGCCATTAGAAGTGAGGAGAGCGTCGCGTACAATCACTAGTTGGAGATACGAAACACCGACAGTTGGCACGCCAGGTAGGGGTAGTCACGTATCCCTTACTAGCTTTTGATGGCCTCCTTCGGTCTTAGTGCCGCCGGCGCCGGCGCCCCGGGCGACACCATTCTTTTCAGGAACCTTGAGTTCGCTGTCCACGTTGGGTGTGAGTTACAACTCATCCCTAGTTTTTTTTTCCAGCTTAGGCATTTCATTTCGGAAGCCTAGACTTCATCGCCAACCAGCTAGGCCACTTGGATCTCCTCGAGAAGGGGTTCCCCATCCAGCCTGAGCTGGAGGTGGCGCCGCCAAGTGGCAGACCTGCTGCATTGCCCATCGATGGCGATGCCGTAGCGCGACAGATCGACGTACACCTCAGGGTGGACCCCGAGCCTAAGGCCTACCAGCGCACCTTCTATGCGCTGGCCAACATATTCACCCAACTCTCGGGGGAGGCCCCACTCCCCCTGGAGAGTGAGTTCTGGGACCCTACGGTTCACCTACCGTATGGTCTCCGGGATGCAACCCAGCTCTTCCAGATGGACCTCGAGCGCAGGCTCTGCCATGACCCCGCGACCCACACATTCGTCGGTGCGGTGGAGTACGCACCGGCGTCCTTCTACGACCTCATGTATATCCACTCCGCGCGTAGCTCCTTGTCGGAGGTGGACCTCATCCACCGTGATAACCTGTCAAGGGAGTGTTTCATGGTGGAGCTCGCCGAGCATACCCCTCCTGATGGGAAATGCGCGCAGCTGATCCAGTGCACGCCGGAGGAGAGTGAGGTGTACCTTCGCTAAAAAGCGGAATACCTCGCCATCGAAGCAGTGGAGCTCGACGGCAAGCGCGCCTAGCTGGAGCGCGAGCGCGCCGAGCTCGGCAAGCAACATGGAGAACAGGCGGCCGGAGCGGCCAACGTCTATTCCCATCGCGTGCATGAGTAGATCATGCGCGATGAACATGGAGTCCACCGCTTCGCGCGTGCCAGCCAGAACGTGGCCGCCACGGCAATGATTCTGCAATCAATCCTTGAGCCGCAGGACCCCGAGGGCTTACGCATCTACCGTGAGCTTAAAGGTCTGCTCGAGATAGCGACGGTCCAGCAGGCAGAGAGCTCCCTCCAACAGAGACAAGAAGCGAGCAGCAGCCACTGGACGTGGAGCACGGGCGGCCCCTAGGGTCCTGCGCGCCGCCGCACCCGTAGGTGGCCCGTAGGAAGCTAGCCAACCCGCGGGAAGGGCGCTAGCGCCACGACGCCCCGTGGCCTCAGTGCACAGCTGCTTGTGCGGAGCACACGACACGTGTCGCACGATCCAGGAATGGCGCCGTGAATGCGCAGAGTCCAACGGACAACGTTGTCACGACCACAATGACCACCGCGACCACCACGACCGATACTACGAGCGCTCATGCTCTCCGACCCTAGATGGCTAGGCCTGAAAGTGTTTGGGAGGAGAATATGCTCCGCACCCTTCCCCGAGTGCTTCTGCGCCCCGACCAACATTAGCAAGTACGCTGGGGACACAATCCCTAGCGTCTTGCTGGAGGACTACCCGCTCGCTTGCCGAGCCGGTGGCACCAACGATGATGACTTCATCATCCAGTACCTGCTGAACTTCCTCGCAGATTTGGCTCGGGTTTGGCTAGAATATCTCTAGCGGAGCTGCATCCACAGCTAGTTCGACCTCCGCCAGAATTTCATCGACAACTTCTAGGGTACGTACACCTGACTCGGCAACTCTTGGGACCTCAAGAGCTGCAAGCAGAAGCAGGAGGAAATGCTTCGGGAATACATCCGCCGTTTCTCCCTGCAATGCAACGAACTACCCGATGTCGTTGACGCCGATGTGATCGGGGCGTTTATCTTGGGGACCACCTGTGAGACCCTTGTCCACAAGGTCAGGTGCACCAAGCCCAGCTCTACCAAGGAGCTGCTGGACATCGCCACCAACCATGCCTCTGGAGAGGAGGTGGTGATCGCAATCTTCGACAAGGGGAAGGGCGCTGTCAGGCGCGATGGCGAGGGAGGAGGCGGCCTCTCCCACCATGATGGCAAGAAAAAGAAGAACAAGAAGCGCCACGAGGGCGACCTCGTGGCAACCACCGACTGCCCCAGCAAGCAGCAGAAGGGGTGGAAGCCCACTCCTGACCATTTCGAGAAGATGCTCGAGGGACCGTGCCCGAACCACGGTTACCCCATGAAGCACCTTTACAAGGACTGCGACCTCATGAAGCACTACCTAAGGGGCAACCTCAAGGCCGGCACTAAGGGTAAGCATCCACTTGATGCTGACATCAACGCCGAGGAGGAGGACACCTTCCTTGAGCCCTGGGATTGCCTCATGATCTTCGACGGCTTGGACTTCTACGTGAGCCACAAGAGGAAGAACACAGCCAGACAAGTATTAAGTATTGACCCCGTTGTCCTGACCTACCCTAAGTGGTCTGATACAGTGATTATCTTTGACAGGACCGATCACCCCGACCACTTCGGGCACCCAGGAGGCTTCCTCTCGTGGTAGCCCCGATCATCGCCAACTCCCGCCTGTCCAAGGTCCTCATGGATGGGGGCTCTAGCCTCAACATCATGTACATCACCACCCTGGATGAGATGAAGATCCCGAGGTCGAAGCTCCGACCAACTGGGGCACCCTTCCACGGGGTCATCCCAGAAAAGCAGGCAGTTCCCCTGGGTAGATTGACCTACCTGTCACGTTCGGCACCCGCGCCAACTTCCACACCGAGGTCCTCACCTGTGAAGTGGTCAACTTTGAAGGGTCCTACCACGCAATCTTCGGGAGGCCATGCTACACCAAGTTTATGGTGTTCCTGAACTACACCTACCTGTTGGCGCAAAAATCGGACGGCGGGCCATTCTCACGTCGAACACACGACCCGGGAGAATCTGCTTAACTCCTGTTCGAGTTATCGCCCTGGTGCGGTTCACACGGCGTGCCAGTCAATCTAACCTATTGATTGACAAGGAAGAACACGTGTCAGATTCAAGAGTCGATCGGCTGGTGTTCCGATCTGCTCTAAAGATGTACCGGCGGGGTGGCCGATAGAGTATGAGGACGATTGGCTAAGATCAGCCGATAATCACGTAGCAAATTATAAAGCAAACTACAGGAGCAACCTAACAATGCTACAAGGACAACACTTGAAACAGATCTAATCGGCTATAGTATGGTAAATTGATGAAAAAACAAAGTAAAAGCCGATCGGACGTGCTCCAAGCTAGATAACTGTGATAAAAGCTAAAATAACAGGCAAAACCTATAATTCTAGCAAATATCGATAACTGGTGAATAAATCTAAACAAGATGACAGCGATGCGCCCGAAGTCAAAGCTTAGATGTTACTCAAAATGCGGAACTTACAAATTGGCTGGAGATCATGTTGATGCAGCCCTGCCAACTCGCACGAACTCGTGAAAAAGAAAAGAGCTTGGCGGAGTCGCCGACTTGAAAGTAAAGTTGCGTGAAAAAGTAGATTTGTATTAATTTTGATGTGTCTTTCTTACAAGCCTCACGAGCTGTCTATTTATACCCTGTTACAACACGGTTCCTAGTCGATTACGACCCAACTCTATCTCTAATTTAAAGAAACAAAAATCTACATACAAATACGACTCGCACTGGAGTCGGACACCATCCAAGCCTCTACAAGCTAACCCTATCTCCACCTTTCTTGCCACCACCTCAGCCCATTTAGGCCCACTTTACCACATCGGCCAAGCCACCCTGGCTTCCCATCTACCGGACCCTGTTATCTTCATCGGCCGATCGGACGCACCACTACAACCTCATCGGCCGATGCACTAGCCACTGCTTTTATCAATCGCATCGGCCACTTGCCTTTCCTTTTGACACCGACCCGTCACGTGTAAAAAACCGACATCAACACTCCCCCCAGTTTCAGAGTGAAACATATCTTTTACTCCGAAATTACCTCAACTCCGATTCCTTCTTCCGAAAGAGACGCAACAGAATATGCAACAAAATATCCTCTGCCTCCGAAATCTCCTCCCTGATGATTACCTTCTCCGAACAGAGCGCCTGCAGTCAACGCCCCTTTTCGAAATCCGCGCAGACGGTGTAGACAAAATCCCATTTTTACCCTTTCTTCGAGTGATCCAATAAGTATTCACCCTTTTTCACCGTCTTCTTCCACCTTTTCACCTGGCTCTCTGGCGCACCTTTTCTTCTTCTGAGTGCACTTCTCCTCCTTTTTAATTTTTACTAATATCGACCAATCTTTATACAGGTCACCCCAGACACATCGGCCATCCCCTTCGAGCCGTCATCGGCTGTATAGGCTCCCGAGGTAAAGAGATGGATGCCATCTTGATTTAATATACCCTGTATTCACTTGACGCTTCTGCTTCTTAGGTAGCTGGTCCCAGCGCGTCATCGGCCATCCCCGGAGAGCCGATCGTCATCGAGACTTCATCTGACGAATTGCTCCCGCAAGACCTCCCGATGAACACGGTGCCTCTGCCGACCCAAGTAGAAGAAATCCTTTGGAAACGGGTAGTTATCTTTATACCCTCTAAGCCGATTCCTTTTATTGCTATCGGCTATGTGAGCATGAATCTGTACACATCGGTCATATGGGTCCGAAGTGTCATGTCATCGGCTAGGCGCCTACCCATATATTGGGGTAGTATCTTTTTAAGTATTTTCCGTTCAGAGCCCTTGTAAATTCCTCTCTCTCAAGAGTTTCCAATATGTATGCGTTTCCTGGAGTGTATTGACTGATCCGATACGGTCCCTCCCAAGTAGGTGACCATTTACCAAACTTGGGGTCTCTAGACCCGATCGCAAGACTAGCTTCCAGACCAGATCTCCCTGGGAGAACTCTTTGACCTTGACCTTTTTGTCATACCATCTGGCGACTCTCTTCTTATTCTCCTCAATACTAATCAAAGCCCTTAGCCGATGACCCGCCAAGTTGTCCGACTCCCCTTTCATCAGGGTAGAATAATCATTGGCCGATAGCTGGCCTTGGAGCGACACGCGTCTAGATCCAGTCTTCAACACCCAAGGTAAGACGGCTTCATGACCTTACACCAACTGGTAAGGGGACACCTTGGTGGCACCATGACAAGCCATCTGATAAGCCCACAAGGACTCATTTAGCATCGTATGCCACCGTTTTGGTTGTTCCTCAATCTTCCTTTTAATCAGTTTGATGATCCCCTTGTTGGATGACTTGACCTGTCCATTGGCCTGAGCTTAATATGGAAAAGAATTTAACAATTTAATCCCCATGCTAGTGGTGAATTCTTCGAACTCTCCTGAGGTAAACATTGTTCCCTGATTGGTCGTAATAGTCTGAGGGATGCCGAACCGATAGATGATGTGTTCCTTCACGAATTCGATCATGTTGGCCGACGTCACGGTCTTCAAGGGAATCGCTTCAACCCACTTGGTAAAATAATCAGTGGCCACGAGTATAAACTTATGGTCTTTGCTTGACGGCGGATAAATCTGGCTGATGAGATCAATTCCCCAACCCCTGAATGGCCACGGCTTTATTATTGGGTTCATAGCCGATGCTGGGGCTTGTTGCATGTTGCCGAATTTTTGACAATCTTGACAACCTTTATAATACTTAAAGCAGTCTTCAGGTATCGTCAGCCAGTGGTAGCCATTGTTTCTGATCATCCATTTCATCTTGAAGGCCGATTGATGAGCTCCACATACCCCTTCATAGATCTCCCCCATTAGATTTTTCACCTCTTCGACGCCAAGGCACTTGAGCAAGACCCCATCAATCGTCCGATAGTACAAATCATCCTCAAGCAATACGTATTTTGTTTCCTGAAAATGTATCCGCCGATCAACCCTTTTGGATGGGTCCTTTAGGTAATCGGCGATTTCCTTTCTCCAATCATTGGCCGCCAGTTCTAGGGCCATAACGCCGATAATTGGCCGATAACCAGAAGCATGCTGGGCGAGCTTATTAGTATCTTCATTGTATGCTCTGGGGACGTGTTTGACCCTCACTGTCTTGAACTCTTTCAATAACTGGAGGCATTCTTCTTGATACATTCTCAAAAATGTCGTCTATGCACTTGCACTTAGTTAATTGATCAACAATAAGCTTCAAATCCCCAAATATCTCCACAGCATCAGCTTTTATTTCTCTTAATATTTGGACACCCTTGAGGACGTCCCTATATTCGGCCTGATTGTTAGTGGCCGTAGCTTCAATCGGCAGGGAGAACTCATAGCTTACCCCCCGAGGTGATATGAGGATTATGCTGATTCCTGATCCAGACCCACATGTAGATCTGTCGAAGAATAAAGTCCACGTAGCTAGCTCGACGATGTTAATCTCTTGCCCGCAATGTTGGGTGATGAAATCTGCCATCACTTGCCCTTTAACGGCTTTGGTCGATTCATATCTCAGATCAAACTCTGAGAGGGCCAGAATCCACTTGCCGATCCTTCCCTTTAAAATCGTCAATGATAGCATGTACTTGACCACATCATCTTTGCATACAACGACACACTCCGCTGATAACAAGTAGTGACTGAGCTTGGTGCATGAGAAATATAGGCACATGCATAATCTTTCCACCGGTGAATATCTGGTTTCGGCGTCTATAAGCCTTCTGCTGACGTAATAAATCACCCTTTCGGCACCCTCGAACTCCTGGACCAGTGCCAAGCCGATAGCGCACTCAACGGCCGATAGGTATAGTTTAAAAGGCTTGTCGGCTTGAGGAGGTACCAATACTAGAGGTGATGTCAGGTACCGCTTGATGTTATCCAACACCCTTTGCTACTCTTCTCCCCATACGAACTTCTGATCGGCCTTCAACCTGAGCAACGGGCTGAAAGGCTGGAGTTTCCCAGACAGGTTGGATATAAATTGGCAAATGAAGTTGATCTTGCCGATCAGCAATTGTAACTCTGTCTTGTTTTGTGCAGCTACGACTTTGTTGATGGCACCAATAATCTTCTGATTAATCTCAATGCCATGCTCGTGGACCATGAAACCTAGAAACTGACCGGCCGACACGCCAAAGGCACATTTATTCGGGTTCATTTTCAACCCGTGCTTCCTTGTGCACTCTAGAACCTTGCGTAGATCGGCCAAATGCTCCCGATACCCCTTTGACTTGACGACGACATCATCAATATAGATCTCCACCAGGATACCAATGAGCTTGTGAAATATGTAGTTCATCATCCTCTGATATGTAGCTCCAGCGTTCTTCAAGCCGAAAGTCATGACCACCCACTCGAACAATCCAAGATGACTAGGACATCTGAAAGCTGTTTTGGAAATATCCTCTTCGGCCATTAACACTTGGTTGTACCCAGCGTTACCATCCATGAAGCTGATAACTCTGTGCCCCGCAGCGGCATCTATCAACACATTGACCCTCGGCATTGGGTAGCCATCCATCGGCGTAGCTTGATTAAGGTTCGTCCATTACGTAGTTTTCCATTTTTCCTTATACACAGGAACAATGTTAGAAATCCAATCAGCATGTCGACATTGCTGAATAAACCCTGTTTCAACCAATCTTGTAATTTCGACCTTTATATCAGGTAAAATACTCGGATTACATCGACGTTCAGGTTGTTGATATGGCCGATACCCTGGTTTTATTGGCAACCGATGTTCAACAATAGATCAGTCTAAACCAAGCATCTCATGATATTCCCAAGCAAAGCAGTCTTCTTTTTACTTTTTTTAAGTAGAGAAGAAATAAGAGATAACACATCGGCCCATTCTCCTTAGAGTAAATTGCGACGGACCGTAACAAAGTCTCTTTTTTACTTTTTTTAAGCAGAGAAGAGATAAGAGATAACACATTGGCCCATTCTTCTTAGAGTAAATTGCACCCATCATACAATAACTTGTCAGGTGGGTGCAAATTGGTCCAACAACTTGTAAAATGCTCAATCTAGTACAATAACTTGTCATGTGTATGCAGATTAGTTCAACAACTTGTAAAATGCTCAATCTAGTACAATAACTTGACATGTGGGTGCAGATTGGTCGAAAACTTATAAAAAACTCAAATTAGTGCAATAAATTAGTAAATTGGTGCACTCATAGTCCAAATGTTGTAGCAAGCAACGTGTTTGCTAATGCTGGGTCAGCCTGTATTTGCATGGGAACAAGTTATTGAGCACTATTTGATCATTAATACTCATGTCACGACTAGAACCTTTCCATATATCTAGAAAATTAATGTTACAAATTCTTATTAATTATTTTTATACAATAATTTAATTTAAATTAGGAATATTTAATTTTATATTCAATACTGATAATGATAAGTTCAACTCAATGTTGCATTTTTGTTCAGCTAGAAAACCAATATAGTAATGCATACTAACAGCATCTTTTAGAAGTTTGGTATAAATATTTTTTAAAGTCACGTGTACTCGTTTAGAAAAGTAAAAATGAGCTAAAATAGCAGAAACATACATGCTTCTCTATGGTTATTGAATACATGAGCAGAAACGTAGGTCACAGGATCTCTCATGGACTTTAATCTTTCATTAATGCCAATAGCGTAATTATAAAATTTTATTCACTTTTAAAACAAATAAGTTATGTACACTGTTGAGAAGCAACAAACATGTCACATGAATTTTATTGAAAAAAAAAGAATTATTCATTGGAAGAAAATTCACATACATGTCCATCTACTTTGCTTATTATGTTATTGTTCTAATTTTTGGACTGTAGGTGCACCAATTTATCATGTTATTATACGAAATTAAGCATTTTATAAGTTGTTGGACCAATCTACAACCACCTGCTAAGTTATTGTACTAAATTGAGCATTTTACAAGTTGTTGGACTAGTCTGCATACACATAACACGTTATTGTACTAGATGGAACATTTTACAAGTTGTTGTATGCTAGATGCAATTTACTCTTCTCCTTATTATTCACTGGCAAGCGGGGGCGTTTTTCTGACCCCATGCGTCCGTAACACGAAATGGAGGTGTGCGTGTCACTATCCGTTACCAGTACTAAGGGGGTGTTTGGGAAACACCTGTTAAAGTTTAACACCTATCACATCGGATGTTTGGATGCTAATTAGGAGTACTAAACATAAGCTAATTACAAAACTAATTGCTCGGATGGAGTATAATTCGCAAGACGAATATATTACGCCTAATTAGACCATGACTTGTCATTGTGGCTCTACAAGAACTGTTATGCTG